>NW_006921736.1:5140285-5167687 GCF_000298275.1 Orycteropus afer afer | reverse complement strand
TTGAACCACCAGCCTCTGGTTAGCAGTCACGTGCCTTAGGCACTACGCTACCAGAGCTCCTTATAGAAAGAGAGAGGATATAATTTATCCTGCAATTCTTTCATTAGCCAAGAATCCTAGTATTTTTCCAATAAAAATCATCACTGTAATCACTCCATTGATACAGCTCAAAGGCTTGCATTTGCTTGCACTAGGGTACAATGTGTTTTATCAAGAGAAGCACAAGACTCCTCACATACATAGAAGAGAAGACACAAGAGAGGTACAAGAGTACTAACCTAATGTACAGATGAGAAAACTATGTCATGGAGTGCTTCAGCTACAATGGGTTTCTAAATGCAAATGCACTAGATTTAATGCAACAGAATCAGCTAAGGACTTTGTGTAAAATAAAAATATCCTCTCCAAACCTAGAAATTCTGATTTTGGTCTACATAAGGCCAAGATCAAAATCCATGGAAACAACATTCAAGAAATCAAACAATATACTGCATTGGGCAAAACTGTTATAAATGACTTCTTTGAAGTGTTAAAAAGCAAAGATATCTCTTTGAGGACTAAGGTGCACCTGACACAAGCCATGATATTTCCAATCACCTTGTATGCATGTGAGAGCTGGACTATGAATAGGGAAGACTGAAGAGGAATTGATGCATCTGAATTACAGTGTTGGCAAAGAATATTGTCTATCATGAACCGCCAGGAGAAGGAATAAATCTGTTTTGGAAGAAGTACAGCCAGAATACTCCATAGAAAGGGGGATGGTGAGACTTCACCTTTCATAACTTGGTCATATTATCAAAAGGGACCAGTCCCTAGAGAAGGATATCATGCTTAGTAAAATAGAGGGTCAGTGAAAAAGAGGCAGACCCTCAACGAGATGGATGACACTGTGACTCCAACAAGGGGCTCAAATATAGCAACGTGAGGATGGTGAAAGACTGTGTTTCACTCTGTTGTAAAATGGCACCTAATTACAACAACAAGGCCAGGAACGGAGCCGTGGTGGCTCAGTGGTTAAATATCTGGCTGCTAACTGAAACAATGGCAGTTCAAACTGACTAGCTGCTCTGCATCAGAAAGATGCAGCAGTCTCCTTCCATAAAGATTACAGTCTTGGAAACTCTGTGGGGGTCGTCCTATCAGGACAGTATGAATTAGAATCTACTGAACAACAGGTTTTGTTTTTGTTTTGTTTAAGGCCCAGAAATCAACATGTCTACAAAAACTATGCAGCTAAGTTTGATGCCTTGCCAGGTATGGGAACTAAGCATTCAAGATTAAGGTGGGTAAAACTGATATGATGTTAACTTATACATATAATTTATATGGTTGGCTCTGGAGAGCTGGGGTATGAACTCACATCTCTGATTCCTAGACCAAAACACTTTCCTCCATGTCTATGTAAATTCACATTGCCACCTCACCTCCATTGAGCCTGGTGAGATCTCTGAAGAGTCCTTCCCAGAATGAATTCAGTATGTTGGATAGAAATTACCTCCATGAACAACTGCCTTCTTTGACATAAGACCAGAAAAACTGGATGGTGCCTGGCAACCATTACTCAAAATTTTGATCAAAGATCCCATAAAAGAATCCTGATCAAAAAGGGAGAAATATAAAACACAATCATACATTTTCATGGAGTCTAGACTTTCTGGAGTCGTGGAGGGTAGCTGAACTCTTGAGAAAATCTTTAAACCTAAAACCAAATATCCCCTAAAGTTATATTAAAACCAAAGAAAAATTTAGCTTAACTAGTTTAAAAAAGGTCTGCCTTTGGGCATTATGCTTTTTTAAGAACTATCTATATGGTATCATATTGACCACAGCAACTCAAAAGATCAAACAGGAACCTCAGAAGGCAGTGAGTTTATGTGAATGAGAGGAACAACTCAGAAAAAGAATGGTTTCACAAGTCAAAGAATGTAATCACTGTCATTAATTAAACACGTAGAAACTGTTAAACTGGTGTATGTTTTGCTATTCTCAACAACAAAATAAATAAAATTTAGGAAAGAAAAAAAAAAAAAAAAAGGACATCTGTCCAAGAGTCACCAGTAGATATTTATGGTTATAATACAAATATTTTACAATAATAGAAAGGAACTTATAGGTTGAATCTATACAAATTGCACCCATCCAGTTCTGTCAGCAAAAAGATAATCTTAAGTCTATGAAAAAGCCTCCAAGTTCATTGAAGCAAGTAAACAACTGAAGTAAGAGTTGGTAAGTAAATCACGAAAGTAAGAGTCAGTGTGTGTGTGTGTGGATGGGATACACACAAAATTATGTATCACTTAATGTCCACAACACATTCTGTGAAATAGGATGTTATGTGATTTGGATGCTGTGCCAACACCACATTATACACATGCAGTCCCTGTACCATCGTAGTTAAATCCCTGTAAAGCCTATTATTTATAAATGTTACGGGAGCCCACTGGACAAAGGCTAAGAGTTGTAACAACTGGATACAGGAAGCTGGACGTGATGGGTGCGCAGCTGGGCCGGGCAGGGGCTGTGCCAGGAGCTCAGGATTTTGTGCAGGTCCAGGTACAGAGTGAGAAGGGCTGATAGTGTGTGTGTGGTGGTGTGTGTTGGAGGGGGAGGTTAGCAGGCAGGTGGCCGCGGGGACCAGGTAAGGAGCGGGTTGTGGGTGCCAGAACCACAGCTGGCAGAGGCAGTCCTGGCTGCCACTGGCCTGGTACAGCCACTTCCTGACCATGTGCAGCTGCCTTGACTGCCACTGACAGCCCACAAGCACCCTGGGCCTGGCTGGTGCTGGTAGTGGCTTTGACAGAAACGAAGGAGCTGAAGCAGGCACTACCCTGCACCAGGTATGAAAGACTGCAAGGCTGCTGGACAGGTGAATGAAGCCAGGAGGAGAGGAAGGAGAAGAGGAGGGCTACTGGAAGGTAGAGGAGGAGGTACTGCAAGGATTGGGATCCACCCTGGAGCCCTGCTGTTCATTCACTCTGGGGATTTGGGTTTTTTAAAACCATTAGAAGGAAACAATAAACAACGAGAGCTGCCTTCCCTTAAAAAAAAAAAAAAAAACAAACCTTACGAGACCACAGACATATATGTGGTCAGACAATGTCCAAACAGACGGTAAGCGACACATGCCTGCATAACAGTCTGGGTTGTCCTACATGACACAGTGATCAGCACTCTGTTATCTCAATCTTTCCATTCCTTCCAAAGTGATTCAGGATGATTTTGTCACTAGGTATGAGGGAAGCAGGTAACCAATAAGAAACTATATCACTAGTTGTATTTAAAATAACTATGGGTAGCATAGTGCCTAAAACACTTGACTGCTAACCAGAAGGCTGGTGGTTCAAACCCACCAGCCACTCCTCAGAAGGAAGGCTGGGCAACCTACTTCTGTAGTGATACTGCCTCAGAAACCTAAGGTGGGGTTGCTATGAGTCGGGTCTGACTCGACGGCACATAACAACAACAACAACATGGGTACAATAAAAGGCACTCTGGTGGTATACTGGATAAGGCATTTGGCTGCTAACCAGAGGTTAGCAGTTCAAACCCACTAACTGCTCTGTGGAAGGAAGATGGGCGATCTACTTCCATAAAGATTTATAGCCTCGGAAACCCAAAGGGGGTCGTTATGAGTCGAAATTGACTCAGTGGCGGTGAGTTTGGTTTAGTTTGTATGGGTGTAACTCATGTGAATATGACAGTGCTAGCCATATTTCTGTTTGACTTCAGAAACTGAATCTTCTGGACATCCATCATCATCAAATATAGGTTTAGTGATCAAAGAAAAAAATGAAAATCTGCCAAAATTCCATTTTTTTCCAGTAAAATTACCAATTCAGAAAATAAATGCAGAGGTTCCTGGCACTGAGGAAATAAAAAGACATGCAAAACACAGCATGTCTTCCCTCCTTCCTTACCCTCAACATACCTTTGAATGCTTTCCAAAGGCTGGCTACTGATAGAGATATTCAGGATCATGATGTCCATATTGGACAATGCTCCTGTCCTCAACGCACAAAGGAAACCCAAACAAAACAAAACCCACTGACGTCAAGTCAACTCCAACTAATAATGACGCAAGACATAATAATGCAGGACAGAGTAAAACTGCCCATAGGGATTCCAAGGCTATAAATCTTTATGGAAGCAGACTGCTACATCCTCCTTCTGGAAAAGAAGGAAAACAATCTACAATTTAAGGACCATGATACAATTAAATACTTAAGTTAAAAGCTAAAATCTTCACTTTGTAACACTCTGACCCCAATTAATTGGTAAAAATTGGAGACTATATAATTTTAAGGGGAGCTCTGGTAGCATAGTGGCTAAGGCACTTGACTGCTAACCAGAAGGCTGGTGGTTCAAACCCACCAGCCACTCCTCGGAAGGAAGATGGGGCAATCTATTTCCGTAGTGATACTGCCTCGGAAACCCAAGGAGGGGTCGCTATGAGTCGGGTCCGACTCGACGGCACATAACAACAACATAATTTTAAGATTAGTATTCTCTAAGCTGAACTTTCAGTAGGTACCAATACTATTAATCTCAATAATTGATTAAATATACAGTTCATCTCACAAAATCAAGCAGATTCCCAATGTATCAGTGGTCTCCAAAAGAGAATACCAAAGATGATCCCCTGGAATGTATCAAGAAAAGATTAGAACATTTTTTATCTCATCATTTAAATTTTTCACTTTTGCACATGTTTTATGATGTAATCTTAATACAGTGCCACATGCATATAATTTATTAAAATAAAAATATACTGAGAGAGTATGTTTGAAAAACAATGTCTTTAACTAAAAGGGATAATCAAAAACTTTAGAGATCTTTCCAGTATATGATCAATTTTCTCCCAATTTTCATCATCATCATAGATTTTAAAGTGGGTTATTTACTCCACCACTGAGGTGTTTCCCATCTGTAGACACTCCAACTAAGAAGAATATCATTCTCTTACTAAAAAATATTTTAAAGTGAAGATATGAGTTTTGCCATTTCTGCATTTTATAACCATAAATGACTTCCATTTTCCACAGATACCACTATGAGTTGGCATGCTTAGTAGTCAATTCCTTTCAAGGAAACTGTCTCTGGGAACCAGTCCACTGAAAGGTTATAAAGCAGATAAAGTTGAAGTACTCCATGCTCCAGTTTTCTGTCCTTCATATCAAGTTTCCTTCTGTCAGACCACACTCAAGAATTCTTGCTTACTCTGCCCAAGCATGGAGTCCATTCACATCTAGCTGCCATACTTTAAAAGGCTCTAAAAAATTAAGTCCATAAAAGGTGTTACTAATTCACATGCTATGACATGATATCCCACTTAGAAAATTTTAAAAGGAAGAGTATTTTTTTTATCTAAAACATAAGAATCTAATAATGGAATTTAGGCATGAGTGAGAAAGCAGTTGGAAGGATCTTTTTAAAGAAACAAAGAGCCTCTAGCACAACTTAAATATTACCCCAATCACAGGGCACACTCCATCTACTTGTCTAGACAAGCTTGTTTATTACAACAGGTCAAAGAAGATACCATCCCTTAACATTATTGAGTGTCTAAAACATACGTACTACGATGCAAACTTTACAATTCTGTGTGTGTTGAAATCAAGGTAAAACTACAAATTATGTTATCTCAGGACAGTAAGGTGAGTGCATCTGTCATGGTTTATGAGGCTACCTTACAAAACAGTATTCTTGATTTATGGTGCTCTCATGTTATTTCTGCCTGCCCAGTATCCTTTCCCACTTCTTTGGCACTCTAGTATCATGATTTCACCCCTTAAAAACCTCCCTTGCTTTCAGGTCATGAGGTTACAGTGGTGCTTCTACCTCTGGACATGAAAATACAACCCAATCTTCATCAGCCAATGTACCCATCCCTCTGGTCACAGGGAGTAATTCAGGATTGGATTTGTTACCCAAAGTCGTCCAATAAAAGACAGCTCTATGTTTCTGGCTACAACTACTAAAGTAAAATTTTTCCCATTATACTAAGGTTTGCAGAGCTACTAGGATGTATATCTGAAACTTCCTGGGCCTATCTGAGAAAGCCAACATAGATGTAACAATAATGACAGGGACAAAGAACTAAGGAGATGGGAGAAGAAAGAGTCAGACAGAATTCAGGTAACACTGGGCCTCTGGATCAAACCACATCTGAAGTTTTGATAATCCAGCCCACTGATTTACAAAGGTCAATTAATCTCCATTTTTGCTTAAGCCAGTTTGAGTGCCCTGGTATACCACAGTTGTTTTTTATGACATTTTAGAGAACATCAGTAATTCTGAGAAATATAGTAAAAAGTTACAGCCCAGAATCCAGAGGTCAAACAACCCAGTATTCTTTCTTCTATTTTTTATTCTTGTTTTAGCTGGGTACACTGCCACACACATTTCCCACTTCCTGGGAAGCGGGTGTGGCTACATACCCAAGTTTTGCCAAAGAGATTTAAGCAGAAATGCCATGTGGCACTTCTAGGGAAGTCTCCTTAAAGAGATTCCTCACTCTTTGAACCTTATGCCATCACATCTCCTAAAATTTGGCTATAACAGCTAGAGCAGCAATAGTCATTTTGGACCATGAGGATGAGGGTCAGACCTAAGGACTGTAGCTGGAATTACCGGGTCCTTAATGACCTACTAAAGTCAGCTCCATAACAGCAGAGATTTTTATAAGCTGTTCACATATAGATTCCGCAGCACATACAACAGTACTTGATGTATAAAAAAGCCAAACTCACTGCCATCGAGTCTATTCCGACTCAGCAAGCCCCACTGGGTTTCTGAGGTGGTACATCTTTATGGAAGTAGACTCTTCATCTTCCTTCCACAGAGCGGCTGGTGGGTTTGAACCATCAACCTCTGGTTAGCAGTCAAATGCCTTAGGTACTGGGCCACCAGAGCCCTAACCTGGCATACAGCAGGATGAAATAAATATTTGGTCAATAGATAACTTTAGTTTACCCTAACTAATACCCTACCTCACAGAATCAGATAATCCTAGAGACTTAGTGTTGGAAAACTTTAAGTCACACCATTTCCTTGAGTCATGCTCTCGTATCTTGCCTGAAAGAACCATTCATTACCAGAGAACACACTAAGTTTTCCAAGATCTCTGAGCTATTTCCTTAATTTTAAGGGGAATTCCCCCATCCACCCACCCAAACATTTTTAACATTTCTCAGATCACAGAATAGTTCTTAAAATCAAACGTATATATTTAATAGCATTTTCTTCCTCCCCACATATTTGCGTCACAATCAACAGTGAATTGGAGCCAAGGAAACACATTTGATAGATCAATTCTGTGACAGTGGGACAAATCAAACCAAACCAAACTCACTGCTGTCGAGTCAATCACAACTCACTGCGACCCCTCCTTGGGTTTCTGAGGTGGTATCACTACTGAAATAAGGGCTAGACTGAGTTATGGTTTGGTAAGTCCAATATCTATGGAGGTGGGGGGTGGGTAGAGGGGGAAATACACTTAATAAAAGAACAGAAGAACAAGCAGATTCATTTAGTAACTTGAAAGAAAGTCACTGGAACAACAGACATGAGCATGAACCCTGGGTCAAAATCCTGGCTCTATCATTTCTTAGCAATATGACTTGGGCAAGATTTTTAAGCCACCCAAACTTCAGTTTCTCATCTGCAAAATGGGAGTAGGAAAAAATGTACCTTTGTCATAAAGCTGTTGTGAGAATTAAATGTGTTGATACAGATAAGATGCTTAGAATAGCATCCAGAACATGATGTGGGCAAGGAGTAAAAAGTGGTCCAATGAACTGCTTCTACTCTGTGTTTCATACCTGAATTGGTATCATCTGAGTATCTTACTATCTCAAAACAGTAGAAGCCAAAATTCTCAGAAGGTGGCTTTTTACTCTGATGTTCCTTTGCTTTCCCTCAAGGGAGATGCAACAGATACAATTCACAGAGCACGCCCTCCCTAAAAGAAGAGGCACAGAGAAGTCAATGGGCTCAGTGAACAAGTTTTGTCAAAGATGTTTGCTGAGAATTTCATTCAGAGAGTTGCTAAAGGAAGCATACTATTTGAGTTAACTGAAAAAATGAAATTTAAAATCAGCTCAAGGTAAGCAAAAGCACTGAAATTAAGAAAGAATCCGGATGTAAAACCAGGTGTGGCATCACTACTCTCCTCAAACTGCATCAGAATGGCATGCTTCATCCTTTCATGCCATCCATTAATTTGCTTTAAGTTAATATTTAAGAAACCCACTAGTAAATTACAGAGGACATTCTCATGAGTAGGGACCACAAAGAGCAGACATCATTTTCCCAATGATTACCTGATTTGCAAAGCACAATTTTTAACTTTTCCACCATAATGACATTTTAAATACAAAATTACACATGCTTTTTGCTCATAAAACGTTCTCTCATTTTAAAGAGATGATTAATTGAACTGGTTCGATGGCACATCAAAATGAAAACAATCAAACTATCTAGAAGAGCACACTCAACACAATAGAAATCACTTTTGGAAATACTACATAATCTTTTCAAAGAAAAGAAAAATACCAACTTTAACCTGCACTTAAATCTGTGGAGATTTTTTAAGAACCAAATTCTACAAATAATTTGACACTTGGTACTTTTCCATCATTCCTGCCGTCTTTAAACACGCCTTCACAAACTGCTGAGCATAATGCTTTTCTGACTTAATCAGAACCTCTCTCACGACCCAGGAACGTTCAGTAAATCATTATTAAGCTCCAGAGGTGGTTTTTGCATAAGGTGATTTGCTTGAATGCCTATTCACTTGGGGACACAGCTTTTAGTGTTGTTTTCAAATCTTTTCACTTAACATTTAAAGTAAATGTTAAAAGGGGAGAGAGGGAAGCTACTATCCATTTAGCATTTCTGTGGAACTTCCAATTTCAAGCTTATTCTACATTTATATGGCAAGCAGAGGATTTCCATGTTTGGGTGTTTCTGTTTTATTTTTCCCTAAAACAGAAAAATCAATATATAGAAATGCAAACGAGATGGCCATGAATGTGACTGTTACTATCCCAGTCAGCAAAAAAGGAGCAACCCAAAAGCAAAAATGTTTGCAATTGCCTATTTCTGACAAATGTTACTACTAAGCACACACATTTTCCTGAAGAAAATTATTTTTATTCAGAATAAAGCTGGGCTGCACTCTCCCTTGTAATCATCGAGAACATCTGCCCTCAGATTTTTTTCACTCATTCTTCTGGCATTATTAAGACCAACATTCAGCTTCAAACAGGAGGGCAAAATAATGGACTAGCAGTCTGATTCTCTCCACATTTCAGCTGTTATCCCTGTCAGATCCACCTACCAGTGGTTGCAGCTGATACCGAGTAAAACTACAGTCCCAAAGTAACAGCTCCAGTATATTTAACACCCAGTAAAACCCTCCCTCTCTCTGTCCCCCCCTTAAAAATAAAAATAAAAATAAAAATAAATCGCTCCTCTTAAGTGCTCCCGGGATTATTTCCAGAATAAAAACTTCACTTACAGATACAAGCTTTCAAAGGAGCATGGCATGAACATCTGAACTCTAAGCGCCTCCATCTTTTTTCCTTTAAGGTGTTCTGCAAGCCCTTGGCGAAGAGTGAAAGTCAAAGTTAGTTCTGGCACTGGCTGTGTCACTAGGGGTGGCTCCTGATAAGGCCCTGGAAACTCCAATCCAAACACAGCTCCACGCTACAACGGTGCCTGGTGTCTGTCTGCAACCGCAGACCTGTTTAATCCAGTACCTACTGTACCTGCAGGACAAAAATGCTGCCTCACACCACAAAGGGGGCTACGCAAGAACCCAGGCACTGCAAGAAATCCAAACCAGCAGCCAGGAGAGTACTCTGGGATGCTTACTTAGCCTTCCTGAGCTCAGGTGCTGGTGGAGGCTTGCAGGAGCTTCACGCTATTAGTGAACTCGAAAGGAGAGGTAATTTTACATACCGGTGAATTTTTAACAGTTCAGAGATTCACAGAACCTATTGCTTGTGCCCGTTTTAGTTTGGGAGATCACTAGCAGCAACTTATCACACCTCTCTAGCTGTTTTGCATCCTAACACAAATATTTTTGCAACTGAAGCCTGATAACTGAACATGCCCCCCTGCTGACAGGCTATAGATCCAGCACAGCATTCTGTCCCCAAGAATATTAGGAGTGCTGTCCTTGCCCTGTCCCTCAGGAAGTAAAACACAAGCTAATTGTGGGCACAGTTTCCAAGATATATAAATCTTTAGATCATATGTCTGTATATTCTTAGACTGTTATCCAATCAAAATCAGAATGTGTTACTATACAGAAAGAAAAAAACAGTAACAAATGTTCTCAAAAAATAGTTTAAAATCCCGGCATGACAACATCAATATGATCAAATATTTATGCAGCTCTTACAGTCTAAGCACACCAAAGATATCCTGCAGAGTTATGTAAAATCGGTATGCTTCTCAGTACATAGAAAGTAAAGGTCAGAACAAAGACATCTGACAGAGTGGGCGAGTTACTTCACCTCTCTGCACCTAAAGGTTTATCTCTAAAGTAAGTGGCTGGAAAACTACGCAATCTCTATAAACTATAATCAACTCAAATTGCATAATGTAGTGAAATTCTCTTGTTAACTTTCCTGAAATAATAGGAAATATCCAATGAGGATCTCAGCCAAGCTACTTCTGGCTCTTCTTAACTCTTTCCTCATTTGCACATCCATTCATTCTCTTCTTCAGTAAATATTTATGGAACACCTACTATGTTCCAGCCACTCCTCAGAAGGAAGACTTGGGCAATCTACTTCCCTAGTGATACTGCCTCAGAAACCCAAGGAGGGGTCACTATGAGTCAGGACTTACTCGGCGGCAGTAAATTTGGTTTTGGTACTATGTTCCAGGCACTGTGTAAATTCATGGAGTTTACAGTCTAATAAGAAACATATATTAAATAGTCACACAATTATGCAATTACAAATGAGATGACTGTTATAAAAGAAAAGTACAAGAAGCTAGCAAAGTTTTAAAATTTAACGGTAAGAGACAAAACCAAAAACCAAACTCACTGCCGTCGAGTCGGATATGACTCATAGCAACTTCTCCTTGGTTTTCCGAAGTGATATCACTATGAAAGTGGATTACCCCACCTTCCTTCCAAGGAGTGGCTAGTGGGTTTGAACCTCCAGCCTTCTGGTTAGCAGTTGAGTGCCTTAGGCACTATGCCACCAGAGCTCCTAATAGTAAGAGGTTTTCCTTACACAGGGACCTTTGGGCTGAGATCTGAAGGATAAGAAAAGAGAGTGAGGAGTTGGGATGAAGGGAGTCCATGGTAACAGAACCTTCCAGGTTATGGAAACAACAAATGCAAAAACTCTCAGG
Organism: Orycteropus afer afer; assembly: GCF_000298275.1. Taxonomy (NCBI): domain Eukaryota; kingdom Metazoa; phylum Chordata; class Mammalia; order Tubulidentata; family Orycteropodidae; genus Orycteropus; species Orycteropus afer. Next base: position 5,156,308 of record NW_006921736.1, on the reverse strand, counting down.
TAGGAAGTCAGAAGATCCACTGTGGCTGGAAAAGAAAGGAGGAAAAAGTGAGGCTCCTGTGAGGCTGGGGCAGTGATTGTCACCAGACCATGCAGGATCTGGTAGGCCAGGGAAAGGATATGACTTTGTTCCCAGATGAACAAAAAGCCACTAAAATGTTGTAAGGAGGGGAGCAAAGGGCACAAACTTGAGTTTTGGGACAGGTTCATTTGGTTGCTATGTTGAGAACCAACTGGAAGAGAAGCAAGATTGATTACTGTAAAAGTCCTAGTATATGGTGATGATAGCTTATAGTAGGGTAGGAAAAGCAGAGAAAAGGGGGCAAATTACTGGCAAAATTAAGGACTAATGTTGTTGTTGTTAGATGCCATCGAGTAGTTTCCTACTCACAGCAACTCCGACTCCAGGTACAACAGAACAAAACACTGCCTGGTTCTGGGTCATCCTTACTATTGTTGCCATTCTTGAGCCTGTCATTGCAGCCATTGTGTAAATTCATCTTATCGAGGGTCTTCCTCGTTTTCACTGACCCTCTATCAAACAGTCCTCCTCCCAGGACTGGTCCCTCTTGATAACATGTCCAAAGTACATGAGACAAAGTCTCACCATCCTTGTTTCCAATGAGCAGTCTCGATGTACTTCTTCCAAGACAGAACTGTTCATTCTTCTGGCAGTCCATACATAGTATATTCAAAATTCTTCGCCAAACCCATAATTCATATGCATCAATTCTTCCGCTGTCCTCCTTATTCATTGTACAGCTTTTGCATGCACACAAAGTGATTAAAAATGCCAGGGCTTGGGCCAGTCACCCCTTAGTCCTCAAAGTGACATCTTTGCTTTTTAACTCTTTAAAGAGACCTTTTGCACCAGATTTGCCCAATGCAATACATCATTTGATTTCTTAACTGCTGCTTTCATAGGTGTTGACTGCGGACCCAATCAAGTAAAATTAAATCCCTGACAACCTAAATATTTTCTCTGTTTATTATAATGTTGCTTATTGGTCCAATTGTGAGGATTTTTTGTTTTCTTTATGTTGAGGTTCAATCCATCAGAAGGCTGTAGTCTTTGATATCCATTAATAACTACTTCCAGTATTCACTTTCAGCAACCAAGGTTGTGTCATCTGCATGTTGCAGGTTGTTAATACGTCTTCCTCCAATCCTGATGCTATGTTCTTCACATAGTCCAGCTTCTCAGATTATCTGCTCAGCATGTAGACTCAATAAGTATGGTGAAAGGATACAACCCTGACACATCTTTTCTGATTTTAAACCATGCCGTATCCCCTGGCTCTGTTTGAAGGACTGGCTCTTGGTACATGTACAGTTTCTACATGAGCACAATTAAGTGTTCTGTAATTTCCATTCTTCACAGTGTTATCCATAATTTATTTTGATCCACACAGTCGAATGCCTTTGCATAGTCAATAAAACACAGGTAAACATCTTTCTGGTATTCTGCTTTCAGCCAAGATCCATCTGATGATACTGCTCCTTCCACATCTTCGGAATTGGGCTTGAAATTCCAGCAGTTCCTGCAACTGTTTTTTAATTATCTTCACTAAAGTTTTACTTGCATGTGATATTAATGATATTGTTAAATGATTTTCTTATTCTATTAGAATAGGCACAAATATAGATCTCTTCCAGTCAGTTGGCAAAGTAGCTGTCTTCCAAATTTCCTGGCATAGACAAGTGCCATTTGTTGAAACATCTCAATTGGTATTTGGTCAATTCCTGGAGTTTTGTTTTTCATCAATAATTTCAGTGTATCTTGGATTTCTTCCTTCAATACCATTGGCTCTTGATCACATGCTACCTCCTGAAATCATGGAACATCAACCAATTTGCTTTGGTACAGTGACTCTGTATTCTTTCCATCTTCTTTTGATGCTTCCTGTGTTGTTCAATATTTTGCCCATAGAATCATTCAATACTACAACTTGAGGCTTGAATTTTTTTTCTTCAGTTCTTTCAGATTGAGAAATGCCAAGTGTGTTCCTTCTTTTTTTTTTTTTTTTTCTAACTCCAGGTCTTTGTACATTTCATTATAATACTTTACTTTGTCTTCTTGAGCTGCCATTTGAATCTTCTGTTCAGCTCTTTTATTTCATTTCTTCCATTCACTTGGTTATTCTAAGTTCAAGAGCAAGTTTCAGTCTCTTCTGACATTTACTCTGATTCCTTCCTGTCTTTTTAATGACTTTTTGTTTTCTTCATGTAGGATGTCTTTGATGTCATCCCATACCTCATGTGGTCTTCAATCATTATTGTTCAATGCATCATATTTTTCTTCAGATGGTCTCTAAGTTCAACTGGGATATACTCCAAGTTCATGCCCTGGCTCTTGTGGAGTTGCTTTAATTTTCTTCAGTGTCTACTTGAACTTGCGTATAAGCAATTAATGGCCACTGTCTTTATCTAGACTGGTAATAATGAGCTTCTCCGTTGTTTCTTCCCAGAGATGTAGCTGATTTGCTGTGTATTCCATCTGGTGAGGATGACTTACATGGTTGCCATTTATGTTGTAGGGAAAAGGTATTTGCAATCAGTAAGTCTTTGGTGTCACATGAGATCTCTGATGTCATTCTATCAACAATTGGAAAATATGGCCTTGGAATTATGGCCTAAAAGACCAACAGACAAAAGGAATAGAAGTGGAAAAAAATCTAAGTCCCTGGTGCAATAGCTGCATTCATCAACAACAGTCATTGAGCACCTGGCGCACACCAGTTAGGTAGTACAGTTGAAATGCTAAAATGCTACACTATTCCCCTTACCAGGAGCCCTGGTAGCACAGTGCCTAAGGCACTTGACTGCTAACCAGAAGGCTGGCGGTTCAAACCCAACAGCCACTCCTCGGAAGGAAGGTTGGGCAATCCTACTTCTGTAGTGATACTGCCTCAGAAACCCAAGGAGAGGTCGCTACGAGTCGGGGCCGACTCGACGGCAAATAACAACAACAACAACAACGTTCCCCTTACTAATCCAACCCATCTCTCTTCTAATCTTAACATGATACTCAAAAATTAAGAACATAGGTTCTAGAGCTGACTTATTCAGGTTCAAATCCCACCATTTACAAATTCTATGACCTTGTACATCAGCCACTCCTCGGAAGGAAGGTTGGGCAATCTACTTCTGTAATGATACTGCCTCGGAAACCCAAGGAGGGGTTGCTCTGAGTCGAATCAGATTCGATGGCAAACACAACAACAACATGACCTTGTACAAATTCACCAAAGTTTCTATGTTCCAGTTTCTTCACCTGTAAAAAGAGATAAATAATAAGTGACTATGTCATAGATTAAGGAGCTCTAAGGTGTAGTAGTACCTAAGGCATCTGACTGCTAACCAGGTCGGCAGTTCAAATCCACCAGGCACTCCATGGAAGGAAGACTGGGCCATCTATTTCCGTAAAGATTACCACCTCACAAACCCAAAAGGGGTCACTATTAGTCAGAATCGACTTGATGGCAGTGAGGTTTTTTTTTTTATTTTTATGTCATAGGTTAGTGTTACAACTGAAAGTGATAATAATATATATAATATATTCTTTGACACATAGTCAGCTCTTCTTTAAAAAAAAGAAAAAAAAGTTCCTTATTCCTTGAGATCACCTTTTAGTTAAAAAACAGATTGGCTCATAAAATAAACAGCATCACCTGTGACTAACGCGCTCCTTTAAAAAATCATCCATATGAGACCAAACAGTCAAAAATTACTCTAAAGCAGAGATAAGAAGGGAACAGGGAAACTACAGTCCAAGAAATGGTACAACCAGAATGAATGAGAATGATGATACACTGTCAACAATGTAACCAATTATCACTGAATAAGTTGTTAAAAATTGTTAAATGGAAACCTAATTTGTGGTGTAAAATTCATCTTAAACACAGTAAAATATTTTCTAAAAACAGCTCTTAGGATCATGATTGTGGTTAGCACAACCATCCTACATTAATACTGATCAGCCTAGAAAACCAACAAAAATGGAAAAGAGTGAAGAAAATATAGAGAAAGTGGAGGATCAAGTAAAAAAGAAAGGATAAGGAACTGCATCAGGATTTTTAAGGGATTATTTAAGAAAAAAAAAAAAAAAAGCCAGACTCTCTCCCCACTCAAGCACTATTTGGGCTGTGTTAAATTATAAGTTACCAAATTAAGGTTGCTTATTGCTTAGTACCATCAAGTCAGTTTTGACTCTGCAACTCTGTGTACAATAGAATGAAACCTTGCCTGGTTCTGTACCACCTTCACAATCATTGCCATGCTTGAACCCACAATCGTAGTCACTGTGTCAATCCATATTGTTCAGGGTCTTCCTCCTTTTCACTGACCCTCTACTTTACCTAGCATGATATCATTCTCCAGGGACTGGTCCCTTCTGACCACATGACCAAAGTATAGGAGACAAAGTGGCAATTCTTGCTTCTGAGGAGCAGTCCAGCTGACAGAGGAGTGGTGGAGATTAAGTTTTAGAACACCTGAAACTGTGATGTACTATATGCTCACACACAAGGAAAATCTGTGCCCTTCATGGGCCTCAAATGCTGATGTGAAACCAATGGTATCAATTCTAGTCATTCCATTAGGCAACACAATGTGGGACCAAACGTTTCCCTGACATGATCAGACAATGATATCACCTTTTTATCCTGGAAAATCCACCACCCCAAAATAGATACCCATTGACTGCTTATGTAAGTGTTTAAATACAATTATTGTTAAGAGCCATGTGTTATTTGGTGAATCTATCCTTCCACCTCTTCCATCTCAGAATGGGCCTTCTACTTGAAAGATCTAGATTACACTAGCGTTCTCAGGGAATCTTCTTGGACCCTGCAATGAAATATCCACCAGCAAACTGGATTAATATATGACTGAAATGTGATGGAAATCTGCCACCATCTACAAAATTCTTGGAATTCTACGTACATTTCCCCAGTACTAAAATATTGTCCCTCAAGCTGTCGCTCATTTTTGCAACAAATGTCTTCTAAGCAGCAGGAACCATATCTATTTGGCTTACATTTTGTAGTCCTAGAACCTAGTTGAGTAAATGGGTTGCAGATAATGTTCAATAAATATTTTTATAATGAATTAACCTATAATGTGTAAGTAATTCTCTTATTCACATCAGTACTATTCAGATATGCATCCTAAGTACATACACATATGTCATTATTGTTGTTGTTATGTGCTGTCAAATCAATCCTGACTCATACCAACCCTATAGGACAGAGTACAACTGCATGCATGTATACACACATATATAAAAACCAAACAAACCAAATTCACTGCCGTCGAGTCGGACTCAACTCATAGCGACCCCTCCTTGGGTTTCCGAAGCAATATCACTGCAGGAGTAGATTGCCCAATCTTCCTTCCGAGGAGTGGCTGGTAGGTTTGAACCGCCAGCCTTCTGGTTAGCAGTCAAATGCCTTAGGCACTACACCACCAGAGCTCCTGCACACATATGTACAGACACTAAATCGAAACACAAACTGAATAGGTAGTGGGAGAAAACAACAACAACAAAAATAATAAAATTTAAAATGTAAGATTTAAAAATGAAACACTGAATGCAGAATAAAAATACTACCTGTATTCCAATGCATTTCAAATATTAATTTGAACTTAAAATTTTTTAGACCAGATTAAAGCAAATCAATTTACCATCAGAATTTTTACTGACACTTTATAAGATAAACTTTAACTAAAATGGAATTTTAAATTATCAACCATCTAAGTCACAGACAACTTTTCTTACTGGAAGCTAAATTGGGTTTTGGTATCCTCTTGGAAGAAAAAATTCAATCATAATTTTGAAGGAGTTAGAAAGGAGATAAGATGTTTTACTTGTTACCTTGTCCACAAACCAGATGAAGAAAAATAAAAGTACTGTTTTATCACAGAACACAATTCTTCTTATTTTATCTGGGTATTAAATGTTTTAATGCCCCCAAACCAAGCCATTTCCTTATCTTTCCTTTGAATAGTCATTGATCTTTTCTTTATACTTTTACTTCTACTCACCAGCCTCACAATGGTTAACATTTGAGAGCTTACTGCATGGGAGAACAATACTTACCCATCAACTACAGTATCTCTTACATGCAATTTAGAGAGCATCTACCAAAGTGTTCCAAATGTTTCATTATGATCCTGTTAAAGGGAAAAAAAAAAAAAAAAAACCACTGCCATCGAATCAAATCCGACTCATAACAACCCCTCCTTGGGTTTCTGAGGCAGTATCTCTAGGGAAGTAGATTGCTCAGCCTTCCTTCTGAGAAGTGGCTAGTGAGTTTGAACTGCCAGTCTTCTAGTTAATGATCCCTAAATCTCTATTCCTATCAGAAGAACCTGAGGGACCTTTTCCTAAAATGAATTTTCCCATCTCCTAAAATAAATTCAGGTGTTTTTAAAAGTATAAATGCTAAAGGTCTTTCCCCAAACTACTGAATGAGACTCTCTCCAGGGTTATGGTTTGGAAATATGTGTGTGTGTGTGTGTGTGTGTGTGTTTTAAGAGTCTCATAAGATTCTAATGCGAAGCCAGGTTTAGAAACTACTAATATAGAATATAAAATATTATAATTATGTATACTCTTAAAATGATTTCTTTAAGCATTCTGGAGTATATCTAAACATAAACTCCCTTTATATGATAAAATTTTTAAAAAAGTCTTTACTTCCATAGTTTGATTTTTTTAAATATCCACTTAGAATTGCAATGGGCATGCTTTGAATTTTCAAGTGAAAGCCTTATGAGGTAATTAAAGAGTACCATGAAAGTGGTTATGAAACTCGAAAAGTACTCTCAAGAGTAAGAAACACATCTCCTCTTCCTCCCACATACAATTAAGCTCACATGCTGGGAAGAATCAGAAGCCACCAAAAGGCACTTCAACTCATTTATTGATTTCCCAGGCATGTGAGAGGCACTGTTCACAATGCTATAAGAAATATGAAGAGGAAAATCCAAGAGGCTCTGCTTTTACTTGGAGGGGGGAGCTATGTAGGAGATCCTGGATAGAAAGGGAGAATAATGTGGAACAGAACTCAAAATCATTTGGAAAAATAAAGGGGGGTGGGACCAGGTTTGTTGGTCTGATAGAGCCTGGTGGAACCACTGAGACTATGGCCCCTAGCTGCCCTTCAGGTCTGGAATTGAACCCACACCTGTGGCTTCCAGCCAAGCAAAAGACAGGCATATGAGTTGAACATTTACCTGAGGTAGATACACTCCTTGGAGAGAACAATCATGGGAGAAAGAAGGGCTGTCTATGCACAGGGAGACAGCTCGGGGGGGAGGGGGGGGTGCATGGAGTGATGGACACAGGGAAGAAGCGACTGTCGCGAAGAAGTAGGAGGGGAGCTGTTGCACTGTGGTGAATTGAGGTCAATGTCAGGAGACAAAGTGTTTGTGAACTGCTGTATGGAAAGTGAATTTGCTCTGTAAATTTTCACCCAAATCACACACAAAAAAAGAGGCTCTGCTTTTCAGAGGCTCACACACAAAAAATCTAAAATTCGCATATACCCACTTATCATGAGAGTGGCACGGAGGACTGAATGCTTAGATCCTCCTCTCCCTCCTCCAACTACCCCTTCACCTGGCTGGTTCCTTCTCAACCTTCAGAGGAGGTCATAAAAGTCTTACATCTCCTTAGAAAGGTCTTCCCTGACCATCTATCTAACACAGAAACACCTACTTACATTTTTCTCTACCTCAGCATGTTGTTTCTTTTATAGTACTTAATCTATTTTTAATCATTTTGTTTGTTTGATTAATTGTCCTCTGTCCTTACAGGGCAGGACCCTTTGTGTTTATTTTTTTCTCAATTGCTGGCACATAGTAAATGCTCAATAAATATTTGCTAGATGGATGGCTGGATGATATAACGAAAAAAGATCAGGTAATGAAGGGCCCATGAAACAGTACTTGAGGACGGAATTTCACTAAGTAGAAAGGAAGTCAACAGGCATAAATGGGACACATAATAGCATACTCTTCATTTGGAAGCTTTCAGTCACTGAATGAAGTCCTTGGGTAGTCCAAACAGCATGTTCAGCCACTAACTGGAAAGTTGAAAGTTCAAGTCTACCCAAGGATACCTCAGATCAAAGGCCTGGTGATATATTTGTTAAAAAAAAAAAAAAAATCAGACACCAAAAACCCTACAGAACAGAGTTCTACTCTGACACACGTGGGGTCACTATAAGTTGGAATCTACTTGACAGCAACTGGTTTGTTGCTGAGCACAATTCACTTTCATAAATAAAGTATTGGAGCAGGGAGGAAGGGGACGCAACACTAACTTATAGGGAGCTGGCCCAGCAATTCTAATTTGAAAGCCTCAAAACATGACTGAAGGAAATTTTTAATGGCTACCTATCTGTAGAAATAATTGTTCAGTACCACTTGATCACGTTTATCTCTTTCATCCTGTTTCTACTTTTTCCGTTACCAAGAACAGATCTCCCTGTAACAATTATAGTACAGCATCCTCTGAAAAATTGCTCACTGTACCTGACACAAAGAAGCCCTTCAAAATTGAAATACAGAAAAGACTAATGTGACTTCAACTAAACTTGTTTTAAAGTTATGCCAACATTGTTTAACAGTTCAAATGCTTATACAAACATCAGAAAGAAAAGTTAAATTTTTTCACTGTTTTTAAAAAAATCTGTCCTTAGAACAAAAGTATAATCTTCAAAGACACAACTCAAATTTTGTCTGAAATAAATTTTTAAGGAATTAATAACCCACTGGCAACAAGTCAAATCCAATGGGGGTTGCTACGAGTTGGAATTAACTTGGTGGCAGTGAGTTTTGCCATTGAATCAATTGTGCCTTATAGTGACCCTACAGGACAAGAAGTGCTCCATAGGATTTCCAAGGTTAAATCTTCATGGAAGCAGACTGCTTCCTCTTTCTCCCAGGGAGTGGCTAGTGGATGCAAACCGACCTTTCAGTTAGCAGCCCAATGCTTTAACATGATTTCCTGCTTGGCTTTTGGGTATGTTTATATAATAAAAATATAAATTGAAAATATAATTGACAAAGTGAGAGCAGAAGTCTTCCTTAGAGTAGAATTTTGTCCTAGAGCTCCTTTTAAGGAATTAATAAAGGGAGAAACATGTAAAATGTAAGCTTGGCTCTTTGGCCTAATAATAATAATCAATGTAACAGATTAATTCCCTATCTTGAGCTCTCTGTTATTCTTAGGGTTCACTTCAAAAGGAATACTTGTTCCTGCATTAAAGGCATTTCACACACAGCTTATTTCTATGTTATCTATAAATGACAACACGGTATTTGCAAGAAGCAGACCACAATTTACACTGGAAATCAAGTAGGTAAGACAACATAAAGTTGGCAGAGGGAAATATTGATGAGATTACACCACTCTGATAATCTCTTCAATTGAGAAATTTAGTAAAAATGCAATTTACTTTCCTTATCTGGGTAAACAGGAAAAGATAAGGCTGTCGCCAGTGTGGAGGCCTAAATTACTTACAATATGATTTCACGATAAATTAAATCTTCTACTTCAAAACCTCAATATTGTGGCGGTTTCCTTTCCATTTAGTAATTAATTCCTAACTCATTTGTAAAGAAAATAAATGGACTTCTTTGCTGGTGATGCAGTGGGTAAGACACATGGCTGCTAACTAGAAGATCAGTGGTTGAAATCCACCAGCTGTTCCTCGAGAGGATGAGGAGGCAATCTATTTCCATAAAGATTTACAGCCTTGGAAACCCTATGTGGGTCACTATGAGTCAGAGTCAACTTGATGGCAGTGGGTTTGTTTGTTTGTTTTTAATTGTAAATAGAAAAAGAAGAAGAAAACTAATAAAGATTAAAAAGTGAATATGAATACAGAATGTTTCTGCCTCTCTTTTAAGGGTGATGAAAAATGAAGTAGTAGAGTGCACCACAACCATTACCATCATCTAACATATTTGGTTTATTTCTTCTTCTAAGTAAGGGTTAAGGTATTAAAATAGTTTAAAGTAACACAGCATCTGACTATTAGAAGTGCCTCCATAAATCACCTTCACTAAGGTCCTGGCTGCTAACGAAGATGGATCCACCCTTCTACTGCTTCCACCTCAGAATAAGACGTGAGGACATCAAGGGCTCATCAAAAAAAGTTGTCACTGATTCGCTTCCAACCCATGATGACCCCTTGTGTGTCACAGTAGAAGAGTGCTCCACAGGTTTTCAACAGCTGATTTTTCAGATGTAGATCATCAGGTCTTTTTTTCCAAGAAGCCTCTAAGTGGACTCAAACCACTAACCCTTCAGTTAGCAGCCAATTCATTAATCATTTGTACCATGCAAGGACTCCTCCAGGGGCTCATAAAACCATCTAAATCTTCTAAAGCACAGGGCAGAGTTTGAAAAAGGGAATAAGATAAAGAAGAAAGGAATACATTAAAGAAGAAATGTATAGAGTATCAGCAATTTTTTCTAACCTATTCACTTAAGTATTTGCATTCAGATAGCTGAGGTAAAGGCTGAGAGAGACCGTTTCCCCAGACAATGATGCTACTTTTGAAGGTAGTGCGCAAGTCAACAGACTGAAATATAATCATTTCTATCTGTATAAGATGTAAAGCTCTAGGTCAGTGGTTTTGACTTCTGGGCCACAAACCTTTGCAAGTTCCACTAATTTACAAATGCACGAATAACTTGAATAACTAATATGTCTCCCCTACAGATCTGCGGTGTAGCAAATTACATAGTGTGGCTTTTCTAGCCCTAAGTCTTTGTAAGCTCCATGGTAGAATTTGCCATGAGCAAGTGAGTAACTCCTGATTGTTAAAGTTGTCCACCTGGGGTATTTCTGTTGCGAGTGGCATGAAACGATCTTCTGTGAGGTTTCTTTCTCTTAGGTGTATAGAATTCTGATGTTTGGATTGGTTAGTTTGGCCACTCTGTAAGGCTCAAAAGGAGCCTTCCTAGAGGCAAAAGGAGACTCTTTGACTGCTGGCTGAGAAAGATGGGCTGCTGAGCTCTAGAGACGCACTCTTGAGAGATGTGAGAGACACACACTGCTGAGAGAGAGACGCAAGAGACACATACTACTGAGAGAGCAATGTGCTACTGAGACTGCCGGCTGAGTAAGTTGGCCGGCTATGAGAGACTGAGTGCATTTCTGAACTTGAATTGTAGTCTGGTGCTTCCCTAATAAACTCCATAATCTGTGACTTCTGTGTAGCCACTGCAGTGAATTATCAAACCCAGCAGAGAGGTGGTGTGTACTGCAGGAGGAACGGTTGGTGAAAGGGCTAGAGGGAGGCAGCATGTCTGGCCTCAAAGGAACAGGCCTTGAGCCACTGATGGTGATTCTGTCTTCTTGTGAGGTTAGAGGAGGTCAGAAGATATGGCCTCCCTGCCTCTTTGGCAGGATCTAAACTTAGCACTACTTTTTGAGCTGTAGGACTGCATAATGTAGTGGTTAAATGCACACACACATAAATGCATACCACTCTTTATAATTTGGCTTCACTTTGGATAAGTTATTTCACTCTTCTGAGTCCTAAGATCTGCATCTGTAAAATAGGGATATTAATATTACTATTTCATAGATTAATGTGAGGATTAAATGAGGTAAGGTATAAAACGTACTTTTGTTGTTATATGCCATCGAGTCAGACCCGACTCATAGCAACCCCTCCTTGGGTTTCCGAGGCAGTATCACTACGGAAGTAGATTGCCCCATCTTTCTTCCGAGGAGTGGCTGGTGGGTTTGAACCGCCAGCCTTCTGGTTAGCAGTCAAGTACCTTAGCCACTATGCTACCAGAGCTCCCAAAATGTACTTAGCACAGTACATTAAAATGTACTCAAAAAACTCAATTGATGTTATGTGAGGAACAAATGGCCAAAGACTCTATTTCAAAATACTTTATGTAATGAAAAGTCAGCCCTTACAGCCTCAAAAAATGTCAAGTCCAGGACAAATAAAAGCTGTTATTTGGAGGCAGCAGTAAAGATGCTTTTGAAATGATATTTGAAGAAGTTGTACAGATTCCAAATATATGCAAGTTCAGCAAAGGTCTAGATAAATTTGTAAATTGTATTACTTATCATTATAATTCCACAATGAAAAGCTAAAAACTAAAATGTTAAGTATAGGAGTCCTGGTTGCACAGTGGTTAAAGCATTCAACTGCTACCTAAAAGCTCAGTGGTTTGAACCCTCCAGCTGCTCCACAAGAGAAAGTTGTGGCAGTCTGCTTCCATAAAGATTTACAACTTTGGAAATCCTATTGGGGTAGTTCTGTTCTATAGGGTCACTATGAGTCAAAATGTCAATGGGTTTAAGATGTTATGTGGTTATCTGTATCTTCTTCTTACAGGGAACAATTAACTACGCCTTTTCAATCATTGTCATAGCTAGCAACAAACTTCTAGTCTCAGGAAGACTTCTGCTCTCACTTTGTCAATTATATTTTCAATTATATTTTTATTATATAAACATACCCAAAAGCCAAGCAGGAAATCATGTATTTAAATAAGCAAAACTATAACAAATCAAATCTCTTTGTGCTCCTTGTGCCTTATGTTAAGTTTGTATAAACAGACAAATTTCACATAATATAAAATTTATTTCACATAGTAAAATAAATTACAAATAATAAAATTCTGAAGCATCTCAAACACTCACTCTTATACTAATGACATCCTGTTTCAGTTATGCTGAGCAAAGGGGAATTGAGGAAAAAAAAAGTATTTGCACAAAAATCCTTCCTGTCTGTTGATTAAATCCAATCAATCGTAATAAACTCAATACACATTAGCGTTCTCTATCTAATTCACACAGTAGGGAGTCTTGCCTATAATCAAAGTATATATTTGCAGTGATAGTAAAATGTTAAAATAGCCAATATTCTAAATTAACAGTATAGGTAAATTCAAGTGATACTCCTGTGAAGTGACATAAAGGAAAATTTAAATCTTTGCTTAAAAATCTAAGTCTGTGTCCTTTAAAAAAAAAAAATAGTGCCTATGCAAAGCAATCTAATTCTCCCCTGAACAATTACTAAGCATTAATTACCTGTCAACAAGGTAGTGATGGAGATATAGAGAATAATAAGCACTCTTATTCAAGTTTCTCTGGCTCCTAATATCAAACAGTATTGGCTCATTTTTAAGAGATGAAAACAAACTCATGGATAAAAGATAGAAGAATCAAAATATTTTTATTAAAACTCACTCACTCACTCAACAAACATTTACTGAGCACTGTTCTGGTTAGCTAGTACGGCTCTGACAAGACTATACCACAAATGGGATGGCCTTAACAAACAGGAGTTTATTCTCTCACAGTTTGGAGGCTTTAAGTCCGAGTTCAAAGTGCCAAGCTCTAGGGGCTGGGTGAAAGTCCCTCAGCCTTGGACTCCAGTTGTGCCTCCAGCTCCCGGCCCACTGAAGAGGCTTTCCTTCACTCAGACAGCTTCTGGCTGCTAAGGCTGGCAAGCCCAAGGTTGACAAGTAAAAAGGCACAGTCCTGATGTTACCAAACCACACGGCAGGCCATTAATTTAGGTCCATTTTAAGTCCAAAGGTCGGCAGAGCATGCACGGCAGGCTGCTGAACAACAACACAGCTACATGCAGGGTCCAATAGTGGCATATTCTAGAGAACATTCCCCAAGGCTTCTGCTTATATACAGGAAGCAGACCACATTCCCTAAGGCAGCTAGTAGATTCCACCATGGAGATGATTATCAGGCTCATCATGGGGAATATTACATCCAGCTGCCCAGCCATTCAAACAGGCCCAGCCAAGTTGACACACAAACATAACCACCACAAGCACCTACTACATTCCGGGCACTATTTGGCATAGCTGAGATAATCAATGACATATCAAGGACCTTAGATTATTAAGAAAGAAATATCTTTGGAATAACTCTGAATTCTTAAATGATTTATTAATTTAAACAGATCATTTGAAAACTGCATAGATTTATAAACTTTAAATACCATCCACGATGACATTTCCATTAACAAGAATGTTTAGTTTCTAACAAGGGATTGAGGATCAATGCATTTTCATTTTCCAGTGTACTAGGCAGGAAATTTGAAAAACTTCAAAAAAATAATGAAATCATATTTCTGCCTCATTTTTAAAAATAGGGGAGAGAGAGAAAATTTTCACCCTTAAACTGATATTTATACCTTATATATTGGTATCACACATCATAAGGTTATTACTCACTTACTTTAAAAAACAAAACAGAAAAAACTGAGTCCTTTGGTGGCACAAATAGTTAAGTGCTAGGCTAGTAACCGAAAGGTTGGCAGGTCAAATCCACCCAAAGCTACCCCTGAAGACAGGCCCGGCAATCTACTTCCAAAAAATCAGCCATTGAAAACCTGGAGCATAATTCTACTCTAAAACACATGGGCTTGCCATGAGTCAGAAATGATTTGATGGCAACTGGATTATTATTATTACTACTTAAATTAAAAAGAAAAATTGAGAGCCAAGCAGTGAAGTGAGAAATTTGCCCAAAGCCAAGAAGTTAATGAGCTACAGATTTGGCGATTAAAACACCAAAGCCCACACTCTTTTCACTTGGATTCATTGTTCCAAGTTTATGTGTGCTACCCAACCATCAGAAAAGCAAATTAATTCTAAAATTAGAACCTTGTACTGAAATTGCCTCTTTCCTTGTCTATATCCCCCACCCCACTCTAGATTCCAAATTCCCTGAAAGCATGAACCATGTCTGCTTAGCTCACCACTTCATTCTTCAACCATGCACAATTCACAGCCCAGAGCAGGCACTCAGTAACTATTTGTCAATGGTTTAAATGATTAATTAAATGACTGTGATGCTTTTTTCTGGCCACTTTTGACCATGACCTGCCTTGAAATCAAAATTGGAGAATGGAGCGGGATTCCTTAAATGTTTTTATCAAATATGAGTTAAATTAACGGCATTCACTGGAAAGAAACATTAAGGAGAAATACAGTGTTTGCCTTCAAATAACTTAATCTGGTTGGAAGAGAGTACAAACAACCCAGTACATAAGCACAATTTATACTGGTTAATAGGCGAGACAGTAAGAAAGTGCTCAGTGAAGGAAAGAATTATTCAAAAAAGCTTTCTGAAGAACAATTTATATGGGATCAAATCGACAACAACAATTTGAAAGGTTAAATAGGAAGCGTAGGAGGCAGTGAGTTTATGCTAACGGTGGAAGAATGATTTGGAAAAGGAGGCTAAGGATGGTTACACAGCTTGAAAAAATGTAATCAATGTCACTGAATTATACATGTAGAAACTGTTGAATTGGTGTATGCTTTTCTGTATATATTCTCAACAATAAAATTATTTAAAAAAAAAAAAAAGTCTCTTGGGAAAACAAAGTGTTCACAAAATGTAGGAGAGAATTCTGGACTTGGCAAGGGTGGTAAATCTTGAGCAAAGTTTCCCAAGTGTGGGATACAAAGTTATCTCAAATAAAAATAAACAGACTCTACATTAAACAACCATGGAACCACACCATGAAAAAGGACCTTTCAAATTTCTTTATTCCCAGGAAAAAGTCTCTGTCTGGTGTTAGTATGCCTTCAATCTCTCAACATTTGCCTTTTGTAACAACAAAAAAAAAAGCTCAAGCTTCAGGCTTAGACCCTCTCAGAAAAGTTAAGAATCTTAACAGCTTTCTTCTAATTTCATTATATTTATTTTATAGTTATTTGCATTTAATGGCTTCCATTTATTATAACATGTCCTTCAAAATACCATGTTTATGGAAACTAATAATATATTTCATAAACACATATACATTTTATCATAATACAACAATAATGCTTGAAAAGTGTAATTTTCTTCTTCGTATCCCACTGAAAAATTAAATAAAATCAGCAAATAAAAATTAAAATGTTAATTTACAGAAGAGAAGCCAGATGATTGGGACCTTCTAAAAATTAAATGTTTATGTGCTTCCAAAGACTTCTCCAAAAGAGTCAAAAGAGAACCTACAG
>NW_006921736.1:5133289-5139137 GCF_000298275.1 Orycteropus afer afer | reverse complement strand
AAAAATAAATAAAATAGAAAAAAAAAAATTAAAATGTTAATTTAAAAAATACAATTTTTTTAAGCTACCATGCACACAGGGCTAAAGTAGGGAAGTTAACATAACAATGGCTAACATTTGGAAAACACTGATTGAGAGAAATGAGGAATGCACCAGAATCCCTCAGTGGAAACGAGATTAAACACAGTCTAGAAATAGTGGCCTACTCTATTATAGTGAGAAGCTGTGTAACAGCTACAAAGAATTTAGTATGATAAAGAAAACCATGCAGGTTCTGAAGTCATAATAAGTGGGTGGGCTAGGAACACAACTGCCAGATACGATTCTACACAGGCAGAGTGAGGAGTTGGCCAAGTAGAAGTGAAAATATCAAATGGAAGTGACACACTCCATTTGTTGATAGTGACCATAAACAAGTCCTCTGTCCAGGAAAGGAAAAAAAAAAAAAAAACCACGCAAGCCTGTTAGAACAAAATGTCATGCCTGCTTGATGTTGATGTTTCGATACATAAAGACCTCTCTGATCATACTGTGAAGGTCATTTCGGCCCACATTATTGACTACCCAAAAGTCTCCTCCTGTACAAACTTAACTTATTTTCCAGTTTAGATTGGTTTTTCTACTTTCTTAATGAAACATCCAGAGATTCTCAGTATACGTTTCTTCCCGTCGCAGTGTAATACTTTCATACACTAGATGGAGCCAATTTTATAAGCCTTGGGGATTTTACATTATGCTTTAAAAAAAAAGGATATACAAAGTTATGAAAGAGCTATGTACTATCTAAATATATTTTAATTTTAAAAGTAAAAAACTCCATCATTATTTTGCTATTTTACATGTTTTCTGTAACTCTTAAGTCCAAAATTATGTCAGTGTTAATGCTATAAATGTACATTAAAACATGTACATCTTATAACCCAATAGCCTTTTTAAATTTTATTTTATTAACATGTATTTGTTCTAACTTTTTTCACTGACGATTTTAAAAAATACTTTTTTTGTTTTATTTTATTTATTTTGCTCTGGGAGAAATGAAAGTAATTTATAAATGTGATAATAGAGCCCTTGAGTCTCCTACAATGCAAAACAAAATTAGGCCCCAGAATAGAGTGAAACTGCTAATGCATTTGCAACAAGAGAAGGCTAATGATCTCCAGGACCAAAGAAGGTTCACTGCCAAAAGACAAAGAAAATGCCATTGTGCAGTCACCAACTCCAGCAGGGATGGGGTAGCAGGGAGGTAAAAGGAAGATTACAGTACAAACTTATAAAATGTATGCTCTGATGACTGTCCAGTTAATAATTGGTAATTGAGTGAATTTTTATTGAATCCTAGTCCTCGGAAGGAAGGTTGGGCAATCCTACTTCCGTAGTGATACTGCCTCGGAAACCCAAGGAGGGGTCGCTATGAGTCGGGGCCGACTCGACGGCACATAACAACAGTACTTTAGAGCAGTGCTTGCAATCAAGGACCATTTTGCCCACACAGGACACATTTGGCAATGTCTGCAGACATATTTTATTGTCACAACTGGGGGCATCTAGTTGGTAGAGACCAGGGATGCTGCTAACCATTAGGGCATAGAATATCACCTATGCCCTAATAACAAGGAATATTTGGCCCCAAATGTCAATTGCCAAGATTGAGAACCCTATTTATGGTAAGCAACTTTCCCAAACAGAAGGCAAATTCCAATTCATTATAAGTATTAAATTATTAACCAAAAAATTTCAATGTTTTATAAGACTGCTTTAAGTCTTTGTGGCACAGTACAATGATGTAGTTGAGTCCTTCACACAAACCACTGTATTGGGATCAATATGTAAAAATTACTTTGGGTAATTAAAGCTATTACACAAGAGATTAAAGATTAAGGAGAAACAGATCAAGAAATTTATTCACACAATGGACTATTACACAACAGTGAAAATGAATGAACTATAACTATATGCCTCCCCACAGATAAAATTAAAAAATAAATAATGCTGAGTAAAAAAGGCTAGTAACATAGAATACTGCAATACAATTCTATTTATTTAAAGTTTGAAGTTTCATTTAAAGGTGTGTTCATACGTAGTAAAATTAAAATGAAAAGCAAGTTAGGGACTACCACTAAATCCAGGACAGTAGTTACCTCTGGAAATTACAGAAATGGATATAATAAAAAAAATTACAGAAATGATATAATAAAAAAGGAGGCTTCTACAGTGTTCTATATGTTAAGATGGATGGTGGGTAAACAGTTATTTTACTATTCTTTCAACTTAATTGATGGGTTTTAGACACTTTTTTGTATATATGATATATTTAAAAATGAAAATAACAATATTCAAAAGTAAGGCATGTAAGAGAAGTGAAGAAATGGAGATAGCAAGTATAGGCTACCCTTTTAAGACATTAAGAAGGAAAACGGTGAATTCTGACTAACTGGCTAAGGTAGCACCAAGGTCACCAGTATCTCTCATAACTCTTCCTTCCTCTTAATTCTCTACTGTCCAGTCACTTATCACATTTTTTCTATCAACCACACAACTCCATCTCCTCTGTCTTCACAGTTATCCTGACAAAATTCCACTCTGGTTTACATTACTAAATTGTTCTTCTGACTTCCCCCAATACATTCTATACCTAGGAAGATAAATCTTCCTAAAGCATGACCGTGTTGTTTTCACACATAGTGCCTAAGGCATTTGAGTGCTAAACAGAAGGCTTGCGGTTCAAACCCACCAGCAACTCCTCAGAAAGAAGGTTGGGCAATCTACTTCCATAGTGATACCACCTCGGAAACCCAAGGAGGGGTCACTATGAGTCAGGTCTGATTCAACGACATATAACAACAACAACAATACCTTAATAAAATTACGGGTTTACCAATATATCATGAATTAATTTCAAATGTCCTATTTAGACTGTCAATCAAGGCCAATTTATCTTTTCAGACTTGTCATTATAACTATTTCAACCAATATAAACTATTCACTAATCTTCCTATCCAAACTGTATACTCTTGTTTGGGCTATTCCTTTTGCTTGGAAAATCTTTCATGAACACATCATTCTTCTCTTTCTAAAAACTTACCTATTCTTTGCTAAAATTGGCAAACGCTGGCAAGGTATAGAACAACTGGAATGCTCATTCACTGCTGCTAAGAGTGTAAACTGGTACAACTACTTTGGAAAACTGTTCGCAGTACCTACCAAAGCTAAATATATATATACCTCATGGTGATGGTTATATGACTCTATGTTTCAATATATACATATACATATATGTGTGTGTGTGTGTGTGTGTAATATATAAAATAGAATACTCTAAGAACAAACTATTATTGTTACACATAACAGCAATAATAACAAGGATGGATTTCTCAAATACATAATGAATGTTAAGACAAAGAATGCAGATGTGAGAGTACATACCATATGATTCCATTGTATAAAGTTAAATAAAGACCAAGCACCATTAATCTATGGTGTTACTATCTATAACAGTAATTATACTTGGAATGGGGTTGACTAGACAGAGGTACAAGGGTACTAGCAATGGTCTATCTCTTGGCCTGGATACTGGTTATTTACTAAAATTTCATCAGTTGCTATGTGTAAGATTTGAGTACTTCTCTATAGGAATGTTATACTTCAATTAAAAGTTTATTTAAATTTTAAAAAAAATCTATCCATTCTTCAAGACTAGTACTTGACAATCCTCCTCACTTTCTTAAAAAAAAAAAGTCCATGATCCTAATTTGGTGATTTTTCCTTCTCTAAGTATAATTCTCTACTTGTAATTATAACCTTAAAACTACTTTATAGTTTTTTTGTGTGTTCACCAAAATAGACTGTTATACCACTGAGCACATAGATAAGTATTTCCTTTTTGATTTCCCATAAAGCATTGCTAATCAATACATATTTATGGAATTTAAACTACATGCATTGCCTGTTTCACATTTCACTATGAGTACATGGGGTAGATGCTGCCATGCTTTTTTAAAAATCATTTCTACTTATATACATCAAAATTTACCTTTTTTAGTTTATAGCTCTGTAATTTTGAAATACACAGTCATGCAACCATCACCACAATTGAGATACAGCATTCCCTGTGCTACCTCTTTGTCATTCAAAGCCTTCCTCATGCCTAACTCCAGAAACCACCTATCAGTTTTCTCTTCCTATAATTTTACTTTTCCAGAATGTCACATAAATGGAATCATATAGCAATAAAGGCTTCTGAGTTTGGTTTCCTTCCCTTAGCAGGTGTATTTGTGATTCATCAATGTGTCTGGAGGTATTATTGCTAACTAGTTTACCATTTTGTTGTTGTTGTTGTTATGTACCGTCAAGTCGGACCCAACTCATAGCGACCCCTCCTTGGGTTTCGAGGCAGTATCACTAGGAAAGTAGATTACCCCGTCTTCCTTCCGCGGAGTGACTGGTGGGTTTGAACTGCCACTAAGTCAAGTACCTTAGGCACTATGCTACCAGAGCTCCCGTTTACCATTCTAGGGCTTGTTTATCCTTTTACCAGTGCAGGGACCCATGGGCTGTTTCCAATTTTTAGTGCATGTGAATAAAGCTGCTTTTCCGTTTTTTATATATTTAAAGGATATTTGCAAGTTACTCAGCCAAGGTTATACAATTACTAGTGATACACAAAAAAGGGATACACTTAAAAAAAAAAAAAAAAACTTTGGGAAAAGCATAAGTCAACAATTTTTCCCCTTATGTCAATGAAATCCAGCTCACAATATATTTTCTGTAAAGAGATTGAGCTCCTTTTTCTATATTTAGTACACATTAATGGGCCAGAGTTTAAAAGTATCCAACTAAAGCACTTTTTCTAAAGGCTCTCTCTTGCCAATGTGACTTCTGTGGCCATACTATTATAAATAACTTGTATGTCTTGATCTGTGTAAAACTATTAATCATTGCTGTGTAAATAAGTGATTATGCCCTGCCGGCCTCTGCCTTTCATCTGACCTACTGTCCTTACCTGCGATGTTCAGGGAGGATCACAAGTGACAAGTCTGGCAATCGGGGACCAGGAGGACATGCAAGGAAAAGGGCTACTTCAACGATTATGCAGAGGGTTGGCTACAATCGCACTTTTTTTCTGTTGATTTAAACACAAAAAGCATATGTCCAAATCCTCGGGGGCAAAGTACAACATCACAAAATTTCCATTAGATGGCGTTTTGGGTGTCCATCTGTGGAACCTGAGCTACTGAACAGCCAGGGTCAAAGCCATGTGGAAAGGAAATGTCGGGGAAAAACAGTTCACCAGCCACCACTGCTAAAGAAAGCATTCAGGTTCTAAGGCTTTACAATCAAGAGTGGCATGAAAATTCTTTTGGCATTAAGAGTTTTAATATCTCTGTCACAGTGAATAGGTAAGTAATAAAAGCCTCAGTCTTCGGCCCCTAATGGAAAATTCTTAAATAAAAATAATAAATAGTAGCTGGTAGTGGAAAGGGCGTTAGGTGCTATACCAGTGTGAGGCACTTGACAGGTACTATCTTATTTTAATCCTCCATAACAACACCAAAAATTATGATGTCCCTTTTACTGACGAGGAATATGACTTTGCAAGATTAAATCATTTGCTGAAGAGCTTGCAAAAAAAGAATTCCAACAAAAATACAAGCTCAATCTGGATCCTACTCTCTTAACCCACAAGCTACAGCACCCACAGTTCTGCTAGCCAATACATCCATTGATCCAGTCACTCAAAAAATATTATAATAGGACCAGCGGGGCAAGATGGCGGACTAGGCAGAAGGATTGCACAGACCCTCTTCAACAAAGAAAAGGGAAACCAATTAACACAGACACAGAAGATAAT
>NW_006921736.1:5085043-5124179 GCF_000298275.1 Orycteropus afer afer | reverse complement strand
TAAATTTTGGTCAATGACATGAGACAAAGTATATGTGAACTGCTGTATGAAAAGTGAATTTACTCTGTAAATCTTCACCCAAATCCTAATAAAAAAATATATATATATTATAATAATATATCCATGCACCAGGGAAATAAACATAAATAAGATATGCCCCTTCCGTCTACAGAAGAGTGAGGAATCCTATAACAATAATGTCTTAATCTTTTTGGTCAAACACTTGCCCAAGACTCATATGAAAACTAGAGACTGTTCTAAAAAAAAAAGCCACAGAGGCACAGGCACACAGAACTTAACTGAATCCTTGGATCACTGTGATCTTCTATGGAAGAGTTAAATAGTTGACTATAAGCTGCAAAGAACTTTGATTCAGATGAGATGAGACGAAGTACTGTGAGAACTCAAAGGAAAAAGCCCTGAGGATTAACAAGAATTCACCAGGCAAAGAGAGAAAGAAGGAGGACTTTAATGGGACCTACTTGCTTTAGAAGAAAGCTGGAGGCAGGAAAAAGATCTAAAGTGTCTGAAAGAGGAGGGAGGCAGGCAAGCTACGCAACAGGTCACTGAAATATTCAAGCCAATAGTTTCCTCTCCTAGAGAGAATGTAGGAAGCTCTGGTGGCGCAGTGCCTAAAGCATTTGACTGCTCACCAGAAGGTTGGTGGTTTGAACTTACCAGCCACTCTGTGGAAGGAAGATGTGGCAATCTACTTCTGTAAAGATTTACTGCCTTGGAAACCCAATGGGGGTCGATATGAGTTAGAATTGACTCAATGGCAGTGGGTTTGGTTTGTTCTTTTTAGAAAGGCTATGGGGAGAACATAGTACAAAAGCCCAGGCCCTGAGATAAGAAAGGACAGGGTTTCAATCCAGTATCTTGCCCCACTAATTAGCCGTGCATCCAGAGACAAATTACTCAACCTCCTTATGCTTCAGTTTTTTCATCTGTAAAACGGGAATAAGAACAGTTCCACTTCACAAGTTGTTGTGAAATAATACATGCCATAATGCATGATATACACTTGGCACCAAATGTAGAATGGTGTCAGCATTCAATACATTGTCGTAGTTAGCTGCTGTCAAGTTGGATGGTGACACCATTAATAACAGAATGAAACTCTGCCCAGTCCTGTGCTATCCCCATGACTGGATGTGGATCCAACCATTGTGATCCATAGGGTTTTCATTGGCTGATTCTCAGACAAGGAGCACCAGGTCTTTCCTCCTAGTCTGTTTTACTCTGGGAGCTATGCTGAGACCTGTTCAGCATCACAGCAAACACACAAGCCTCCTCTGACAGATGTGTGGAGGTTGCACTACACAGGTGCTATTGTGCAAGAGATACACTGGCTGGAAATCGAATCCAGGTCTTCCCCCATGGAAGGTGGAAATTCTACCACTGAACCACCATTGTAGCCATTATTATTAATATCATCATCATCACCACCACACCCTGATTAAGACAGTCTCATACAAGAAATGCCTTCAGATTAGTAACATATCTGAACTCCTTGATACGTACATGTGCTGTTTTGGTTACCTCTGTGCTGCTCTAACAGAAAATACCACAAATGGGATGGCTTTAACAAATAGGAGTTAATTCTCTTACAATTTGGAGGCTTTAAGTCCAAGTTCAAAGTGCCAGGCTCTAGGGGCTGGGTGAAAGCCACTCAACCTTGGGCTTCAGCTCTGCCCCCTGCTCCTGGCCCACTCAAGCTAGAGGCTTTTCTTCACTTAGACAGCTGCTGGCTGCTGAGGCTGACAAACCCAAGGTTGACAAGTAAGGAGGCACGGTCCCCATGTTACCAAACCAAACACCAGGCCATTAATTCAAGTCCATTGAAAGTCCCAAGATCGGCAAAGTATGGCAGGCTGATGAACAGTGACACAGCTACATGTAGGGTTCAATCGTGCCATAAGCTACAGACCATTCCCAAAGCTCCTTCTTACATATGGGAAGCAGACCACATCCCTAATGCAGCTACCCAGCTGCTTGTGGTAGATTCCACCACGGAGTTGATGGCCAGTCTCATCATGGGAAATAACTACCACTAGCTGCCCAGCCACTCAAACAGGCCCAGCCAAAGTAACACATAACCTGAACTACCACAGTGACCTTTCTACATTCATAGATATAGAAGCATACTGTAGAAGTATCTTTTCCCCAAAAGCCCCTTCTCTAAATCCTTTCCTTATAAATTCCTTATAAACTCACTCCATTTTCCTTATTCTCATTAATCACATAAAATATGAGAATCATATTCTAGAAAGAAGGGAAGGGAACCCTGAAATTATGACAATTTTTGGGATACACTTGGTGGGTTTATTTTTATTTTGTTTTCTTATCATCAATGTCTGTTCTTATGTGATAATATAGTTATCAAAAACTATACAGCTGTCATGTATTACTGTCATTACTGTCAAGTCCATAACCAAAAAAACCAAAGTTACTGCCATCGAGTGTATTCTGACTCATAGCAACCCCTCTTTAGTTGTCCAAGGCAGTATCTCTATGGAAGTAGATTGCCCAGTCTTCCTTCTGAGGAGTGGCTGGTGGGTTTGAACCTCCAGCCTTCTGGTTAGCAGTCAAATGCCTTAGGCACTACACCACCAGAGCTCTTAAGTATATAACAAGAGCCTAAAAACTAAAATTCTTACAGTCTTTTTAGTACTCAGTTACCTAGGTCACCAATCCTAACATGACATTACTATGCACAAATGGAAAAATGATTTAAAAAAAAATTCTATCCAATTCTTCTTAATCATTATATTTTCCATAACCTTTTGTTTTAAATTTCTCATATGGTCTAGGAGCTAATGGGAAAGTAATATTCTGGAATCCATCCACAAGTGCTCAAGGAAATATGTGAAGGATATTTTGTTTTGCTTCTTCAGCCATGGTAATAGACAGAACATTCATGAATCCCTTGCTCTTAAAATGTTCCATGGTCAGCCAATATTTGCCAGGGAGATACTGCCATAGAAGCAACTCTGGAAAAAATAAAGTCACGAGAAACACAACCATTATCATCTTCCCCACAAAGCCAGTAAGGATATCCACTTATCTCTGTCATCTGAAAGCATTTACCAAAATCACAGTGTCCCCTTCACACAAATGAAAATTTAGGGATGCCAAAGATCCTCCGTGATCCCAACAGATGGTTACAAATTCACTAAGCTTCCTTTCCGCTTTAAGCCTGTTTTCCTGCAAAAGCAGAGTAGCAGGTGAGTCCATTCAATCTAAATTAAAATAAGCAGTTGTTCTTGGTGGTACTTGTTGCCAGTGAGCTGATTCCCACATGGACTTAACTGTGTGTGCTATCCAGAGACTCCTAAAATAAACAGTAGAAAATCTAATTGTCCTAGAACAAGAGGTAGAAGAATGTGTTCATGAAATAGGGGCAGAAGGGAGAAGTCAAGGGTGCTGGGAGGATAATGTTGCTCTCACGTCATTAAACGTGAATGTCAGAGAAAGGGCTGATAGGCCGTGAAACATATGAGAATACAAATATGGCAGTTAGAGAAAACCCAAATCTTATCAGAATGAAAACAAGGATTCACATTAGGAAGGGTTGCCAACATGGCTGCCAGCAAACCTGATGAAGTCTCAGGAAATCAGATGAAAGTCTTTGAGGCAAACACAAAAAAACCAGAGAAATAGGAGTTACAAAATAAACCTTTCTCTCCATCTGAAAACTGCCCATGTGAAAGAACAACCTCCACCAGAAAGGATCATCAGTTACTAAAGCCACTAATAGAGTCTGTTCTGCCTAAGTGAATGCTTTTCATATTTCTTTTTCCATAACTGCTAGTTACTCTTTTCTGTAAGTTACACACTCTACACATTAAGACTACAATCCCTGGAGTCAAACTACCTGGCTCAGCCGCTGACTAGCTCTAAGCTTCAATTTCCCCTCTGTAAATGGGAACAACTACATGAGTTACAGCAAATAAGAGAGCACCTTTTCATTCATTTTAATCTTCTCTAGTTCTCCAGTGTCTTTCTTGAGAAGGAAATAGGCAGAATGTGGGACATTCCCAGAATGACTCCATCACTGCGTTATGAAAACGACGAAATGCAACGCACTGCCATGAAGTCAGATCTGACTCACAGCGATCCCTCCTTGGGTTTCTGAGGTGGTATCACTACAGAAGTAGATTGAGCAACCTTCCTTCTGAGGAGCGGCTGGTGGGTTTGAACTGGTTAGCTGTCAAATGCCTTAGGCATTAAAGAGTAAGAAAAAGTATGTTCACTTTGATTTTATTCACTCTTTGTTTCACAAATATTTCTTAAGCTCCTATTATGAGCCCACAGGTAGTGTGGTAGAAAGGCGACAGCGTCAGACACAAGACCGAGTCCTTGTACCCCATCTACCTTGCACTGCCCTCCGGAGGGTGGCCAATATTTAGCTGAATTTGGGAAACTGCCCTCCATCAATAAGGCTAGTGTCCCCAGAAGGAAGGTTTCTTTTCTGGGTCATATTAGTGTCCAATTGTGATTTGTAGATGAACCTTTCTTCAGTGTTTCTTACTAACATGGAGAATGTGGACTACCCATTAAAGAGAATTTCCTTGCACATATGCTTCAGGGCTACCCATCTTCACAGTCATTTATCTCTGGGACTATAGTATATATATTTAGCCACTTTAAAACTATTTGTGTGTCCATCTGTTAATTCCACAAATGTTTACTGAACACCTACCAAGAGCCAAGGACCAGACTTGGCATTGACTGGAGACAGGTGGGAAAGGCATGGCCCTGCTACTGGTGCAGTTACCAATTCTGAATTGCAGCAGTTTAGAGATGAGTTCACAGTGACGGTCCAGAATGCATAAGCAGTTGACCCCAATTCACACCATTAGGAGAGGCAACACTTGAAATAAAAGTCTAATATGTCTATCTAAATGCCAAATCCAGGCATTTTCCCTCCTCAGGAATTTTTTATCCTTACCATCCCCTTGGCCTACAATGTTCTTTCCCAGACAGCTGCATTGCTCACTTCTCAGTTAATTCATATCTCCACTTAAAAGGAACCTCAGCAGCAAAATCTAACCTAAACCAAAGCCAAACCAAACCCACTGCCATCAAGCTGATTCCGACTCATAGCCACTCCCATTAGATTTCTGAGGCAGTAAATCTTTATGGAAGTAGATTGCCAAGTTTTGCTTCTGCAGAGTGGCTGGTGGGCTTGAACCACCAATCTTCTGGTTAGCAGTCAGATCATGCCTTAGGCACTGTGCTGCCAGAGCTCCTTAAAGTCTAACCTAACAACCCAAATAAAACAGTAACCCCACCTGTCATCCCCTATTCAGCTTACCTGCTTTATTTTTCTCCATAGTACTTGTCACCATCAGACAGGCTCTGTTAGCTGTTTGTTTTCATCTGCCTCTCCTTTTTCCCTAGCCCTCAAGAATGTAACTCTAGTAGGGCATGTATTTTTGCCTGGTTTGTTTACTGCTCTCTTCCCGGCACTAGAACAGTGCCTGGCACAGAGTAGACACTCAATAAACAATTGTTGAATGAATGAGTGCAGTGTTCTGTTTACCTACACATCACCACTACTACCACCCCCCATGACACTCCTATGGAAGTTTACAATCCTGAGACTGGGGGAAAGAGGGATATTGAAGAAAATTGAATTCAGCTCCAGCCAAAGTGTGGGATGTGCTCAACCAGCAAGATGAGTTGGGGTGGCATACCAACATGGTATTAAATAACAGTGAGTCATAAATCAGGAAAATGGAGGGATACAGGGAAAGTGACACCCAGCCTCAATTTCATGGAGGCAACAGGGGTGGGAAAGACTGTAGTGAAACAGACTCAAGCACATCCAAGGATGAATTTTGGGCCATTCTTGTTTGATCTTTGGATATCTCAAAGGAACACAGAAATACTAAATTGCATATGAAAATTAATGATTCTCCTACTGACCAATTCAGAATTACTTTCAACACCCCTCAGGAAATACTAAACACATCTAACAGCAGAGTTCAGTCTGTGGGACCACTGTATAATGTAACATGTGACTTCCAGAACACAGCAACTGTTATCTTCTCTGATAATTTTCCAAGGAGCCAGGCAGTGAATGATACTTTCTCATGGTCAGTAGATAACCTCTAAGGATGTTCATGGTGTCTTAATCCTCCTTCTTAGAGCTCCAAGAACAATGCAAGATCATGGAAAGTCAACCAATCTTAGACACAAAACAACTGTGTGTGCTAAATGCCTAATGTTATCCCACAGTCTCTGTGAAGAATTACCAAAAAAGAAAAGAACTGCAGAGCTCTGGATGGTGCTGGAATCCAGCAGACTCTAAAATAGGTCAGAGGGAAAGCTGAAATATTTTTAAACTCTTCCAGGCAAATAAATAAATATTAAATGAATTGGAGGGGGGGGTATTCATTCTCTAATTTTTATTTATTCGTATTTTGTTCCCAGAAGGATTTAAACACTTATATAACATTGCAAGATGAAACAACAGAAAATTAATGTAAGTGGATGATAGAAAGGAAATTCAAGAATAAAAAGTAAATTAACCCCAGAATAAGATTAGTACACAAAAAACAAGAGTCTACCCATTTTCTAGAGATGGGTAGCAAGTTGATTTCTAACCAAGGGGAACGAGTCCAGCATCTATAAGGTCCAAGCAGGTTAAGGTAAATAAGTAAAACAAAGAGGAAAGTACTTATTCTGTTTTACAGAGTATGGAACTACATCTTGGATGCAATTTTTGCCATGGAGACATGTGAGTCCAATGTTGCCAGATCCGAGTTTTCAATAAATACTGGAAATTTAAATACACTTCCATGAAATCGTCTCATCTCCAACATTAGCAAACTAGTTTTTCTCTGGGTTAAAAAAAAAAAAAAATTGTGTGGGTCAAAGAAAACATGTGTGTGGTCACAAAGAGGAAGAAGACATGATCAGTTACATGACTAACAATATCCATAAAATAAAAACCAAAGTTGTGCAGGAGTACAGTCATTTGTGGTATTGAAACCAGAGAGACACTTCTCCCAAGAGTGTTCATAAAGAGGACACTGTATCCACAAGATTGGAACCCCATTCACACAATGCTCATAAGGCTCTATCTAATAAAGGCCCTGGAAGGAGGCTTAGGGCATAATACCAAACCCACTGCCATAGGTCAATTCCGATTCAAAGCAACTCTATAGGACAGAGTAGAACTGCCCCATAGGGTTTCCAAGGCTGTAATCTTTACAGAAACAAACTGCCACATCTTTCTGCCATGGAGGAGCTGGTGAGTTCAAAGTGCTGACCTTCTGGTTAGCAGCCAAATGCCTTAACCATTGCACCGCCAGGACTTCTTAAAACTAACTGCCAAACCAAAACCAAACTCACAGCCATCAAATGGACTCCAACTCATAGCAAACTCCATTGGGTTTCGAAGGCTGTAAATCTTGATGAAAGCAGTCTGCCTCAGCTTTCTTCCATGGAACGGCTAGTGGGTTTGAGCCACCGACCCTTTTGGTTAGCAGCCAAATAAATACCTTCACCACTACACCACCAGAGTACCTTTAGCTAATTGCCTAAAACAAAAACCAAATTGATTGCCCTCACATCGATTGGACTCACAGCAACCCCTCCTTGGGTTTCCAAGGAGGTATCTCTACGGAAATAGATTTCCCAATTTTCTTTCCAAGGAACGGCTGGTGCGTTTGAACCATCAGCCTTCTGGTTAGCAGTCAAATGCCTTAGGCACTATGCCACCAGAGCAGGGGGAGCCAAATTCTCAGATATAGAATTTCTGCTGGTGTGGTCTATTTCAGGTAAAGATGTAACAGTGGATTTCCCTTAACTATTTTTTAACCGCATTTTTCCTTTGGATAAATGTACAATTCTCAAACCTTCTTTAATGTTATTTGACAATCAAATCAAAAGCCACCTTAGAAAAGGATTTTTAAAACTAAAACTATATACCATTCCCCACATTTTAAATTGTTGAGACAAACAGATAAACCTCTACTCTTCAGACTGAAATCAATAAATATCAGTTTTTCACAGCAGTATTTAATAAGTATTGAGTACCAGCATGTTCAAGGTCATACTCCGTGACAAAGACCTGGAGTGAGGTAGTCTTTAAGGTCATTAAGTTCAAGGTCATTGGATTAAACAGACAGTGTATCTGGCAGTGGGACTAAACTCTGTGAAGTTGAAGAGCCTGGCAAGCCTCCAATCACCAGCCAAGGAAGGATACAAAGGTAGGACCAAGTGTCTCCACACACACACACACACACACACAAAATCTGTATCTGTTCCAGGTTACAAACAAAAAGACAGTCAAGTTCTAAGCCACAAAAAAATGTTCCATGGGAACCCTGGGATGGCAATGGGTATACTGGGTTTCAAAGTGGGCTCTTTACACATCTAGACACAGTGCAGCTTTACTCTATCTCATATACAGTCAATTCTATACAACACTTGTTTCGTAAACCCATTTTTTTTCCAACACAATTGATACATTAGGAAACAATCTGAGTATTGTTCAAGTTGCTTAAGCATTAATTTGTCCATAAATACCAGGAGAACTGAGAAAACTGAATCAAGCTGTGTAGGAATACAAAAATAGTCATACAGCAAATACTTATCAGCTACTTTAGTTCACCAAGCCTGTTATGTACCACACACATCTACATCTGGTATTTCAACTTTCTGGCGAATTTCAGATAACCCTCCTTCTACCACATCACAACAGAACATTGTCCGATACAGTATTGAAAGATAAACCCCCTTGGTGGTTCAGTGCACACAGTGGCACAACAATGGACTTGAGGATACCAACAATCATGAAGACAGGACTGGGGAACATTTCATTCTATTGTGCATGCAGTCTCCACGACTCCTAGACAACTAGGTGTCAACTAACAAAAACAGTAACAATAAACTACTTCACAATAACTCACAAGCTGCAACCCTTCCAATGCCCACTTTAATAAGCAAATTTCAGGTCTTTTCCAAGGTAAAGTGCCATGTTTACTGTCGTATTTATGTATTGCTTAATCATTTAACAGGTGTAAAATGGTCTACCACTTTTATTATGTTTCTTATTTTTCCAATATGTCACTGAAGAAGTTTTTGAGTATTGTGCCCTGAACTTTATTTTTCTTCTTCACACTATGGTGTTTACAGTAAGATTTTACACAGTGTGATTTTTAGAAACTCATACATTATGTTATAAGGAGCCCTGGTGGCAAAAAGATTAAGCACTTGGCTGTTAACTGAAAGGCTGGTGGTTCAAACCCACACAGTGGCACCACAGGAGAAAAAACTGATAATCTGCTTGCGTAAAGATTAAAGCCTAGAAAACCTTCTGGCTTAAACAGACAGTGCACCTGGCAGTAGGACTATTCTGGGGCAGTTCTATTCTGTCACACGGTGTCTCTGAGTCAAGATTGATTCAACAGCACCCAACCATAACAACCTATAACAGAACTGACGATACCGGGATTTTATATAAAATATTACTGGAAAAGTTAATTTTATTAGAATGTATATTCTATTCAAAGCCACCATGGTGACAACTGCAGGGGCACCACCATTCACATTATATTTTGTGAATGCTGATTAACTCAACATTTAACAAAGAATTATGTAAAAGCCTAATATGTGTCATGAAAATACTATGTTCCAAGAATGTATTTGTTCTCTGTGGAAAATTAAAGAAAAATGAAAAATTAATTTAAAAACAAAAAAAGAAAGAAAGAAGTCATTCTCCAAACACGTAAGCATTTTGATGTTTTTTCCTTCCCATCTTTTCTGTCTACACATACAGCTATCTCTGCCACATGCACTACTTAACTTGACCTATTTATTTTAACTTGGCTTTTAAATTGACTTGCCACTTTTAAATTAAATCTGTTCACTTTTCTGCAAAAAAAGAATTATGACCATATTGACTCAATCATTTAACATTAACTGAACATAGACTGTATGTTCAGCACTACATTCTGTGACACACAAATTAGAATATTCTATAGCCTCTGCTTAACCACTTCAAGAATTTAAAGTTTCCAAATTTGGAATAGCTACAGCATTTCTTGACATTAAGATTAATTAGTATTTTCATTCCAGTTCTAAGATTAGTTAAAAATATAAATTATATAAATAGCACATTCAGAAAAATGAACTCTATTATTAGTCTTCTTCAAATTACAGAAAGAATTGCATTCTGTCCTTAAATCAGTCACCTTTTCAAATATTGTACCAACAAAATTAAGTGCACAAAACAAAGCTGTATTTGAATATTTTTAAGTAGTAAATACAAACATGAAAGTGTCACAAAGATTGCCTACTAATTTTCCCTGCTTTATTACCCTCAGCAAACTTATTTTAGGATTTGTTTTACTGTGAATATGGATTTAAGAGATAAATTAAAAACCAAAAACCCAAACTCACTGCTGTTGAATCAGTTCTTACTCACAGCAACCCCTCCTTGGGTTTCCAAGGTGGTATCTCTATGGTAGTAGATTGCCCAGTCTTCCTTCTGAGGAGTGGCTGGTGGGTTTGAACCATCAGGGTTCTGGTTAGTAGTCAAATGCCTTAGGCAGTACGCCACCAGAGCTCCCAAGAGATAAATTATGTGGGAGCTAATATTCATATATATACATATGTATATATCTTTTTTCTTATGTGTGTGTATGTATGTGTATATATTTAAGCCCAGTGCTGAATTTTCTCTCCAAGAAGACATGACATATGCCTGTCATTCTATGTACTTAAGTTAAATGTCCTAGGTGGTAACAAGCAATTGGAATAAAATGCTGTTTGGGGTTTTATCTCCCATTGCCCTTTCATGAGATGCTATGAAACACTAAGAAATGAGGGCAAGAGATAAAATCAAAAGAGGTTGGACAATCCATATGAGCAACAATCTTTTATGAAATAAGTGATAATTGATTTTTCCCTTCATTTTTTTAACTTTTTTGTAGTAAAGTATATATAACATAAAATTTGCCATTTTAAACATTTTTCAATGTACAATTCAGTGACATTAATTACATTTACCATGTTGTTCTATCATCACCACGATTCATTTCCGAAAGTTTCCGAAAGAAACTCAGTGCCCCATCAGCAATAAGTCCCCATTCCTCCATCACCCCAGCCTCTGGTGACCACTAAGAAACATTGGTCCCTATGCATTTACCTATTCATAGTGGCTAAAGCACTTGACTGCTAACCAGAAGGCTGGTGGTTCAAACCCACCAGCCACTCCTCGGAAGGAAGGTTGGGCAATCCTACTTCCGTAGTGATACTGCCTCGGAAACCCAAGGAGGGGTTGCTATGAGTCAGGGTCGACTCGACGGCACATAACGACAACAACTACAACAGATATTTCATATAAATGGAGTGTGGTAGTCAAGGTTGTGTATCAACTTGGCTGGGCCTGGTTAAGTGGCTGGGCAGCTGGTGGTAGTTATTCCCCATGATGAGACTGGTCATCAACTCCATGGTGGGATCTACCACAAGCAGCTGAGTAGCTGTTTTGGGTATGTGGTCTGCTTCCTGTATATAAGCAGCAGCTTTGGGAATGATCTCTAGCTATGGCACGCTTGAACCCTGCATGTAACCATGTCGTTGTTCAGCAGCCTGCCATGCTCTGTGGATCCTGGGACTTTCAATGGACTTTAATTAATGGCCTGCCTTGTGGTTTGGTAACATTGGGACTATGCCATTTTACTTGTCAACCTTGAGCTTGTCAGTCTCAGCAGTCAGCAGCTGAGTGAAGAAAAGCCTCCAGCTTCAGTGGGCTGGGAGTAGGAGGCAGAGCTGAAGCCCAAGGTTGAGGGGCTTTCACTGAGCCCCTAGAGCCTGGCACTTTGAACTTGGAGTTAAAGCCTCCAGACTGTTAGAAAATAAAGTCCTGTTTGTTCAAGCTATTCCATTTGTGGTATATTCCTGCCAGAGTGGCACTATGTAACCAGAACATGGAGTCATACAATAATTGTTCTTTTATGTCTGGCTTATTTCACTCAGAATAATGTTTTCAAGATTCATCCATCGTGCAGTATGTGTCAGCAATTTATTTCTCTTTATGGCTAAATGAATATATACATTGTATGTATATACCACATTTAGTTTATCCATTTTGTTTACCTGCTGAAGGACACTGGGGTTATTTCTACCTTTTGGCTACTGTGAATAACACTGTGGTGAACAATGGTATACAAGTCTCTGAGTCCATGCTTTCAAGTCTTTTGGGTATATACCTATTTCCTTTCCCTTAAAAAGAAAGAAAGAAAGAAAGAAAAGAAACTGTGTGGCCAAGCCATTATTCCAGTTTAAAATGGGGGTTGGAAAGGAAAAGTAGAAAAGGTCACAGCACTATATCTTCAGGTCCCACTCTAGTGCCAACCCACCACATTTTATTCTTCCTTCACTCTCAAGGAAAAACACAACTGTTTTATTCTAACAATTTCCAGATGGTAGTCAAGCCTTTGGACAAGAGTCCTGTCCCTTCAAAGGACTTGTGTGTGTATCTGACATGATGGATTAAGTGCTCCAGTTCACCCTGGGCAATAACTTTTCCCAAACTTTCTCAAACCCATAGCAGCATTCCTGGAAAGGCTGTGTTTGAGAAGGTGTAAAAGTGAACTCCACAACTTTTACATCAAGGTACCTCTCATAGCAGAATGAAGGGAACCGCCCAAGGAAGACTAGAAGTGAGGTCTGAATTTCACCCTCAGCCAAGTAAGAGAGAGACAGACAGACAAAAAGATAGGTAGATAGATGGATGCCATCAAGTTGACTCCCAGTCATAGTACTTCATGTGCATCAGAATGAAATGTTGCCCAATTCTGTGTCATCCTCACAATCTCTGGCATGTTTGAGTCCACCATGGCAGTGACTGTGCCAATCCATCTCACCAAATACAGAACCACCCTCCCTGGTTCTGTATTTCACCAAACACGATGTTATCCCCCAGGCCTCTTGATGACATGTTCAAAACAAGCCAAGCTGCACAACATTCCATTGTAATCCATAGGTTTTTGTTGGCTAATATGAAATGGAAGTACATGACCATGTCTTTCTTTCTAATCTGTGTTAGTGTGAAAGCTCCACTAAAACCTGCCCACTATGCGTGACCCTGCTGATATCTGAAATACTGGTGGCAGAGTCTTCAGCATCAGAGCAACCCACAAGTCATAACAGTATGACAAACTGACGGATAGTAGAGACATCGCCTTATAAGCTGATATTTTAGCTCACAGTCTCTTCTATAACACATCCTTGCTTATATCAGTATGAAAAAGTTCCCAAATCACTTACCAGTTGAATGAGTGATATTTGTACCCCTAATCCAAATATTCAAGAACTACTGATGCTCCAAAAAGATAGGCCACAGTTAACCTTCAACTCATGTGGCCCTTGGCATAGGGCTTAAGACTCCAGGAAGAACAAATATCTTCACATGAGATACATGGCACTAAAGACCGAAGTGCTTTTTATTTAAAAAAAAAAAAAAAAAGTGAATGTTTTCTTAAAAAATAAAGAAGAAATCAAATAAAATATCTTTTTCTCTATTTATGGAAACCTGATAGCACAGTAGGAGGTCTTTGCGTATACAGTAGTTAAAGCATTTGGCTGCTAACCAAAAGGTCAGTGGTTTGAACCCACCAGCAGCTCCAAGGGAGAAAGATGAGGTAGTCTGCTTCCATAAAGATTTACAGTCTTGGAAACCCTATGGGGCAGTTCTACTCTGTCCTACTGGGTCGCTATAAGTCAGAATCGAGTCAACAGCAGTGGATTTTGTTTTGGTTGGTACTCATTTTTATATATCAGTCTTTTGAAGTAACACTGTATTTAGAACAGATAAAATTTCCCTTTTGTGGGTCTTGAACATTATGAACAGAAATTTTGAGGTAAGTTCCCTTCTGAGCCTGGACTGAGATGTCATTACCACTCAGTAAAGCAACCAGTCACAGACATGCCCCAGGGTTTCACAGTGGGTAGCCACCTCTAGTTTGGCTGTGAGCTGGAATGAGGGGGCAGGTGGTATACCCCAACCCATGGCAAACAGACGCAGTACAGTCAGGCTGCCCCAGAGCCTCAGGCCCAGACCCCTTTGTACCTCTTCCGTTTAGAGAGCTAATCACAGTTCCACTATTTATCACAAAAGATAAAAGAAGATAAAGTCCTCAACTGTGCTAGACACAGGAAGAAAAAAATAGCAACAAAATATAAATTATATTTTTAAAATGGTGACTATAGTTAAACTTCAGAAGAAAAAGCTTAAAAAAAAAATCACATGATCTTACTGTCTGTACCACAGCTAATGAAAAAGGGCATTTAACACGCAGTAGGGGGGAAAAAGTGTTTTTGTCATTTCATTAGCAATTACTACAAAGCTCATTTGTAGGGGCTTGGCGAATCCACACTTTTTCTGACCTCTAGGACCAACAGTCTCTGGATGCATAACCTAGGAACTTATTCTCCAGAGTCCCTTAAAAAAGAAAAGAAAAGATGAACTTCACACTGACTGATACATGACACTGTTTCCATCCAAAAAAAAAAAAAAAAAAAAGTGCAGGTTGAAACCATTATTACATGTCATAAAACATCTGTAATGGCCACTCAGCAAAATCCAAACCACTTTTAAGGTCATAAACAAGCATATATAGGGTGCTACACTAATTTATTGGAAACCTCCTCTTCAAAAAAAAAAGAGGGGTGGTCACAAAGGGTTACAGCTCAATCATACTGCTCTCCACACACCAGCACCAGAACTTACATCTGACCTTTGCAATTCCCCTTGCAAATCCTTTCAACGCTTAGGCACTACACTTTCAAAATTAGGGGGCAAAAAGGCAAAGCTGTAAAAATCAGCAGCAGGAACACCAGAACATGCTGGAATATGATAAATGTCTTTCTCACAGAAGAAATGCAGGCACTATTTACAGAATTCAATGCAAAAGACAAGTCATATCTCCCTGAACCACTTATATTTTAAACCCAGAAAAGCAAAATGAGACTTACCCTGTGAAGTCATGCTATAGGCTGGCTTAGAAAAGCAGCCTGTGAACACAGCAAAAAATAAAAAAATAAATTAAAAAAATACAGCTAAAAACCAAAGCTCTAAAACCTCACGGAGTTTGATCCTCTCATCCACCTACTAATCCTGAATCTGGCTTTTGTTAAAGAACTTCTGCAAATGAAAAGTGGATGAGTAATCGGTCAGACTTCATAAAACAAGACAAACCCATCACTAATAAGAGTAGTTTCATTTACTCACCACATTTTTTAGTGTTTTTATTTACTTCTTTAAGCAAAATATGTGTTTTTATCAATGCAAATTCTCTGCCACCAGTGCACGCACACATTGTACACACTGTCCAAAATGTACTAGGCAGCCTATTGTGTATGTAACTTTTTCCAGATCCTTGTCAACAGTCAGTAATGCTGAACTAATATGTAAAGATATAGCCTGCTTCACAACTTTTTTCCTAATATTACTATTACCACTATTTACCTAAGTACCAGAGCTCTGGTAGCACAGCCTAAGGCATCTGACTGCTAACCAGAAGGTGGGTGGTTAAAACCCACCAGCCACTCTGCGGAAGCAAGACTGGGCAATCTACTTCCATAAAGATTTATAGCCTTGGAAACCCAATGGAAGTCGCTATGAGTTGGAATTGACTCAATGGCAGTGGGGTTGGTTGTTTTTTTTTTTGGGGGGGGGTTCTTTTCTTTTCTTTTTTTGGTTTTTGCCTAAGTGAAATAAAATCTCCATCCACATTCAACTCTTCCCTCTCTCTCTCACGAAGAAGAAAATTGTTTTGTTATAACAATTATTTTAAATACCAAAGGATACGAAACATCAATTCATCTCTCACAGTCTTCCCATACATTCCCTTCTCTTAGAGGTAATGACTGTTGACCATTTTGAATGTATCCTTCCAGAACATTCTATGTATATTATATGTATATAGACACACATTAAAAGAAAAAAAAACCCTTGGGACAGATGGGTATTACCAAAGAACCAAACATACTACCATTAAGTTGATTCAGATCACAGCAATCCCCACTGGGTTTCCAAAGCAGTAAATCTTTACAGAAGTAGATTGCCCCTTCTTTCTTCCACAGAGTGGCTGGTGGTTTGAACCACCAACCTTCTGGTTAGCAGTCAAATGCCTTAGGCATTGTTCCACCACAGCTCCAACAAGCTCTAACGGGTATTAGACATCAGAATATTCCAGATTTTATAAAGACAACAGAGTATATACACAGTAAGATCAGAGCAATAGTTTGTAACAAATACATTAATATTTCTGCAGGTAACATGAATATTCAACTAAGTGGAATAATAAAGACTATAAATAGTTTTGTGTCATTTAAGGTTAGGTATTGTGCCAAATGAGGTATAAAAAAAAAGAAGAAAGAAAGAATGAATCTTCAGCATTCAGAGACTTCTGGAATTCAAAAATGTGGATAAGAGATTTCATAACTATAGTTTCTTTCCCAGCTACTTACTAAGTTTTGAAAACTTTATTTTTACTATAAATACTAATGGTAGGAAAGTTTGGAAAGAAACAAAAGCAAAATCAGTAAAATTAAAGTCCCTTGTAAAATCTAACCACACAGAGTTGAGCTTTTATTCATTCATGTATTGAATGCCTCCTGGAGCACAAATCCATACTCAGTATTATGCTGACACATTAAAAAAAAAAAAAAAAAAAAATTAAGCAAACACAATTCCTGCTCTTACACAAGCTATAAAATAAGACTTGTCTTTTAAAAGTTAGAAGGAACTGTTCTACCAAAGTTCAAAGAAAGTATTAGATGGGCTCATATTAACTTTTAAGCTACCTAGTACCTTTCACACACTTCCCATGTTTGAAGAATCTGCCTTCCTATGAGTTTAAGGAGGAGCTCTGGTAGCATAGTACCTAAGGCTCTTGACGGCTAACCAGAAGGCTGGCGGTTCAAACTCACCAGGCACTCCTCAGAAAGAAGATGAGGCAATCTACTTCCATAGTGATACTGCCTCGGAAACCCAAGGAGGAGTTGCTAAGAGTCGGGTCTGACTCAACGGCACACAATAACAATAATGAGTTTAATAATGAGTAAGAAAAAATAATGAGTTTTTAAGAAAAAGATGAAAATGTTGCATGGGAATATTTAAAATTTGCAAAGAGACAGAAATAGCTTCCCACTTTAGAAGCCAAATGTTCTTTTTCCCAGATTGCCTTGCAGCTAGAGTAAGAACATGTGCCACGGTTCTGCCAATCAAATATACATGAGCTACACTGTTGTTGTTGTTGTTGTTATGTGCCACTGAGTGGGCCCTGACTCATAGCGACCCCTCCTTGGCTTGCTGAGGCAGTATTACTATGGAAGTAGATTGCTCCATCTTCCTTCCGAACTAGACTAGGAGAAATTATACACTGGCAAGGGGAAGGCAGATACATTCAGAAGGCTCAGGGCCCAGGGTTCTGGCTGCATGGTTAGTGCTCTGCAATGGTGGTTATCAGTGGTACAAGCTGCAGCATCTGTGCCCAGTGGCAGCAACATCAGTATCTCCATTCCATCAATGTGCTGGGGACATAACTTCTGGCTTCTCAGCCTCAAGCCTGGTTTTCTGCTGCGCGCGCGTGCGCGCACACACACTCACACGCACGCACGCACACACTAGGGATCCCGAGATCCTGAACACTCTTTAGTAAGCTCTCTTTCTGCATAAACAAGCCCAAAATTAATCTTTCTAAAAATCACCTTTCACCATATCATTTTGTTACTTAGAAAGTCCTCCATATATATACTTAATAAGAACTTGTTGATTGATTAATTATAAGATTCATATCTGGGGAGTATTACTAGCTAGGCACTGAGGGGAAGGGGAAAAAAAAAGAAAAGCAAATAACCCAGACATTCAGAGATTAACAAGGCAGGTCCTTGAAATGCCCTTCAAAATATAAAACCCTTGCCAGAAATCATGAATACTGTGAAATACATAGGTGGAAATATGCCTCAAGGAACCAGGCAAGTTACCTACTGCTATCTATTCAAACGGAATGTTACAAGGGGAAAAAAAAAAAAAAGATTGGGTATTCTCACTGAGAAAAAGGAAATGATACAGGGATAGGAGAAAGGGAACAGAGAGAGAGCAGGAGGAAGAAGAGAAGAGAAGAAAGGAAAGCCTTAATCTTCTCTAGAATTTCCTGCTAATGCTCTGCTCTCTTATTATTGTCTGGGACTGTATCATTAATGATGGTAATAATCAGGAGAAAAAAACATAATAACTACAACAGCTGCCATTTACTTTGTGCTTGCCATGTGGCAGGCATTATGCTGTGCTATAAAATATAATCTTCATCAACATTATTACAATTAATATTTATACTTAGCAATGTGTAATCACATTACAAACATCATCTCATTTCACCCTCACTCTATAGTCTATCTATTATGATTCCCATTTACAGATAAGGAAACTGAGGGGCAGAGAGGTCAGCTAACTTGCCTAAGATCTTACCCACAAAGACTTTGAGAGTTTGGGATAAAGCAAGAATAAACAGGCTAAGAAAAAGATGAAAATGTTGCATGGGGATATTTAAAATTTGAGACGAAACATAAAGAGATGCATGGAAACCAACTTATGACAACATAAGATCTGAGATTCAAAAAACATAAACCTTGGGTTGGAACACACATGGAGCTACACTGGCCAGATTTAAACTCCATGTTGCAAACGCTGAAAATCAGAGCTCATATTCATTCATTCATTCATTCATTCACTGAACAAATATTTACTAAGCACCTTGTAGGTACTGTTCAGGTGCTAGGATGAACAAAAAAAGACCAAAATCCCTACTTTAAGGAGCATCAGGGTGAGGGGAGATATAGAAAATAAACTCAAAAACCAACTAAGCTATAAATGTCAGAAGTAGCAAGCTACGGGTGAAAACAAAGCAGAGTATGGAGGATTAAAAGGGCAGAGATAGGGGTGGAAGAGGGATGCAACTTAAATATGGTAGTCAAGGTTGGCCAAGGAAGGTGACATTTGAGCAAAAAGGCTTAAAGAAGGTTAGGAAATGAGCTCTGTGGCTTATTGTTGAACACTGCAGGCAGCAAACATTAGGGTGGGATTGTGTCTGGTACGCTGGAAGGACAGTGAATAGGCCAGTTTAGCTACAGTAGGAAAGTACGGAGGAAGACAGAAGGAGATAAAATTAGATAATGTAAGTCACTGTATTCTTCATTTTGGAAGAGTCATTTGGGGAGTATAGCCAGAATGCTTCTTAGATGCAAAGATGGCAAGACTTTGTCTCACATACTGTGGACACCTTATCAGGAAGGACAGTCCCTGGAGAAGGTCCTCATGCTTGGCAGAGGGTCAGCGAAAAAGAGGAAGACCCTCAATGAGATGGATTCACATAGTGGCTGTGACGATAGGCTCAAACACAGCAATGATTGTTAGGATAGTGCAGGACTGGGCAGTGTTTCATTCTGTTGTACATGGGGTTGCTATGAGTCAGAACCAACTCTCCGGCACCTAATAACCACAACCAAACACCACTTGGATAATCTGATGAAAGCTACCGACCCCCATCCTAGAAAAATACATGTACATACAAACCATTGCCCTTCATTTCAGAGAGTTAATGCCTCCCCTACACTCCAGCCTACATTCCCCAGTTCAGAATATCATCCGGAAGATTACACTCCTTCCTGCTAAACCAAAGTAACAAGCTGGATTTAACCCTACATGTTATGGCATTCCAAGAGGGCACAGTGACTGACTCAGGCTAGTGAACCCCATTCTCTGCCAATCCCTGAGACGTCTCTTATTCCTCTGTCCTCACCAACCTGGGGAGGCCATCTACAAGTATCAGTGGGAACCTAGGGAAGCCACCTACAAATGTCACCTGGGGACTGAGGTGCTACTCTCCCTTTCAGGGATAATAGCCTACCAATAGTGATCTTAATATCCCTAGAATAGAAGAATGCATCAGTAGCCCAATTAGAACTGTGTGCTACTACCACCTCACAGTTTATATGTGTATTTGTGTTTGTATGCATGTATGTGTGTGTGTGTGTGTGTGTATGTTCATTTTTCCATATAAACTAAAAGAAAGCAAGGATTATCTATCTGTTTTACTACTGCTATCTTCCCAGTTCTCAGAACAGTGTCTAACACATGGTAGACACTCAACAAACAATGGCCGAATTCAAAAATAAATCCTAAGTATTACTTCTTTATAAATCATTCTAGGGAGTAAGTGGATCTAAATGTCACATTTAAACAGACAGAATAGCTATGTGGGGAAGGTCAGGAAACATAGTTTAACTAGGAATGAAAAAAATCCCAAGATGAGTCACAGTTCTCCATGGCATAAATCAAGGCTATGAGATATTAAAAACTATACCACATTTTTGTCAAAGTAAGGCACTATCTCATCACTGCTTCTTAAGCCATCTGTGGCACCACTTTGGCTGTGTTTGTTCATTTGTTTGTTTGTTTTTGGTAATTTCAAATCCATCACAGTCTAATGCTTTTGTAAACTATAATGAAAATGAATTCCTAGAACAATGTTCTGAAAAACAAAAAGATAAACAAATATGCAAGCCCAAGGTTTATTATTAGATTCAATAGATCTAAAATTACTGTGACAGTTATAGAAGTTTTTGAACACTCTCAGTTTTTATCTTTTTGCAGAACAGCAACACAAACACCAGTCCAGTCCATGGGCCACAGTTTGAGTAGCACGGCTCTTAGATCACACATACACAACACCCACATACCCATACACAACACACACACACACACACGCTGGAGAATTTACTCTTCACTTCATACATTAATGTTTTTGCTCTCTAGTCAATAATGAAAAAAGGTAACTTTCTGCTTCCTACTACATTTCTGTCAGATGATTATTTAAACCATCAAGCAAGTCCATGATGCTCACAATATCAGACTCCAAGAGTTATGTTTCCACATGGTTATTCCTCACTTCAAATCATCCCAAAATTCAAACACACAAATTAGGGTCAGATTATTCATTTTATAACAAATTCTACCTTTAATAGAATACAGTCAAACTCATCTTATGTTTTAAAATACCATGATGATTTTATATTAATGCATTTTCAAAAAATAATCTTTATTGTTTATCTTTTATTTATATATCTACAGCTTCGTGGTAGCATAATTATTATGTAAACTAGTATACCAGTTGCTGGGAAGTCAAATCTGACTATAGCAACCCTATAGGACAGAGTAGAATTGCCGCAAAGGGTTTCCAAGGCTGTTAAATCTTTTCAGAAGCAGACTGCCTCATCATTGAACCCACAGAGCGGGTTCAAATCGCCAGTCTTTTGATTACCAATCAAGTGCTTAAGCACTGTGTCACTAGGGCTCCTAAAATTAGTATACTAAGGCAAAAAAAGAAAAGAGACATCCACTAAAACGATGTACAGTTGGGCCATAAATGTTCTATTTTACCTATTCTACATGAATTAACATTATTTACTTGAAAATCATTCCATGCAACTTCAAAATAATTTATCACAAAAATGGCATGTTAATCTTATATGGGAAAATATATATATATAGTATTGTTTCATTTTTTTCTTTTTCACTAAAATAGCTCCAGATTAATGAGGGATTCCGGGCAGTCTCCTCAAGTAATTCTTCCCCTTAAAGTTATATAAACATAATCCTGAACTCTCCAAGTCATTCACAAAGCTTCCTTAAATCAGGGTGAGTTAATGATTTTCCTCAAAGTTCAACCAAACATACGTTCCAGAGGAGAGCATGCTGGAGGCTCACCATGGTGTTGATCCTGACTGACTGATTTGTTAGCTGGCACCCATGTAAATAATCCTAGTTTTCAGCCAACTATGTAAAAAGGCAAGGGTATTCATCATTACATTCATA
Source organism: Orycteropus afer afer (assembly GCF_000298275.1). Lineage (NCBI taxonomy): Eukaryota > Metazoa > Chordata > Mammalia > Tubulidentata > Orycteropodidae > Orycteropus > Orycteropus afer. The sequence continues at coordinate 5,102,278 of NW_006921736.1, read as the reverse complement.
ACATGAATTTCCTAGAGGGCAGGGTGAAAGACTGTCATGTTGAAGCTTCATGGAGCTTCTAGTGTATCATCTGGCAGAGGAGTAGGTACTTACTAAAACCAAGAGTGAGGCCTGGATTCTTCATTCTTTATAGTATGCTGAGACCACCAATACTCAGGCATGCTTTGTGAGAAAAAGGAAGTCATCAGCGTGCCTAGGCCACTGCCTGGTAGCATTGTTCTTATGTATATCTTGTGCATTGTCTATTCACTGGTTTGGCGGTAAACCAAGGTATAGGTTTAAAAAAAAAAAAAAAAAAAGAATGCAGCCATTGAATAAAACTGAGAAGGAAAAAGAGAATTATACGCCAGAGATCATACCCACTGACTCAAGAAAATGTTTAAAACATGACTGAGCTATCCCTCCCCACCACTCACCTTCTAACCCATAAAGGTATGCTGAAGACTTAATGATAAATTTGAGTTTTCCTCAGTTCTGAACATAAAAATCAACTGGCAGCAGTGGAACTGGAGATGATTAACCTGTCAATCTCAGGTAACCAAATAAAATCAAACTCACTGCCATTGAGTCAACTGCAATTCATAACAACCCCTCTTTGGGTATTCAAGGCAGTATCTCTATGGAAGTAGATTGCCCAATCTTCCTTCCAAGGAGTGGCTGGTAGGTTTGAACCGCCAGCCTTCTGGTTAGCAGTCAAATAATGCCTTAGGCACTATGCCACTAGAGCTCAGGGTGGATTATACTAGTGAGAGGCCAAAGCGGAACAAGAGTAGCATTCAAAGGTTGGGATGGAGGCACAGAGGGTAAGAGGTAAGGCAGTGGCAATAAGGCTGGACACCTTATTTCAAGATGTGGGGCTCTTAGCTTAATTGTCCACTTCTATCCACAGACCATGAGTTCCAGTAAGCAGGACCCATGCCTAGTTCTATATTTCCCAAAGGTGGACAGGCATATCACAAGTGGGATGTGAGATGTTTGTGACCATAAATAGGAAAGTCTTCAAAAATATTTAAAGTAACTTAGAGCATCTTGGGAGCTCTGGTGGCGTAGCACCTAAGGGATTTGACTGCTAACCAGAAGGCTGGCAGTTGCTATGAGTCGAAGTGACTCAACGGCAGTGAGTTTGGAGTTTTGGTTACAGCATCTTAGGGCAAAGCTAAGTAAAGCTTAGTGGACTGATTAAAGATAAAGTAAAGAAAAATCAGTAAGCAAATAATATGACAAAAACTGCAAAGATAACTTAGGAATAAATGAAGATTGGTAAAAACTCTCTTATGCAATCCTTGCACCTGCACCTGGAATTTGACATAACAGGTGCTATGTAATAAGTGTGGTAAGGAGCTCTGGTGGCATAGTGGATAAGGCATTTGGCTGCTAACCAAAAGGTCAGTGGTTCAAACCCACCAGTTGCTCCACAGAAGGAAGATGGGGTGATCCACTTCTATAAAGATTTACAGCCTCAGAAGTCCAATGGGGGTCGCTATGAGTTGGAATTGACTCGATGGCACTCAGTTTGTTTGTTTTAATAACTGTGGTAAAGAGGAAGGGAGAGGGAGTATAAAGAAGATTCGAGCATTATTCTATAGGCAAAGTATGTGCGAATTCAGAAAAAGAAAAAAAAAACCTTGTGTACAAATCACAGGATACATACGGTAAGCAACACTGACACTCTGCTACAATTAAAAATTTTCTTTAAAACGTAATAGTAGCTTCCACTCTTTGACTACCTAGCATGTGCCAAGCATAGAGAACATAGCATCCAGAATTTCATTTACCTTTACAAAATCCTGCAAGACTGACATTAATATTTAAAAAAAAAACCTCTCTGCCGTCGAGTCAGATCCAACTCATAGCGATCCCTCCTTGGGTTTCTGAGGTGGATCTCTACAGAAGAAGATTGCCCAATGTTCCCTCTGAGGAGTGACTGGTGGGTTTGAACCAACAGCCTTCCGGTTAGCAGTCAAACGCCTTGGGCACTACGCTATACCAGAGCATTTATAAATGAGTATACAGGCACAAAGATAGAAATATACCCACTCCTCGCTTATTGACATGGTTAGGTTCCAAAGACCAGGTCCTTATAAAAACATTGGCATATGCAAGAGTCAGGGCCACACCCCATCTTTGACACCAGTGTCCCCCTCAGTTGGCGAACTGCTCATCAGGCAGCATAATGAGATAGCTGATAAATGAGGAGTAGGTGTAACTAGACCAAAATCACAGATGGTAATGTGTTGTCTGTCCAACTCCAAACTTGTGTCATTAAGTTCACACTATCTAACTTGCAAAAATTAAGATAATCATAATGACAAATATTTACGTCTACACTGAAAAAGTCCCTAAATGCCTAACAACAGAATGAATAAAGAAATCCCAATAAATACATACAACAACGAAAATGAATGAACCACAACTACCCACAGCAATGTGGATGAAAATCTCCCCAATTTATTCATGCTCAAAAGATGCTAGGCACAGATGAGTACCTACTGTATGTCTGATTCCATTTACATAAAGTACAATATAGGCAAAATTAATCTATAGTTTTCGAAGACAGGGAGGGATAGTAATTAAGGGCACAAGGAGGGGAGCTTTAGAAGGCACAGACGCTGTTCAGTATTTTGACATGGGTGCTGGTTAATAGGGATTCACTTTGTAAGTAAAAAATTTCCTATGATATATGCATTTTTCTCTACATATATGACACTTCAAAATAAATATTGTGAAAAATAAAATTAAATGGTGTACCTACTCAAATGCATTTTCTGATCTATCCTATTATATATTTAGATTAAAATATTCTTTAATAAAGCACATACTATATTTTCCTACTACCTGTCAGTTAGTTGTATGATGATAGCTCGCTGGGATACTGGAAGTTGTGTATTTCAAAAACCAGCAAGATCACCCATAGTGGGCAGGTTTCAGCAGCGCATCCAGACTAAAACAGACTAGAAAAAAGGCCTGGTGATCTACTTCCAAAAATTAGTCAATGGAAACTTTAGTAATCACAACAGAATACTATCTGACTTGCCTGCTTTGGACACATCATCAGCAGGGATCAATCACTGGAAGAGGATATTCTGTTTGGTGAAGGAGAGGGTCAGCAAGGGCAAGGAATACTCTTAGTGAGGTGGATCGACACAACAGCCACAATGAAAGACTAGAGCAAGCCGGCGAGTAGGAGGATGCTACAGGCCCAGGTGTCACCTGCTGTACATGAGGTGCCATGAGTCAGATTCAACTTGACAGTAGCTAGCTATCTACCTTTCCCATGTTTTGTAAATCTTAAGCACAAATGTAAGAAAGTAAATCATTGGAGATTAACAAATTAATAGATTGAGGGAGGAGAAAAAACAATCTGCTCACAACCAGATGATTTGCTTTTGTGCATTTCTGGTTTCCTAGCTCGATGCCTACTCTTCAGTACGGCATTTAACCTCACCTGTAGTCAGTTTCTCCTTCTCAAAAATGAAGAGATGGACCAGATAATCCTCAAGTCGCCTCAGTCCAGTCATTTCTTTTTCTGAATCTTAGACTTAGCCATATCACACTGCTGCAGGGTACACACAGAAAAGGGGAACCAAAGAGTGACTGCCTGCAACTCTAGCACATGATAAAGGGGTAGAAGGAAGCAACCTTTGACATGTACATTTAATCAACTTTTGATCATCATTACAGATATAGCTCTTCAGAAAAGCCCCAGAAAATAAACCACCACTCATCAATGGGGCCCAGCAACAGCAGTCTTGCTCATGTATCCTGAAGCTTCCAGACAAAGCAGAATGGTACATTTCTGAATCAAAGTCTTAGGTGGCTTTTCTACTCTAGGACCATCATCACCCTCCTCCTCTACTGTAGACACCTGCATGTTTCCAGAGTCTCCACAGATTTATTTAACCGATGATAAGAACATAAAGAAATATATAATAGTGTATGTATTTCTTACTCCATTATCCTTTGTAGAAATCTATTAGCCTCTCCTCCACTCACTTGTTTCACACATAAAACTTCAATCGATCATTGATGGAAGCCTGTATTAGGGCCCAATTAGGAGAGAGAAACCATAGTGATATGAACAGGAACATATTAACATAAGGAATTAGTAAGTGTAACAGGAGATTAGCTACTAAGCAGTAAAGTGAACCCTAAAGAACACAGGAATGGCAGATATAAGCAGCAGCCACTTCCATAGGGCTGAGAGCACCCCAGGAAGAACCTTCCTTGTCACAGCTGAGATCTAGCTCCTGTTGGCTTACTGCACAACAAGGAGGTCTCTGTGGTGCTCTGCCCGTGAAATCTGCTAGAAATCCATCATCTAGGGAGGTGTCTCACTGAAGACACTCTGGTACAAACCACCTGAGGAAGGATGCTAGGGGAATCTGCTGACTACTGGTGCTACTAGCCATCATGTACTGCCAAGAGTTGGGCACGGGAGAAGCCACCACGCCATAGATGCTAGTCTCTAAAGAAGCTGTGTGTACTCCAGGAACCAAGAACCAGAGAAGTCTCCCATGCTGCAGAAGCTGGGCACTGAAAACCCTGTAAGTGTTACAGAAGCCAAGTACTGGAGAAGTCATGCATGCTGCAGAAGCCAAGTGAGCATGCCCAGCAGACCAGGAAGAAAAAGTCCTTCCTCCTCCAGTGTCTCTCCAGCACCATCTCCTGATAAAACTTAAGTACCAACATGCCAGCTGCCAAAGGAAAAATATTTGAAGAGTCCAGATGCATTTTCACAGAGCAGGCAATAAAGGGTGAATTTAGAGCTGAGAGGCAATAAATTTGTCACTAGCACAAATCTTATGGCAAGCAATTACAGTAAGTTCCAATAACCTAACACCTCGCATGCACGCACAAGATATTAACTTGTTCTTGTGAAAGTTAACTTCATTAGAAATGATGAAACTGATTTAGAGGTAGGAAAACTTGATTGTCCAGAAGCAAACAAGGCTGATAACAGCAAGAAAAATAGAATTGTTTCTGAGCCCTGGTGGTGCAGTGGTTAAAGTACTTGGCTGCCAACCAAAAGGTCAACAGTCAGAACTCATCAGCCGCTCTGTGGAGAAAGATATGGCAGTCTGCTTCTGTAAAGATTTATAGAAACTTTATGGTCTGTCCTATAGGGTCTCTGAGTCACAATCAAATTAACAGCAATTTGTTTTGCTTTTTTCTGAGCAAAACACAGGGCACTTCTTTACCTGGGATATGCTGAAACTGTCGTCTTCTTACTATATTCTGAGTTCATCCCAAATCACTTTATAGATGGTACTTTGCTTGGCACTGACATTGATAATACCAGTCCTCTGACAAATGCTGACAGACTTGGGATATCAAATCTCTCACTGAGCCATAAATAATGTTACTCATATTTTGACCTTTGCTTAGCCATTGACATGAATGTTATAACTATTTTGTAATAGAATTTCAGCCCTGTGTATATTTGGAATGTGTCAGTCATGTCCTTTTGTCTGAGCTCTGGTCACTTGGCTAACTAAAATGTCAGTGAGAGAGTGAATTTTGCACCACAGGGAAAAAAAAAAAAAATCACAGTCAACCCACTCCATAAACTTAGGATGGTAGGATTACTGATCCAGTAGTGTTACAAAGATACCAACAATAGGAAAGACCCAAAATAAAGGAAACCTTTGTCAGTAACTCACTTTGGTACAAATCATAAAACACAAACTTTTCAGAAAAAAGCCAGATCTAGGGAAAGAGGCTGATGCTGAAAGAAAGAAAGAGATGTAATGCATATTGCAGAGGAGGGAAAAAAAGCATAGAAGACTAGGGTTCAAAACCCAACTATGTTGCATACATGTAACAAACAAATAAAAAGACACAGAAAGGCTGACAAAACAAAGAATGGAAGAGATACTGTTGTGGTTATGTTTGTGTGTCAACTTGGCTAGGCCTGGTTGAGTGGCTGGGCAGCTGGATTTCCCATGAGACTGGTAATCAACTCCACGGTGGAAGCTACTGTGAGCAGCTGAGTAGTTGCCTTTGGGTATGTGGTCTGCTTCCTGAATATAAGGAGAAGCCTTTGGGAATGGTCTCTAGCCTTTGGCACGCTTGGACCCTGCATGTAGCCGTGTCGTTGCTCAGCAGCCTGCTATGCTCTGCTGACCTTGGGACTTACAACGGACTTAAGTTAATGGTCGGCCGTGTGGTTTGGTAACATCGGGACTGTGCCTTTTTACTTGTCAACCTTGGGGCTTCTCAGCCTCAGCAGCCAGCAGCCAGCAGCTGTCTGAGTGAAGAAACACCTCTAGCTCCAGTGGGCCAGGAGCAGGAGGCAGAGCTGAACCCCAAGGTTGAGGGTCTTTCACCCAGCCCCTAGTGCCTGGCACTTTTAACTTGGACTTAAAGCCTCCAAATTGTAAGAATAAACTCCTGTTTTTTAAGGCCATCCCGTTTGTGGTATATTCCTGTCAGAGTGGCACCAGGTAACTAGAACAGATACCATGTGAACCCAACCAAAAAGCCTTAATAAACTTGGATTGAATAATGCATTTCAGGTAGGGTGAAAACAAACTTTGGGAAAGAAATTAAATAGAAGATAAGAAAGTTACACAGAACAGCTAACAAGCACAGGTAGTTCCTGACTTACCATTTATTCAAGTTATGACAAACTGTACTTACAAGCATCCTTTTTAGTGTGTGTACATCTTATCATTAGGAGCTCTGGTAGCTCTGCCTAAGGCACTTGACTGCTAACCAGAAGGCTGGAGGTTCAAACCCACCAGCCACTCCTCGGAGGGAAGTTTGGGCAATCTACTTCTGTATGATACTGTCTCAGAAACCCAATGAGGGGTCGCTATGAGTCGGGTCCAACTCGATGGCAAATAACAACAATAACACATCTTATCATTAGTAGCCTATATTATATATAATGTTGCAGCGCATAATTTGCTGATATCATCGTATTTGTAAGTTTATATGTAATGTTTCCAAATCCCAAAGGCAAATAAAGATTGGATTTATAATGATAATAAAAGGCAATAATGAAAATAGGTGGGGAAGTGTTTGACTTACATCAGAACCATCTTACAAAAGTCTTTGCAATGGAACCCCATCATAAGTCGGCGACTTCTGGTATTGTCAAAGGAGTGTGTATGTCTGTGTGCCTGTGAATTCAAAATCTGGGAAATAGTTTAGTCATCATCCCATAAACACAATCCAAGGAGGAAAGAAGAGAGGACAAGGCACACAGAAATTCTGTGCTGTTCTTTCTCTCATATTCAGCAACTTTGTCTTCCAGTCCTCATGTCCAGTACATAATTTTTTGGTTTCTTTTTTCAGTTTGATTTACTTTTGTCTCTTTTCCTCTACCGAAATGGAAGCTCAGTGAAGTCAGGTTGTTTCAATCCTTTTAAAATTTATTTACCTAGTATCTTTGACAGTGCCAGAATCAGAATGGATACTCAAGAAATACTTGTGGGGTGAATTAATGAAATCCAATAAAGAATTAGAAAGCATCTTTTTATTTGATTATATACATAGCATCAAGTGTTATTCAGCAAGCACCTTCTAAACTGAGGTCAACAAAATTCTTATGCATGTCTCTTTCTTTTTTCAACCATTTAAACATGTGAAAACCATTGTTAGCTCTAGGGCCATACATGAACAGGTATCAGGCTGGATGCAGGTCATAGTTTCCCAAACCCCACTCTTAATTATCTGAATCAGTGGTAAAATTCTCTCCTTCCATGTGGGAGACCTGGGTTCAATTTTCAGCCAATGTACCTCATTATATCCGTCTCTCAGTGGAGGCTCATGTGTTGCTATGAATTTGTTTCAGCAGAGCTTCCAGATTAAGATGGACTAGAAAGAAAAGATTGGCAGTGTATTTCCACATATCAGCCAATAAAAACCCTATGGATCACAAGGGTCTAATAAATAACCAATCAAGGGGATGGCACAACACCAGCCAGTGTTTCGTTTCATTGTTCATGGGGTTATCATGAGTCGAGGGCCAAATCAACAGCAGCTAACCACAACATTCTAAATTATCAGAATAGAGCAAAATCTTAAAATAATACTAATAATAAGTGAATTATCAAGAAAATACAGCTTGTAGCTTTTGCTTTCACAGACAGACTGCTTCTTTTTTTTCCTCCCTAGTCTAAATGGAAGAGCTCTGGTAGCATAGTGCCTAAGGCACTTGACTGCTAACCAGAAGGCTGGTGGTTCACTCCAGCCACTCCTCGGAAGGAAGATGGGGCAATCTACTTCCATAGTGATACTGCCTCGGAAAGCCAAGGACGGGTCGCTATGAGTCGGGGCTGACTCATAGCACATAACAACAACAACAGTATAAATGGAGAACTCAGAATCCTAATACTAGCCCTGATGGCTAGCCAGTTATGCTGTTGAGAGGTTTTGTTTCCTCTTTTTCAATCTAGGTCTAATTTGATTCTACCGAATAGAAAAAAATCAATGAATACATTCAACTGCCTGAAATGATAAAATGCAAAAGGAGTCACCTGGATCCCAAGTTTATGGTTCCTGCCATCTCTCACTCGTCCTCATCCATCCTACCAATTAGATTTTAAGTTTCAGGAACCTCATTAGTGTTCCAGGCTTTATGAGTCAAAGCTTGTCGGAGGTTGGACAGAAGCGACCCACAAAACAAAGACATCAATGTCTCCAAATGCTGAGAGAATTTCAACATTGTCAGGATACCTATTATTTACAACCCATTTAATGTGTATGCTCCTGAATGCATTTTCTACCCAGAGCATCAGACATCCACTTCTGAATTCCCAGCTGTAGCAATAGTAAAGAAGTCAAGTAGCTGAAGGTCTGATGATTGAAAGAGGGGAGGGCAATGAACTCCTTTCTATTATTATTTTATAACATCCAGCATCATGTGACAAGCAGAATTATAAGTTTCCTGTTTTTGACTCACCTTTGACAAGAAAGTGCCTCATCGCTATGAGTTTTGAGCTCAAGTTACTGGAAAAATGTAGGGTTGGAAAATATTCTACAACTAGGGTTAAAAAAAAAAAAAGGTACGGAAAACCCATTTAACTTTTTTCCAGGAAAAAAGAAATACACAAGTATGAATCCCAACCAGTCTTCCTGAATGCATATATATGTGGCCTATAATTACACACACATTCTATTTCTATTTTTAAGTTTCCCTCCTATTGCACAAGAGTGAAGTTCTACAGGAAGGTAGCTTGGCATGATGCTGCTCAAAGTAAGAGGTGTTGGGCAACCAGCGCTGCAGCAAAACTTCACAGTGATTGATTACAATGGACTCTGCAAGCCCTGCACATTAGGTCTGTTCCACTCATGGATCACAACCAAATTAATTTTCTCCTGTGCCAATTCTATCACATCCCCAGGGTTTACAAAGAAGTTTTACCAGGCCATCAGAACCCAAAAGGGACTGAACATTTTCAGTTCTGGCAGAAACTTAGAGCTTAAAAATAAAACAATGAGAATGAATGTTTAGCTTTGCAAAGCTCTTAGTTTCTAGAAATGTCTTTCACAATTAAAAAAAAAAAAAAATCCTGCTCTTATTTTTATTGCTATATTTAAATTCCAAGCGACTAAAATAGTACCGCAGAAGTGCAAAGGTTTTAACTCCCTATCTGACCAGACATATTTCAGGATAAAGAGTCAAACTGTAATCTGGTCAAAGTTCCACGGACACCACTGGTAAGGATTCTCTTTAACGCAAGACTGTCCAATAGAAATATAATGCAAACCATACAGGTAATAGCAAATTGCCTAGTAATCATATTATTAAAAAACCTAACATGAAATAGGTATAATTAATTTTAATATTGCATTTAATTCAATAAGTAGTCCTGGTTGTACAGTGGTTAAGTGCTCAGCTTCTAACTGAAAGGTAACTGTTCAAACCCACCAGCCACTCCATGGGAAAAAGATGTGGCAGTCTGCTTCTATAAAGATCACAGCTTTGGAAACCCCATCGTTCAGTTCTACTCTGTCCTTTAGGGTCACTGTGAGGCAGAACTGACTCACCAGCAATGAGTTTATTTTGGTATTTAACCCAATTATGACAAAAAAAATCATTTGAACATCAATATTAATAATTATTAATAAAACCACATTTTTTTCATCTGGTGTGCATGTTACATGTTTTGCACATTCAGGTGGGATTAGCCACATTTCAAGAGCTTAACAGCCACATGTGGCTAAATCAGTTGCCATGAAAAAAAAAAATACTGCCATTAAATCGATTCTGACTCACAGTGACCCCATTGGGTGTCTGAGACAGTAAATCATTATGGAAATAGATTCTTCCTTCCACGGAATGGCCAGTGGGTTTGAACCACTAACCTTCTGGTTAGCAGTTAAATGCCTTAGGCACTGTGCAACCAGAGCTCCTTAATTGCCATCAAGTCAAATCCAAATCATGGCGACCCCATGTGTGCCTGACTAGAGTTTTCAGTGGCTGATTTTTTGGAGTAGATAGCCAGGACTTTCTTTCAAGGTGCTTCTAGGTAGACTTGACCCTTCCATTTTTCCATTAGCAGCCCAGCTCATTAACCATTTACACCACTTAGGTACTTACTAGTGGACAATGCTGCTCTAAGAACTTCTTTTAGGTTTCTTTGAGTTTACTTCCCCAACGCAGACAGTTCTCAATGCAATGGCATGGCTATAATCAGAAGACGATATTCTGAAAAGTGTTTCAACATCTTGTACAAGTTTATACTCTGCTTCACTCTAAGGCACATTCACGCTTCAGGCCATCTGTTATAATGGAACAATGCCTGCCCAAAAGAAGTTACTAGCTTCTAGAGACCAGACATGCAACCACAGCAAGAAGATTCTCCTTGCTTAAGCAGTTCCAAATTCTGAACTTCTGAACTTCGTTTTTCCCAAGTGCTGCATTTCTGGATATGTAGCAGAGCTTAAATTAGTACCATTTTTGAAATACTGTCTTTGGGAAGAGAGGGAGGAAAGCAAGGCTGAACCTTTTTTAGGATGGGCCTTGGAGGAAGAAGGTTACAAGACACACAGTTAACACTGGAGAAGACACCTTGCCCTTTATATGGCATTTTTACAAATCGTGACTTAAAAGTTTCTTTTATGTGAACTTTATTCCCATCCTCTCCTCAACTCAACTACAATTGCTTTTCCTAAACTATTAGAGCATTTTCTTTTTGAAGGTCAACGTCATTGAAATTTTAGCCTATTAAATTGAATAAGATTGAGAAAGGATGTGTCAAACGAGTGCTGCTTTTCACTTTAAGCATTTCACTGTTTGATTTTTCTACTTCCAAAGTGATACTGCCTCGGAAACCCAAGGAGGGGGTGCTATTAGTCGGGTTCAACTCGATGGCACATAACAACAACACAACAACTTTTAAGTAAAATTTTAAATTAATTTTTAAAGAAAATTACCTATCAATGCTCATAATATCTACCATTTCTTTCATTGGGAATAAATACTTCTCTGATTTTAAAACATATCTTTGATCCCAAATCCTGAGTATTTTATGAAAATATTCATAAATGTTTTACTTAAATCCAGTATTTTCATTTTAAAAATTAAATATCGAGTAGGAATGTATACATCAAAAAGCCAAAGTGTACTTCAATTCATGAATTCATTCAAAAAATTTCTATAGCTTTGGAAACCCTATGGGGCAGTTCTACTCTATCCTATAGGATAGCTATAAGTCAAAATCAACTCAATGGCAGTGAGTTTGTGTTTTGGTTTGTTATACCAAACAATATATAGGACCTGGAGCAATGGAAACAAACATGGTCTTTCCCTCACAGAACTTAAAATCTAGATTGAAAAAATGGATAAATAAGTGATAACAATAAGGATATGAGCATCAATGTTGAGGAATTATAAAATTATATAGTGTTGCTGGGTGCCGTCAAATCAATTCTTGATTTATGGCAACCCCATTTGACAGGGTAGAACTACCCCACAGGGTTTCCTAGGCTGTAACCTCTACAGAAGCAGATCACCAGGTCTTTCTCCCATGAGACGCTGGGAAGGTTCAAACTACGAATCATTCAGTTAGCAGCAGAGTGTTTAACCATTGCACCACAAGAGCTTCTTTTAAGCAGATAGTAGAGGGTGGCATTAGTGCCTAAGGCATTTGACTGCTAACCAGAAGGCTGGTGGTTGGAAGGAAGAAATGTTGGGCAATCTACTTCTGTAATGATATTGCCTCGGAAACCCCAGGAGATATCGCTATAAGTCAGATCCGACTTGACGGGCAGTGGCAGTATGTTTGGGTTTTTTTTTTTTTTTTTTTTTTTTTTTGGTAGCGGAACCTACATAGCTAGAGACTTGAAGCTAGGACTTGAGAGATGTACTCTCAAGGACTCAGGCAGACACACTGAAATAAAAAGGGAGGGAGTTACAAATGAAGGGGGAGATAAAATGTAAAAGCCTAGAATGAAAATAAGACAGTAAACAGAAAGCTGAAGAGGAAATAGAAAGAAAAAAAAAAAAAGAACAACTCCAATATGGTTGGATGATAAAAAGAAAAAGGAGGTTGTGATGGAAGATAAAACAAGGGGACATAGAGAGCTTCATATGTCACATTAAGTTGAGTGGACTGTGACCTTAAGGCAGTGACAAGCAGCACCTTGACTTCCTTACATAAGAAAAAAAAATGTTTATAATTAGCATCCTCAGTATATTTTCTTTAACTTAATGGTAAAAATACAGACACCTAAATGCCACCACCATCACCGCCATCATCATCATCATCAGTAACAATGCTACCTTAATAAGTAAGCATCAACATGTGCCGGGAGATTACTAAGCATATTAGCACAAATAATGCTCATAAAAACTGTGAATTAGATATTATTATGCCCATTTTACAGACAAAGCAACTAAGTCTGAGAGATGGTAACTTGCTGCTGCCAAAAGCACAAGACAGTAAATGCTGGACTAACAGGAATCCCATATGATGGATTTTCAAACCTCTGGTCTTAAACATTACATAAAATTAACTTTAGAAAAAACTTCCGCTTCCAACCATGAAGAGGAAGTAGTACCAGATGCTTTTCTATAGTAATTAACAACAAAATTAGACAATATATATGAAACAACAGTTTTCAGTGATTAAATAATAACCAAAAGAAAAAAAAAAGAAAAAAGCAAGATTGGGCAATCTACTTCTGTAGTGATACCGCCTCAGAAACCCAAGGAGGGGTTGCTATGAGTCGAATCTGGCATTAAACAATAGAGACTTCATGACTGTGATGCCAGAATGAAGAGACACAAATAAAATGAGAAATATGATCACTAGGTTTCTGCCTAAAAGTATCTTCTGAACTATGGGTAGAGAAGAAACCTGAGCAAAGCAAACCCAAGCAGTTGCAATGAGCTGAGGAGAGAAAGATCAGAATTTGGAGAGAATAAGATGGTTGGACTACATGGGCTAGAGCACAAGAACGGAGCTATGCAAAAGAAAAAAAAATCTCTAGAAACCTTCATAGATGTCTCTCCTGAGTCTCCAGCTAAAGAGCACATGCAAAGGGTAAAACACCACAGGCTGTGCAAAGAACAACTAGCAGGGAAGGAATGACTACCTGTAAAAGGATATCTACTGGGAAGCTATAAGGTAAACACAACTTCTGGAACTCTCAAAGGGCTAGGACACATTCCAGTTCCAATCAGCCAAAAAGGACAGAACACTTGAAGCATTCAATAGAGGCCTAAAAAACAGGCTTCACTTGGGAAAAGGGCTAAGCTAGTCTTAAAATGAAACTATTCAATATCCACTCCCAAAAGCTTAAAAACAAACCTCAACATAAACTGCCTGACAGATTACCAACTGCATGCCAAGACAAAACTCAACATTTCTTAGAGGAAGACAACAAAATCCAGAAATACAGCAGTGCAGCACTCACTAAGAGTACAATCTAAGAAAAATTACTACGTATGACAGCAGAATAAGGCTAACTGAGCAGGCCTGGCTCGCTCAAATCTAGCACATTCCAAAGAAACTCCTGTCTTCAGGACTGGCATTTGACCAACTCTTGGGAGATAACCTCTGCGCCCTTGGAATATTCTGCCTGATAAGAGTGGTTTTTTGTATGACTGAGGCCTTGGGCCATGCTGCATTTATGGTGAATGGCTGTTTTGGTATGTGTTAGGCCTTGGGTCATGATATACCAGTTTGACCAGATAAGTTTATCCAATAAATGTAATTTACAGTAAATGTTTGTTGTCTTGGGGGGCGGAGGGGTTAGCAATGGGGATATCTGAAGGTAAGGTTAGTCACACAGCACTGCATGTCTATATAACCAATTATTAATTTTAAAAAAACAAAAACCTCTGGACACATTCCTGGTTGGCAACACTTGGTACATGTTGTCACACATAATAATTGGGAGAATTAAGTATATTCCTATGTTGTTCTACTGGGAGGGCACCTGGAAGCTTACACCTATCTCTCCTGGATTTCTCCCATGAGTGTTTTCCCTTTGCTGCCTTGATATGTATCTGTTCACTTTAATAAACCATAACCATGAGTATAACAACTTTCAACTCCTGTGTGTCCTTCTAGTGAATCATCGAGCCTAAGGGTAGTCTTGGGGACCCCTGACACAACATGCAAAGAAGCAAGAAAACTAGATTCATAATCAAGAGAAAATTAGTCAATACAAACAGACCCCATAATCACATACATGACAGAATTTGAAAACTGGGACAATTATTCTAAATATGTTTAATGATTTAAAGAACATGAAGCTAATGAGTAGGAAAATGGAAACTCTATTTCTTTTTTTCCAGAAGAGAACAAATGGGACTTCTGGAGCTATAAAAAAATACAGTATGTGAAAAAGGCTTAACACTAAGGAAGAGAAGGTCAATATATCTGAAAACAAGGCAAAAGAATTGCATACACTGAATCAAAGAAATTAAAATAAAAGGCTTACAATGAATATAACTTCAGTAATCCATGGGATAATAAAAGCCAATTTACAGCTGTAGAATTGACCTAAGAATAGTCATCAAACAATGGAACAGAACAGCCAGTTAACAGAATGGTCAGTTGATTTTCAAAAAGTTGCCACGGTAATTCAGGAGTAAACTGAGAGACAATAGATTAACAACTGGTATATACCTTAGGTATACAGAGCAGGGCTTTGAACCATTGCATTCCTGTCTGATTCCTTTCTAAGTATTTGTTAAAAAATAGATTCTAATTCAGTATACCTGGAGTGGAAATGCAAATTATCATCGGGGGTGTCAAACAAGAATGAACTGGTTCAAAGTCCTGATAAAAAGATACCAGAATTTCAAACTATACCAAAAAAAGATGGCAATAAAATTGAAAGGTTAATAATACAGAATGGGAAAAGTATGAGTAGGATGCCCTCATAGTTCCTCATAGCATTTACCTCATTGCATTGTAATTGTCTAACTGGATAACAGTCTCTCCCATTTGACCTCATTCAATTAACAAATATTTATTGAGCAAGTATCATGGGCTATAACTATGCTATATTGAAGAAAACCATAATGTATACAAAAGACAATAAATCCTTACCCTTATGAAGACGGGACAAAAAAGAGGCTGACGTTTGGACAGATAACAAGGAAGGAGTTGTAGTTAATGAGTAAAGGCTAGGATACAAGAGAGAAAATTCTTAACAGGCATTGCCACATTATGGAAAAGCTTATAGGTCATTGTAAAGAATTTAGATTTTATCCTAAGAATAATGGGTTGCTTTGAAGGATTTTAAGAAGCCTGGTGGGACAGTGGAAAAGCACTCAGATGCTCACTGATAGGTCAGCGCTCTGAAGCCAACAGCCACTCAAAGGAGAAAGATGAGGAAGTCTGCTTCCATAAACATTTCACCCTTAGAAACCATAAGGGGCAGTTCTACCCTGTCCTGTAGAGTGGCTATGAGCTAAGATTGACTCAAAGTCAACAGGTTCGTTTTGATTTGAAGGATTTTAAACAGGAAGCCACATGATGCAAATTATATAAAAATAAAAAAAGATTAGCTGTGTACTGAATATCTAGTATGGTAGCTGGCACTGTTAGGAGCTCAATAAAGACTTGGTGAATGCATGGTGAGTGAATCCTTAAGTTGTACCTTACAAAATATACTGCAAGACTAGTTCATCAAAAAAAAAAAAAAAAGAAAGACTAGTTCATCAGATACTAGATACAAATCCACCAGCCACTCATCAGGAGAAACATGTGGCAGTCTGCTTTTGTAACAATTATAGCCTTGGATAGAGACAGGTATTGATTTGGGTGAAGGGAAAAGCACTATACCAAAAGCAAGTGATCAACACAGTAACAAAAAGGAAAAGGAAGACACAGAGAGGTGCACAATAGGTACACAGACAACAAAGATAAACTCTTTTGCATATACAATACTGTGTTGTAAATGATAACAAACAATCTATGAGTAAATAGATGGGTAGACAGTCTGAATGATCAGGTATGTCTAGGCAGAAGGAAATATACCCATGACCATATATAAGTTTGGAAGATGATAACTGTACATATGTGTTTGTATGTGCATTAATAATGTCCAAATATATAATAGAGCAGTCAGCCACAGGGACCCAGGTAAGGGTGATATGAGAGGTTTCCAACATGGAGACAAACTTGTCTGTCGGTTTGTCCTACCGTGGTGACGTGTTGATGTGAGTTTTTAGACTGAGCCACTGGTATTTCAAACCCAGTGGGATGCACATGGTGCACAGGTATCAGCCTAGCTTACAGACTGAGACAGACTAGGAAGAAGGAAGAGGCTGTCCACCTCTCAAATAATTGGCCAGGGAAAACCTTATGAATAGCAAAGAAACACTGTTTGATATATTACCGCCCAACTTTATGAATAGTCCAGTTAGGTTAGAAGGCTCTCAAAATTGGACTGGGAAAGAGCTGCATCATCAGAGTAAACCCAGCCTTACTCATATGGATAAGGTAAAGTTTTTGAAACCTCCATTTGCTGATGTGGCACCACTCAAATTGAGGAGAAACAGCTACAGACATCCATTAATCATCGGAACATGGAATGTACAAAATATGAATCTAGGAAAATTGTAAGTTGTCAAAAATGAAATGGAATGCATAAAGATTGATATTCTCAGCATTAGTGAGCTGAAATGGACTGGTTTGGGCCATTTTGAATCAGACAACCATATGATCTATTATGCCGGGAATGACAGTTTGAAGAGGAATGGTGTGGCATTCATCATCACAAAGGATGTTTCAAGATGTGTCCTGAAGTACAATGCTCTCAATA
>NW_006921736.1:5082890-5083523 GCF_000298275.1 Orycteropus afer afer | reverse complement strand
TCCCCATACTTATTCAATCTATATGCTGAGCAAATAATCCAAGAAGCTGGACTATATGAAGAAAAACATGGCATCAGGAGTGGAGGAACAATCATTAACAACCTGAGATATGCTGATGATACAACTTTGCTTGCTAAAAGTGAGGATGACTTGAGGCACTTACTGATGAAAACTGAAAAACACTGTCTGCAGTATGGATTACATCTCAATATAAAAAAAAACAAAAATCCTCACAACTGGACGAGTGAGCAACTTTTCCCAGTGTCTGCCCAACCTACTGAGTGGAAGCCAACAAAATGATTTTAGGATGTGCCAACTGAACATGAGAAGAAAATCAACCAACAAAATCATTCACACGGATGACCCAATTTCTAGTCTTCACTAAACGCAAGGAAAAGAAAAAGAATAACTTTATCACTAACCCATAACAAACACAATTCTTGTTACCCATATTTTTGGAACTTCATGAAAAAAATGGAACTATCACTTTAAAAAAGAAAGTGAAACTGTAAGATATTCGAATGGATATGTTTTTCTTCATATGGGAGCTCTGGTAGCATAGTGGCTAAAGCACTTGACTGCTAACCAGAAGGCTGGCGGTTCAAACCCACCAGCCACTCCTCGGAAGGAAGG
>NW_006921736.1:5053742-5078665 GCF_000298275.1 Orycteropus afer afer | reverse complement strand
TCTCAGTGCTTCTAATCAAACTGCTTGTTTTACAGATTAGACTACAAAATTGAACAACAGAGAAAAAAAATGATGCATTTGAATTGTGATGTTGGTGAACAATATAAAATACCACAGACTGCCAGAAAAACAAACAAATCTGTCTTAGAAAAAATGCAACAGGAATGCTCCATAGAAGGGAGAAAGGGGAAACTTCGTCTTGCTTACACTTTGGACACTTCAGTGTTGTTAGGTGTCAACGAGTCATCTCCAACTCAAAGAGACCCAATGTACAACAGAATGAAACACTGCTTAGTCCTGTGCCAGCATCATGATGCTTGCTATACCTGAGCCCATTGTTGAAGCCACTATATCAATCCATCTTGTTGAGGGCCTTTCCCTTTTTCATTGATCCTCCACTTTACCAAGCATGATATCTTTCACCAGGGAATGGTCCCTCCTGACAACATGACCAAAATAGGTGAGATGAAATCTGGTCATTCTCGCTTCCAAGGAGCATTCTGGCTGCACTTCCTCCAGGACAGATTTGTTAGTTCTTTTAGCAGTCCACGGTACTTTCCGTATTCTTCGCCAACACCACGACTCAAAGGCATTCAGTCTTCCTTATTCATCGTCCAGCTCTCACATGCTGCCAAAGAGGCAAGGAGGCTGCATTTTCTGACCTCCTCTAATCCCACAGGAGGAAGACAGAATCACCACCAGCAGCCCAAGGCCTATTCCTGAGAGGACAGACATGCTGCCTCCTCCAGCCCTTTCACCACCCTGACACCAACCTTTCCTCCCGCAGAACCCACCACCTCTCTACTTGGTTTGGTAATTCACTACAGTGGCCACACAGAACTCACAGATTATGGGGTTTATTAGGGAAGCAACAGGCCACAATTGAAATTCAGGAACACGCTCAGTCTCTCTCAGCCAGCAGTTTCTCAGACAATGGTCTTTCTCAGTCTCCCTCCCAGCAGTGCATGTCTCTCAGTGTCTCTTTCTCAGGAGCATGTGTCTCTCAGGGGTGTGTTTTTCTCAGCAGCACATCTTTCTCAGCTAGCAGTTAGAGAGATTCCTTCTGCCTCTAGGAGGGCTCCTTTTGAGCCTAGCAGAGTGGCCAAACTAACCACCCATAATATCAGAATTCTAAACACCTGAGAGAGATCGAACTTCCCAGAACATTGCTTTGTGCCACTCTCAACAGAAATACCCCAGATAGACAACTTTAACAATCAGGAGCTCCTCAGTTGCTCATGGCAAATTCCACCTTGGAGTTTACAAAGACTTATGGCTAGAAAAGCTATACGAGGTAATTTACTACACTGCACATGTATATGAGGTGATCAAAAATACCATGGCTTGAGTCAGGAGACCTTAACTCTCAAGGACATATCTTTCCTCTTCAGCACTTGAAAGATGTCAAGATGTCTTTTGCAGCAGATTTGCCCAATGCAATACATCATCTGATGTCTTGACTGCTGTTTCCATTGGTGTTGATTGCAGAACCAAGTAATATGAAGTATTTGACAATTTCAATCTTTTCTCCATGTATCATGATGCTGCTTATTGGTCCATTTGTGCAGATTTTTGTTTTCTTTATATTGAGGTGTAATCCATACTGCAGAGTGTAGTCTTCAATCTTCAGCAGTAAGTGCTTCAAGTCATCCTCACTTTCAGCAAGCAAAGTTGTGTCATCAGCACATCACAGGTTGTTATCGAGTCTTCCTCCAATCCAGATGCCATATAATTCAGCTTCTCAGATTATTTGCTCAGCATATAGATTGAATAAGTATGGCAAAAGGATACAACCCTGACACACTCCCTTCCTGATTTTAAACCATGCAATGTCCCCTTGTTCTGTTCAAACAACAGCCTCCTGGTACAAATTCCTTGGGAGTACAATTAAGTATTCTGAAATTCCCATCTCTCAATGTTATGCATAATTTGTTGTGAGCCATACAATCAAATGCTTTTGCATAGTCAATAAAACACAAGTAAACATCTTCCTGGTATCCTTTGCGTACAGTCAAGATCCATCTGACATCAGCAATGATATCTCTCATTCCACATTCTCTTCTGAATCCAGCTTGCATTTCTGGAAGTTCTCTGTCAATATACTGCTGCAACTGTTTTTGAATTATCTTCAGTAAGATTTTATTTCTGTGAGATATTACTGATATTATTCGATAATTTCCACATTCTGTGGGATCACTTTCTTTGGAATGGGCACAAATACGGATCTCTTCCAATCAGTTGGGCAAATCTCTTGGCATAACCAAGTGAGTGCCTCCAGTGTGGCATCCATTTGTTCAAACATCTCAATCAGTATTCCGTGAATTCCTGGAGCCTTGTTCTTTGCCAATTCATTCAGTGCAGCTTCAACTTCTTCCTTCATTATATTGGTTCTTGTTCATATGCCACCTCCTGAAATGGATGAGTATCAACCAATTCTTTTTGGTACAGTGACTCTGTGTATTCCTTCCATCTTCTTCTGATGTTTCTGCATCATTCAATATATTGGCTACAGAATCTTTCAATACTGCAACTCAAGGCTTAAATTTTTACTCAGTTCTTTCAGTTTAAGAAATGCCAAGTGTGTGCTTCCCTTTTGGTTTTGTAACTCCAAGTCTTTGCACATTTCTTTGTAATAACTGACTTTGTCTTTTTGAGCTGCTCTTTGAAATCTTCTGTTCAGCTCTTTTATCTTGTTATTTCTTCCATTTGCTTTTGCTACTCTCTGTTGAAGGTCAAGATTCAGAGTCTCTTCTGACATGTACTTTGGACTGTTCTTCCTTTTCTGTCTTTTTAATGACCTTTTGCTTTCTTCACGGATGATATTTTTGATGTCATCCCACAATTCCTCTGGTTTTCGGTCATTAGCGTTCAATGCATCAAATTTATTCTTCAGATGGTCTCTAAATTCAGGAGGGATATAATCAAGGTCGTATTTTGTCTCTAATGGACTTCTTTTACTTGTCTTCAACTTCAGCTTAAACTTGCAAATGAGCAGTTGATGGTCTGTTTCACACTGACCTCCTGGCCTTGTTTTGGCTGAAGATACTGAGTTTCTCTATGGCCTCTTGCCACAGATGTAGTCGATCTGATTCCTGTGTCTCTGTCTGGCGAAGTCCACGTGTATAGCAGCTGTTCACGTTGTTGAAAAAAGGTATTGGAAATGAATAAGTCATTGGTCCTGAAAAATTCTATCATGTGATCCCAACATTACTTCTATCACCAAGGCCATATTTTCCAACCTATTGGTGATTCTTCTTTGTTTCCAACTTTTGCATTCCAATCACCAGTGATAATCAACACATCTTGATTGCATGTTCAATCAATTTCAGACTGCAGAAGTTGGTAAAAATCTTCCATTTCCTCATCTTTGGCTTTGGTGGTTGGTGCATAAATTTGAGTAATAGTAGTATTAACTGGCCTTTCTTGTAGGCGTATGGATATTATCCTATCACTGACAGCATTGTACTTCAGGGTAGATCTTGAAACATTCTTTGTGATGATGAATGCCACGCTGTTCTTCAATTTATCATTCCAGGGATAGTAGATCATATGATTGTATGATTCAAAATGGCAAAAAACAGTCTATATCAGCTCACTAATGCCTAGGATATCAATTTTTATGTGTTCCATTTCATTTTTGACAACTTCCAATTTTCCTAGACTCATACTTTGTACATTCCATGTTTTGATTATTAATGGATGTTTGCAGCTATTTCTTCTCATGTTGAGTCATGCCACATCAGCAAATGGAGGTCCCAAAAGTTTTACTCCATTCCCATCATTAAGGTCAGCTGTACTCTAAGGAGGCAGCTTTTCTCCAGTCATATTTTGAGTGCCCTCTAACCTGAGAGGCTCATCTCTGGCACTCTATTAGACAACATTTCAGGGCTATTCATACAATTTTCCAGTAATATATCAGACAGTGTTTCACTACTATTCATAAGGTTTTCACTGGCCAATTATTTGTGAAGTGGATGGCCTCTTCCTTCTTCTGAGTCTGTCTTAATCTGGAAGCTCTGCTGAAACCTGTCTACCATGGGTAACCCTGTTGGCATTTGAAACACCAGTGGTATAGCCTCCAGCCTCACAGCAACATGCAAGCCACCACACTACGACAAACTGATGGACAATTTAATCTCCCTTAGCTGTTCCAAACTGTTCCACTCACTTCCTGGCCTCCCTAGCTGTTCTGGCCTGCTGCCAGCTCCCACTTCCTTTCCCAGCCTACCCTAGCTGTTCCAGCCTGCTGCCACTTCCCCTTCCCTAGGAAAGACCAATCACTAGAAAAGGACATCGTGTTTGGTAAAGTAGAGGGTCAATGAAAACAAAGAAAATCCTCAATGCAATGAACTGACACAAAAGCCTCAACAATGGGCTTAAACATATCAAAGATCATAGACATGGTGTGAGACCAGGCAACATTTCCTTCTGTAATTCTTAAGTTCACCAAGACTCAGAGTGGACTTGACAACAAACAACAACAGAGTAAAGTGACTTATTGAAAGTGACAAAGATGCACCATGGCAGTAATGACTACAATCCTCATATCCTGGATCTCTAAAGCCACATATTTTATTCTGAAACCTATCATCAAACTTGTTCAATCCACAGCCCTTCTCTCTTATCAAGTTATATACTTTGATATATATATATAATGAATCTATCATTAGCCATAATGTGTAAATAGTCATCAAATATTCTTACCTTTAAAGCAGTGGTTCTCAACCTTGGCTGCCCATTAGAATCACCTTAGGAGCTTTTAAAACAATATCAGTACCCATGACCCACCCTAGACCAGTTATATCACACTCTCTGAGGGTAGCCTTCCAATGCTGGGATTTCAGTTTTCCAAAAGCTTTCCATGTCACACTAATCAACAGACATCATGGAGAGTCTTAAAATTAATGTGCAGATATGATTATAAAAGTTCTTCACCCTCCCTATTTAAATTCAAATTCAAAAGAAAAGTTCCCAAATAATCTGGCAACACATTTTAGGTGAGTTGTTTTAGACAAATTTTAGGTAGTGATAATAAGAGGTATAATTTGTTGTTATCTATAATGTACTTTACAAATACTAAGTACTACATAAGTTCCTGAGGGCAAAACCAAAAAACCAAACTCACTACTGTGGAGTCAGATCCAACTCATAGTGAACCCTCCTTCGGTATCTAAGGCAGTACTACTATGGATTTAAGATTGCCCAACCTTTCCTTCTGAGAAGTGGCTGGTGGGTTTGAACCGCCAGCCTTCTGGTTAGCAGTCAAATGCCTTAGGCACTATACCACCAGTGTTCCCAGGGCAAGGACTTGGTTTTGTTCTCGGTCGGTCGTAACCTCAGTACCTAGAACCGTGTTTTGTATGTCATAGGTGCTTAATAAGTATTTGCTGAATAAACAAGTGAATGATCTCATTTATTCTTTACAGTGGCCCTTGATAATAAATATTATTATCACCTTGTAACCAATGAAGATCTATCAGTAAGCTAAGAAAGAATCCCATAGACTTAACAGAACATATATGCTCCAGCTACAACACACAAAACGTTGAAATCACATTATCTTTTTGGAAATTAATCACAGGCCAAAGATCTTTGATCAAATATAAAAAATGGTAAATTTAAAAAGTTATCCTAAATACTATCTTTATTTTTAATTTCAAAAGCTAAGCATATTGCCATTAAATAAAGCTTTAGACTTTCCAAGCTCATATGAAAAAATAACCAAAGAATCAGCTGATGGCAAAAGGTTGAACTTAAGCCACATACTCAATTCTGTGTGTAAATTTTTAAGAATTAAATAGCAGTTAACCATACTTAATCAAAAATATGACTCAATCTTGGTAAAAGAATGAACTAGCAAGCAGCGGTCAAAACCACATGAATTATCCCATGAATTATTTGCCTTGGTCATTCTCAGTATCAAATCCTTCAACAAGACACCAAATCTCTACTAAGCTTTTGAAAAATAATATCCAATTCTTCTGGCCAGCCAATGCCAGACTCAGGATGGAGATGAACCTGTTTAACTGAATTCTCAGATTGGACAAATAAATGATAACTGAAAAGGGAAGAGACAAATAAAAGATAACTGGAAAGATAACTGAAAAAATAAAAACGTGAAAATGAAAATGACTAACAACAGCCATCCTCACCCCCATTCAAGAAAAAAGACTGCATAAAATGATACAACCACTGTGGAAAGCAGTATGGCGATTCCTTAAAAAGCTGCAATTAGAAATACCTTTGATGCAGCCATTCCATTACTAGGTATATATCCTAAAGAAGGGAAAGCCAGGACAAGAACAGATACATGCACATCCATGTTCATCACAGCAGTATTTTCAATAGCCAAAAGATGGAAAAAACCCAGAGGCCAATCACCTGAAGAATGGACAACCACATACAAACAATGAAATACTATGCAACCCTAAAGAATAACATAGAATCTGCAAAATACTGCATAATGTGGATGAACTTGGAGGACATTATGCTGAGTAAAGTAAAGTCAATCATAGAAGGACAAATATCGTATTAGTCCATCATTGTAAAAAGTCAAGGAAAGGTTTATATATGGAAGGAAATTTTCTTTGTTGGTTACCAGGGGTAGGAGGGGAGGGGAGGGAACATTGTTAGAGAGGTACAGACAAATATTGATTTGGGTGAAGAGAAGGGCAATGTACCAAATGTGAGTGATCAACAGAGTGGCAGTGAAGAAGAGGAAGACATAGAGAGGTGCATGGGAGATACAGACAACAAAGATGAATCCTTCTGGACATACATTACTACACTGTTAGTGAAGACAAACATGGATATATGAGTGGATAGATGGGTGAACAGGCTGAGCTATTAGGTATGTCTATGCAGGGAGGAGTGTGCACAAGACCATGTATAGTGTTGGCAGACAGTGTATTGCTATGTTCTGTAAGAATTCCCAGGTATATAGTAGAGCTGACAAGGGACAAGGTTGTAGTCACTTCTTGGCCACAGCCAGCTACTCAGGGGGAGCAAGTAGTTGGATCTGTGCACTTGGGATCATAGTCGCAGGGAACATCTAGCTCAATTGGCATAACATATTACACAAAACATCGTTCCACATCCCACTTTGGCGAGTAGTGACTGGGATCTTGAAAGCTTGCAAGTAGCCATCTAGATGCAATGATGGGTCTCTCCTCGTCCACAGCAAAGAATAAAGAAAACCAAAGATTCATGGAAACAATTAGTCCAAGCGACTGATACACGATGCAATCCTCAATCTATATGACTTTGAGACCAGAAGAGCTAGATGGTGCCTGGCTACCACTGTCAACCACTCAGAGCGGGATCTGTATAAGAGATCCTGGATACAGTGGGAGAACAATGTGGAACAAAACTCAAAATCATTTAAAAAAAAAAAAAAAAAAAGGGAGGGGACCAGGTTTGCTGGTCTGATAGAGCCTGGTGTAACCACTGAGACTATGCCCTTCAGGTCTGGAATTGAACCCACTCCTGTGGCTTCCAGCCAAACAAGACAGGAATATGAGCTGAATATTTATATTAGGTAGATACACTCCTTGGAGAGATCAATCATGAGAGAATAGAAGGACTCTGTATGCACAGGGAGACCACTGGCGGGGGCAGGAGTTCATGGAGGGAGGGACACAAGGAAGAGGTAACTATGAGGAGGAAGTAGGAGGGTAGCTGTTGTATTGTGGTAAATTGGAGTCAATGTCATGAGACAAAGTGTATGTGAAATGCTATATGGAAAGTGAATTTGCTCTGTAAACTTTCACCCAAATCACAATTTAACAAAAAAGTTCAAAAAAAAAAGATTGCTAATATAACTGGAATCTCTAAGTATAAAGTGGGACAGGAATTTCACGATTTGCAAAAATTATTGAGCAAAGCCAAAGAAGTGAAGAGAAACAAACCCATGAGTCTCTGCTTTAATTAACTAGTTAATCAAAACTATTTTTGGGAAAATGTTCAAGATACCAACTTAAGATTCTTAGAATGAGCAGGGACTCCGATACTCATACACCAATGTTCATTGTAGCATTAGTCACAACAGTCGAAAGATGGACAAAACCCAAATGTTCACCAACCTATGACTAGATAAACAAAATATGGTACATACATACAATGAGTGGAGTATTATTCTGCCACAAATAGAAATGACGTTCTGACACATGGTATGACCATGAATGAACATTATGCTAAATAAAATAAGCCAGACACAAAAGGACAAACATTGCACTATTCCACTTAACACGAAATACCTAGAATAGGCAAGGGAGCCTATCCTCAGCCGCTCCTTAGAAGGAAGGTCAAGCAATCTACTTCTGTAAAGATACTGCCTCAGAAACCCAAGGAGGTGTCACTATGAGTAGCAATCGACTTAACAGCAGTGAGTTTGGTTTGTTGTTGTTGTTGTTGTTTGCCATCGAGTCGGCCCCGACTCATAGCGACCACTCCTTGGGTTTCCGAGGCAGTATCACTACGGAAGTAGGAATGCCCAACCTTCCTTCCGAGGAGTGGCTGGTGGGTTTGAACCGCCAGCCTTCTGGTTAGCAGTCAAGTGCCTTAGCCACTATGCTACCAGAGTTTGGTTTGGTTTGGTATAATAGGCAAGCTATATACCTTGATACATAGAGACAGAAAGATTAGTGGTTACCAGAGACAGGGGGCAAGGGGCAGTTGATGTTTCAGGGGCACTGACTTTCTGTTGGGGTGATGAAAAAGTTATAGAAATAAATAGTGATGATGGCGGCATAACACAGTGAATATAACTAGTGCTAAGTTTCGGAGGTGGTATCTCTATGGAAGTAGATTGCCCAGTCTTCCTTCTGAGGAGTGGCTATGGGGTTTGAACTGCCAGCCTTCTGGTTAGCAGTAAAATGCCAAGGCACTATACTGTCAGAGTTCCTAAAGAATTGCACTTTTAAAAATAGTTAAAATGGTTAGTTTTAAGCTATATATATTTTATCACAATTGTAAAAAAAAAAAAAAATTTATAATGACATAAAATTGATATTTAACTTCTAAGAATAAACTGAATTTTTGCTATGTTGATAAAAATGTTGATATTCATTGCACAGCATCAGAACTAAAACTGCAAGATGGCCCAAGAGAGAAGCCTGTACAACTGTTGCTAAAAAGTTCACCATGGAAACAATAACAATAAAGGCAGAATGAATGAAACAAGAATCTAGACTCTAGAAAAGAAGCAAACTACAGTATTTTTTCACTTCACAAATATTATTTATAGTGAAATACCACTGTTAGTCTCATGCTATGTCATGTGGAAAAACCAAAGTCTTCCACCAACAACATCATGTTGTACAAGGAAAGGCAAACATAGTTCATTGTTGCTTACACATACTCACGTGACCCTGAGGGTTCTTAATTTTAAATCATAAGCTCCATTACATCACACTTTAATAGGGGCAAAGCCTTATAAAAAAAACCCACATGATAAACCAGTTGGACCCAATGTCTAAGAAGCATCCTGATCATAGATGAAGAATCTAGGGATCCTTACCTTAACCCCTTTAATGCACCAGGGTATTATTTAGAAAATTATTGTTCTAACATCCTAAATGATACCTTACTCATGATGCCCAACAGGCTAATTGAGGAGAGATCAGAATAAGAAATCAATGACACAGCAATAAACCTTGGTATCATGCTACAGTTCACGTCCTGCATAAGAATTTAAAAAGTTAGACTCTGTCCCCCACACTTAACTCATTCCTTATGCTATTCCCCCATCACACACACAACACTGTACTCTGGTGATGCCAAGTAATTAAGGTATGCCTGGGTTTCTCATATCTTCATTTCCACTGAAATGTCCGTGAAGCTAGATCCATTCTGTGCTCAATGCTCCCGTTTTTATTTACAAAACTGGCTGACTAGACAAAATGCAAATATATATCATAATGTTGTTACTGCTGTTGTTAGGTGCCATCGAGTTGGTTTCAACTCATAGAGACCCTGTGTACAGCAGAACAAAATACTGCCCAGTCTGCCTGTGCCATCCTCACAATCTTTGCCATGTTTGAGCCCACTGTTGTAGCTACTGTGTCAATCCATCTTATTGAGGGGCTTCCTTTTTTTCTGCTGACCCTGATAACATGTCCAAAGCGTGCAAGACAAAGTCACCATACTCATTTCTAAGGAACTTCCTGACTTAACTTCTTCCAAGAGAGATATGTTCATTCTTCTGGCAGTACATGATATTCTAAATATTCTTTGCCAATACTATAATTCAAAGGCATCAATTCTTCTTCAGTCTTCCTTATCCAGCTTTCACATGCATATGAGAGCCTAAGTACGACCCTGAGTATATCATAACATGTGAGCACAAAAAATTTTAAACACCTTTCATTTCCTATAACAATCCATTTTCAAGTCCTGTTGAGTTTTCTCCTAAAAACCTCTCAAATCTATCCATTTGTTTCAACTCTAGCGTTTCTACCCTAGTTAAAGTTACCATAGTCTCTCAGTTACACTAATGCAATACAAGAGCTGCCTAACCACTCTATGTAGATTTACTCTAGTCCACAGACCCAACTCACCCCACTCATCCCTGCTCAATCGCTTCTCCACACTGCAACCCAAAGAACCTTTCCAATAAGCAAATCTAATCATGTGATCCACCTACCTGCTACTAATCTCCCTTTCTCATTTAAATTCTATAATAGCTTCCCCTTGAAGTTACAGTGAAGATAAAAATCCTTATCAAGGCAGGAAAGGCCCTTCATGGATTGACCTCTTTCTTGCTACCTCTAGTAGCATAGTACCTAGGGCACTTGACTGCTAACCAGAAAGCTGGCAGTTCAAACCCACCAGCCACTCCTTAGTGATACTGCCTCGGCAACCCAAGAGGGGTTACTATGAGTCGGGGGCCCACTCAATGGCACATAACAACAACAACAACCTCATCCAACACCATGTTCCACACTGATGTCTATGCTTGAGTCTTTCTGGTCTTTTTACAGTTCTTGGACACACATACTTTCTTCACATGCCCACGTTATTAGCACATACTTCCTTCTGAAATATTCTACCCTTACTCCATTCCTACTCTTTTTCCAGATCTCTAACCCCATGATGACATCATATTTCCCTATAATATGATTGTCATTTTTACAGTTGTAATTAGGTATTTATTTTCTGACTATTCAATTAATCTTTGCCTCTTCCATTGACAGCTTGCTCCATGAGGACACAGACTATGCCTGTTTTGACTAGAGTGATCATTCATCCAAGTTTTCCTGTGATGGTCCCAATTCAAACCTAGTTGCTCTAGAATAATTATTAAAAGTTCCTCCTTCCACTCTCAAAGAAACATGACTGGACTAAAACTTATATCGTTATTCTAGTTTTAGCTCATCACTGAATCCCTAGTGCAACAACTATTACTATTAAAATTCTACTTTCAGAGCCAGGGGCAAAGTGATGATAACTTCTTAGCCACACTCAAGCATCCTGAAGGAGTGAGTTGTTGGGCCTGTGGGCTTGGGACCATGGTTGCAGGGAACATCAAGCTAAACTGGCATAACATACTACACAAAAACATTTCTCTACATCCTACTTTGGTGAGTAGCAAGTAGGGTCTTAAAACTTGCAAGTAGCGATCTAGACACAACAATTGGTCTCTCGTCATCCAGAGCAAAGAAGAATGAAGAAAACCAAAGACCCTTGGAAACAATTGGTGTAAAGGAACAGTGCAACATGAGAACCTCAACCTATATGACCCTGAGACCCAAAGATCTAGATGGTCATTGTCAACCACTCAGAAAGGGATCAGTATAGGAGATCCTGGATAGAGTGGGAGAAAAATGTAGAACAAAACTGAAAATCATAAAAATGACCAGGCTTACTAGTGTGATAGAGACTGGGAAAGCCCCCAAGACTATGGCCCCTAGTCACCCTTGGAGTGTGGAATTGAACTCACTACTGTGGCTTCCAGCCAAATGACAGACAGGTGTATAAGGTGAACATTTACACCAGGTAGGTGCACTCCTTAGAATAATCAACCATTGGAGATCAGAAGGGCAGTATTTGCACAGGGAGCCAGCTTAGAAGGCAGGAATGCATGGGACAGAAGGACACAGGTAAAAGGTGATCACAGGGAAGAAGTGGGAAGAGAGCTATTGCAATGTGGAGATTTCAATCAATGTCATGAAATAAAATGTGTGTGAACTATTGTGTAGAAAATGAATTTGCTCTGTAAACTTTCACCCAAAACACAATTTGGGGGAAAAAAAAAAAAAGGTTCTAGTTTCCATCTAACCAAAAACAAAAACACTTACAAATTAGAAAGAAAGGGAGAGGAGATTAAAGGAACAAGTAGCAAATAGATAATGCTTTGGTCTAATTAGAATTGGTTAGCTAAGAAGGCAAAAGGAAATTATAGGTATAAAAAGTTGTAACATAAACTTAGGTCATATTACAGACTCAGTTTCTTATTAATGTTGATAGAATAATCCTCACGAAGAGTAAGAAGATGATTGTTATAATATCTGCCTCTACAATACATCAAGAAAATGACAAGCTTTATTCTAAAACTAGATGCAGAACTATGGACAGTACACTTGCACTAGAAATGCGTAACCTCCATATATACTCTCACATGATCTCACTGGTTAAATAAGCAGAACAAAGTTATTTCACAGCTTTTCAAATCCAAGCGACAAGATTCTGCACAGTCAAGTCTTAAGACTGAGTCATGCTGACCTTCCACAAACTGGCCCACATGCCCCATGTTCCTTCCACTCAGAATTCCCCCACTGAAAACAGCCTCTTTGCCTCTAATTACCCCTCTGGGAGATTTCAGAGGCTCTTGAAAAGCTAAACAAAATGAAGCTGAAAGTATATGTGTTAAGGTAAAATAAATCTTGCTCCCATACATTACAAAAGCAAACCACATTTTAAAACTATCAAGACAATTGCACTTGTACACATAAAATTTTCAAAATGCAAGAAAGAAGAATAAACACAAGAATAACAGCAAGTGTAAGTGTATACTTTTTCAAAGAGATTTCAGTATTAAAAAGTGTTAAACCTTGAGCATGGAAAAAGCACAGAGAAAAAAAGGCAAGTGCTAAAGAATATGGAAGAGGAGGGAGGAGTCAGATTAAAAGAGGAGGCTCCAAACCCAAAAGTGCACAAAGAGTGTGAAGAGAGAATTGTTGCCAGTGAAGAAAAGAGAAGAGATACAAACGTAACTAATAAAAAGCAACCGAGAAACACAGTATTATATTATCTGTCCTAACAAATGCTTATGTATTTTCAGAACTTCAAAAGATTGTAAAGCTGGCTGCTCCATGAGCAAAAGAAATAATTTGTTCAGACAGCCCATGTACACTTCAACTCTTCAAACTACACAAGAGTAATAGACCAATGTAACTGTGGTCGGTGGTGCTGACTCAGTTCTTCCTTATGCATAGTGCAGGGCACATCTGTCTCACAGCTTATTTCTTCTATTCGGACACGAACAGAAACCAAAGAAATAGCAGCCTTGCTTGTTCATGATGAACACGCACTTCTATGAAAGGGACTTACCAGCACCAAAGCAAACCATTTATCCCTTCCTCACTGGAGGAAAATTTGTAGTTAATACAAAAACTATGAGTCTGGGGTCAACAGAGTTTATGATAATAACAATAATATAGCAGCAGCAATTCTTGATTTTTCATGGGATAACAATACTACCAGTCCCTGGAAAAGGAAGTCATGCTTGAAAAAGAGAAAATCCCTCAACAAGATGGAATGACACAGTGGCTACAACAATGGGCTCAAGCATAGCCAGGACTCTGAGGATGGTGCAGGACTGGGCAGTGTTTTGTGTTGTTGTGCACAGGGTCACTATTAGGAGCAAATGACTCAATGGCACCTAACAACAACAACAATAATACAAACTTTTGAGAACCAAGGCTTTCCACTGATCTTTTGAAAGTTCCTTTATTCTAATATTTTATAAGTTGAGCATTTCTTTTTTTGAGGAAAATTAGGTAGTTTATAATACTTCCCATAAAACCCAGCAAATTATATCAAAATAATTAGAAAGAGTAAACCACAGGGCTCAGGTAACATCCAAGGAAAATTCTTCCTTCCCCAAACATTAACCTCAATTCAAAATATCCCTGAGACAAAGACCAACACAGCCCTTATTTCCAAAGACTTTTACTGGTAATGAAAATGATATAACTGCAGATTCTTTCTGAGGACTATATAAGAGCTTATGGAAAGACTTAGCATTGGTGAAGAATACTGAATATTCCATGGCTGCCAGAAGAATGAACAAATACGTCTTAGAAAAAGTACAGCCAGATGCTCCTTAGACAAAAGGCTGGCAAGACTTCCGACTCACACACATACTTTGGTCATGTTGTCAGAAGAGACGAGTCCTTGGAGAAGGACATCATACTTGGTAAAGTAGAGTGCCAGCGAAAGAGGAAGACCCTCAATGAGATGGACTGACACAGTGGCTGCAGCAATGCACTCAAACACAGCAAGGACTCTGAGGATGGCACAGGACCAGGCAGTGTTTCATTTTGTTGTACATGTGGCTGGTATGAGTCAGAAAGACTTAACGGCACCTAACAACAACAACATGGGAAGACAAACAAGAGGACAGACCTCCTTGAAAAGTATACAGTGTGAGGACCTAACACAGTTCCTGGCAAAAAGATGCCAGGGCAGAATTTATTTATTCAATTAATTCGTAAACAAACAAAGATTAGTGTCAGCATTGTAAACACACAACGTCATCAACTGAATTTTTGTAAGGTGAATCATTTTTCATTGTCCCACGTTATATTTCAAAAATGTCATCTTATATTTCTAAGTGAAATATATTTATTTGGCTGGCTGAATAGCAAATGCATGAGAATCTTCAACTAGCACAAAGGTGGTCCTCAGTAAGGATTTGGAAAATAATGATGTTTGGAAAATAATGATGAATAATGAATCAATGAGTGAATGAATGGTGAAAGAATGAATTCATAATGGTCCCCCTGAACATGACTTTGATTACTCAGGACTTGTCACCCTCCCCATTAAGCCACCTTTAGTCTCAAGCCATGAAACTATCGTAAAGGTTAAAGGGACTTGTCAAAAGTTTTCTTCAGTTCACTCCTTGAAGTCTCATGCAAAAATAGAATGATTTCATGGAGAAAATACAAACGTAGGAATCAGAAAAGCTGTTAAAATCCTCCTCTCTACCTAGAGGGTTCATGATTCTAGGCCAGAGTTTCCTATCCTTGGTACTGCTGACATTTTGAACCGGACAATGCTTTGTTGTGGAGCTATCTTATCCTTGGTTAGCAGCATCCCTGGCCTCTGCTCATAGACGCCAGTTACACCACCATCCCCAGTTGTGCTCATCAAAAATGTCTCTGGACATTGTCAAATGTCCCCTGGAGTCAAAATCATACCCAGTTAAGAAACACCACTCTAAGCAAATCTCTTGATTACTTAAGTCACAATGTTCTCATATGAAAAATGTCAGTAATACCACTTTCTTCAATAGTTGCAATAATTAAATTATTAAAATATTAATAATCAAAAAACGTTAATAACAATGCTTGCCTGCTAACCAGACGGCTGGCGGTTCAAACCCACCAGCCACTCCTCGGAAGGAAGGTTGGGCAATCCTACTTCCGTAGTGATACTGCCTCGGAAACCCAAGGAGGGGTCGCTATGAGTCGGGGCCGACTCGACGGCACATAACAACAACAACAACAACAATGTTTACTGAGTGCTATTACATACTAGGCACCAAATACAGGACTTAACCAACTTGATTCCCTCCAGTCCTCACACCAACAGTATGGATTGTGGCAGTCTTATTCTTACCATAATCACACAAACAACGAAGATTCAAATCAAAGCCATCTGACTTCAAGGTCGTTATGTCTCATCCACCACACTCTAGATCCAACCTCCTAACACAGCTTGACACCCAGTAGGTCCTCAATAATTCTTTGTCTCCTTTCAACATTTTCCTCATTTTGTTTTCCCAGAATAAGCAAAAGTCAGTAGGCCTCCTTATTGCATGCAATCTGGAAATAATCTCCTAAAATCCCCATGTATAATATATCATGGTAGTTGCCATTGCTGTCCTTGAAATGACTTTCTCCTGCCTGCTGCGTGCTGTAAATGCTTCACAGCCCATGACATCAATGCTCTCTTTATTCCACTGTAAGTTCCTAGAGATCAGAGACCAGTTTCCTCATATAAATAAAGCACTTGTTATATATTTCTGGGTGATGGTAGTGATCTTAGATTAGTTGTAACAGAAATATATCATTAGTAACTGGACATTGCCAAGGTTTACACTAAAAATCATGAAAAAGCCACATAAAAATTTTTAGAAGGATTTAAGACAGCTGCACTTCAACTGAAGTTGAGTAATTTTTTTCAGTAATAAATCACATCTCATAAATGGGAGGAAAAGAAATCTATCATTATTTAAGCTTCTGAATGCTAGTCCTTAAAAGCCCCTAAACCTGTTGCCATTGAGTCTATTCCGATAGACTCAATCTATGATCCTATGTGTGAGCCCCTAGCCATGGGTTTTTATCTACTTCAGATAACGGGGTACATAATAGGGTCAGCTAATGGTAGCTAGGAGCTCTGGTAGCATAGTGGCTAAGGCACTTGACTGCTAACCAGAAGGTTGACGGTTCAAACCCACCAACCACTTCTCGGAAGGAAGATGGGGCAATCTACTTCTGTAGTGATACTGCTTCAGAAACCCAAGGAGGGGTCGCTATGAGTCGGGTCCGACTCAACGGCACATAACAACAACAATAACAACAACAACAATGGTAGCTAGGAATCCCCAGGTGGTTCAAACAGTTAAAAAGCTTAGCTACTAACTGAAAGGTTGGAGGTTTGAGTCTACACAGGCATCTTGAAAGAGAGGCCTGGCAATCTCATTCAAACAAATCAGGTCTACTCTGACACATACAGGATTCTCATAAGTTGGGGTCTATGTAACAAAGGAGCTCTGGTAGCATAGTGCCTAAGGCACTTGACAGCTAACCAGAAAGCTGGCGGTTCAAACCCATCAGCCACTCCTTGGAAGGAAGGTTGGGCAATCGACTTCTGTAGTGATACTGCCTCGAAAACCCAAGGAGGGGTCGCTATGAGTGGGATCTGACTCGATGGCACATGACAACATGTAACGGAAACTTGTTGGTCTTAACATTGTTGTTGTTGTTGTTATGTGCCGTCGAGTCGGCCCCGACTCATAGCGACCCCTCCTTGGGTTTCCGAGGCAGTATAACTACGGAAGTAGGATTGCCCAACCTTCCTTCCGGGGAGTGGCTGGTGGGTTTGAACCGCCAGCCATCTGGTTAGCAGGCAAGTGTCTTAGCCACTATGCTACCAGAGCATTAGCTGAGCTTTTTCTACTGGATTTCAAAGATCATCCAATCTCAGTCCTCAAATGAACAAATGGTAACAAAATATGAAGAAAAAGCATTTAAAAGTTAAAAAAAATAGTAAGTTATACAAGGAAAAACACCAAACCACGGAGACACACTTTTTTATAAACAAGAATTTTTTAAAACTTTTTTTTTCCTATAATGACAGGTTTCTATAATTCGTACATGAGAATATTTACATGATACCTCGTTTGGTGGAAAAAATCCTCAGTTGCAGGCCATAACAGCCTTCTTCTGACTCTTTTACTTTCTCTAAGCATGTGGTTGCCCAATAATAAAGGAGTATTACAAATGCTATCTGAAATTCCCTCAGTCCTAGAGAAGGCGATTTGAAAATTCAGTTCCAATAAAAATGTCCATTTTCTTAAGCGAAGCAGGGGAAAGGAATTAATCCAAACCCACCAAAAATCTCCACAAAGAAGCTAGAGACTGAGAAAGAAAAGAACTAAACATGTAGGTGCTGATTCCTCACCCTTGTACCCAGGTAACACTGACAGTGGTCTCAGCAGAGGTTTTTTCCCACGGAAAAATCTCCATAATCGTTTGACACAAAAAACTGAAACGAGTAGCCAGTGCTGGAAACTTTAAACAATTAGAAACAGTTTACCCTTGGAGCATGCTACCAGTCTACTAAGTGCTCTATTGGGTTTTAAATGGCTAATCTTTCAGAAGTAGATTCCCAAGACTTTCTTCCTAGGCACCTCGGTAAGGACTCAAACCTCCAACTTCTCGGTTAGCAGCTAAGCATGTTAACCATTTGCACCCCGGGACTCCACAGAACCATGCTAAGATTTGAGAGCAGAGAAGCACAAGACAATAAAAGTGTATTTTTGGAAGAAGAAATAAGATGATGAAAGAAACTGATGATAGGGAGAGAGTATTTCAAAAGGAAAGAACAAAAATCAAGGCCAAGTTGCTATTAAATTGTTGTTGACTTTAAAAAAAAAAACACATATTTTATTGTGTTTTCAGTGAAAGTTTACACAGCAAATTAGGTCCCCATTTAACAAATACTTCACAGACTCCATCTGGCCTCTATGCTATCTACACGCCAATGGTTTCCCTCATCTTTGGTGATTGTCTTTGTTTTGTCCTTGTCCTGTTTAAGGCTTAATAAAA
Source organism: Orycteropus afer afer (assembly GCF_000298275.1). Classification (NCBI taxonomy): domain Eukaryota; kingdom Metazoa; phylum Chordata; class Mammalia; order Tubulidentata; family Orycteropodidae; genus Orycteropus; species Orycteropus afer. The sequence goes on along the minus strand of NW_006921736.1, from coordinate 5,060,108 downwards.
AGAGACTCTATAGGGGGGACAAAAAAAGGTTACTACACAAATCATTCAGAGACACTGTTACGTCTTTGCTGACTTTTGATGTGGAAGTTTTGTCTGTGCAAATAAATGGACATTGTATCGTAAGAGTAAAAAGAGTATTTTATCATGAGGGTAAAAAGAGAATATTTTAAATCAGAATCAAAAAAATAAAAAAAAAAAGCAAGAATGAGCAAGATGATAAATGCATAGATGAGAGAAGTAAGGGCTATAGCAAAGGAAACAAATACATCATTTTCTATCAAGTCACTCCTCAGTTATTTCCTCTTTCCAACCCTCCACAACTATTTCCTGCTATGCTTCTTTCTCCCTCCCTGCATTTCTTCCTTTCCACATTCCTCCTCCAGCATAAACACACCACTCTTCCTCCACAGAGTCCCAAAACCATTAGCTAATCCCCCCTCCTTTAAATGCATCTCCCAGAGATGAATCTCACACTCCACAACCCCTTCTATTTCCGCAAATGTTTTCTATTAATGATCTTTTCCATTAATGATCTCAATCATTCTTTCACTCTTTCCCTCAACAAATAAGTATGATAGGCAACTGAACAAACATAATTCAAACTGATCATCCAAATCTGACATGGTCCCTGTCCTATCAGAAAGTACAGTCTAGGTTGGGGCACCATTCATCAAATGATCATACAAATAAATGAAAATTACAAATGACTTAAGCATTTAAATACAAGGTGAAATACAAGAGCCTAAGGAGCTCTGGTGGTGTGGTGGTTAAGGCATTTGTCTGCTAACCAAAAGGTTGGTGGTTCAAACCCATCACAGAAGAAAGATGATGCAATTGGCTTCCATAAAGATTTACAGCCTTGGAAAACCAAAGGGGGTTTGCTATGAGTTGAAGTCTACTTGATGGCAGTGAGTTTGGTCTTTTTGGACAAGGGCCTACAAGGGCATTTAACAAGGGGATGAGTAGGGAAATAAAAAAGTGTGTGTGCGGGGGAAAAGATTAGAAGTTTCAAGGAATGAAACAAAGCATATACAAAGGCCCTGTGCAGGAGAGGTACATAATGCATTTGAAGAAATAAGTGAAGTCCTGTGACTTCATTCTTTTTGTGGCTGAAGCATAGAAAGTACTATGAGAAAATGATGTAGGGAGACTGAGGAGGTTGACAGAGGCCACACCATGCAAGGTGCTAGTATCAATAGTAAATGTTCTGATTCCCATTTTGCATGCAAACTCAGAACAGGTTAAGTAACTTTAATCATTTGCCCAAGAACATGCAACAGGAACTGAACAAAGCCTATCTCCCTGGCTTCCACTAATATCATAGTTTCCTTACCAAAAAAATAAGAACATCAGCTACTGTAGACCCAGAAAGTGAGTTAGACACATTTAGTATCCCCATTTTACAGACAGGAAACTGAAGAAGAGCAAGGCCAGTCACTGGCATACACAGTGTACAGAAATGTTCTCAGTTCAGAAAGTCACAGAACTGGGATTCGGACTGACTGAAGCCAATAAAGTTCTGAGGGTTTTTTTTTTTTTTTCTTCAATTAGGATGCTAATTAAATAAACCTAAAACTATGAGTCATCATTTTATCTGCAATCACTTTAAAGGCTTCTGTAAAAATCTAAACCATATGTCACATCTGAAATCAACATATTTTTATTGTAATCTCTGACCCACAGCATTGGGAGTCCCAGATTTGTATCACAACATATGTCACCATGCCACTGATAATGGCAGTTCACAGAGATAAACACAACCTCATCTACAGATGAAAAATATTGAGTATTTTCCCCACAATGGGTGAAAGAGTGACCTTAGACAATTGAGTCGTTAATGGGTAGTCATATTATTTTTCACTAAATGTACAGTTAAAGTATCAGCATTTCAAACTCAAGAATTAAAATAAATATTGGTTACAACGAAAGAGGACAGTGTATAAGAATTCAAGAAAAAGAAAAGAGTGTAACAGATTCCCTGAGTTCCTGACTACTCCACTATCAAACCCATCCTCCTTAAAAAAGGGAACACTGTAACAGGATTAATATTTTTTAATATCTCCATTAAATCCACCAAAACAGAAAATTCTTCCTGTTTGGCTGAAAACAATCTTTTCTTTTCCCTGTCATCTATCCATTCCCCAAAATAAATATTTACTGAATGATTTTAGTAATTAACCCCACCACCACCACCACCAAAAAAAAAAACCTCACTGCCATTGACTCAATTCCAATTCATAGTGACCCTACAGGTCAAACTAGAACTACCCCATAGGGTTTCCAAGGCTGTAATCTTTACAGAAGCAGACTGCCTCACCTTTCTCCCACAGACCAGTTGGTGAGTTTGAATGCTGACCTTCTGGTTAGCAGCTAAGCGCTTAAACACTTCACCACCAGGGCTCCTTCCAGTATAATTATAGGTACTATGATGAAGCTTCAGGAGCCCTGGTGGTGCAGTGGCTAAGGCATTCAGCTGCTATCCAAAAGGCTGGTGGTTCAAACTCTCACAGACACTCTGCAGGAGAAAGATGAGAGAGTCAGTCTGTTCCCATAAAGATTATAGCCTTGGAAAACTTATGGGGAAGACTACTCTGTCCTATAGGGTCACTATGAGTCAGAATCGACTCAATGGCAACAACTTTGGTTTATATTCTTTGGACTAAACTACACAGCAAATCTCTGCTTATTGTATTAAAAAATGATTTGTAAACGTACAGTGCAAGACTTTCTCTTGGCTAATATATTTAGCATCCGTTACAATCACAAAACTGAGAAGAATCTCCTGTAAAATGGGTATTGTTTGCATATAATCTTTATTATGTAAATGTGGTTTGGATGCTTCTGCTTTAACTGCTTAAACCCTAGACATCACTTGTTTGTGACATTTGTGCAAGTATTGTGAAGAGTTTAGTTTGCAGTTATGGCAACAGCTATCAATTAAGTAACAAGTCAGTTTGTCCCAGGTTTTATTTCACTACTCCACTAAAGAGATGGAGTCTGTCAGCTTTTCACAAACAGCAGTGCATCCAAATGACATTAAAAGTTTTACTACCTGGAAAATGATTTCAAAAGACTCCTCTTAAGCACTAAAAAAAAATAATTATTTCAGACAAACAAAATGGAAAATTGCTATATTTCTCAAATGAATAACAACTAGACCCAATCTTTAAAAATAACAAATAAAAATAAAATAATAAAATTTTTGTTTCAAGACATGGATTTAATATGGCTTGTGATGGACTCTGTTCTACACAAATTGGCATCATATGCACATGACTAAAACAAAAACAGATAACAAAGTAAAAATGTATATTGGATACTTACCATTTTTAAGTATGGGTATCTGAAATAAAATTGATCTAATATATTAGCTGTATAACAGAAAACCTGAATACACTGAGTTATTATGACCAGATTTATTTTTAAATGATGTAAAAAGTTGTTTTAAAAAGCTAAGATGATCTTTTTCTAATGTAAACAGTGAGTACATAATTTTCTGTTTTTTAAAAAAAAAAAACTGGAAGTGTTCTATATATCAAGCTTTCTTAAAAAGAGGTGTATTGCATGACATCCATTAAATGAAAACTTAGTATATTGCTTGAGGGAGAAAATTTAAAAGAATTCTGTTTACAATAACATCAAAAAACTTCACACATCCACAAATAAATCTTTTAAAAAAAAGATAAGCCAAAAATTAAACTCCCAGGTGTTTATTTACCCAAGAAAAAACAGTACAATGCCCACTCAAAAATGTGTACAAGGATGTTCAGTGCTGTTCACATTAGCCTTAAATGGGAAAGAACTCAAATGTCCACCATAAATAGAATGTTAAATAAATTGTGATATATTCACACATGGAATACTGCTGTTGTTAGTTGCCATCGAGTCAATGCTGACTCGGCAGCAACTCCATGTGTGCAGAGTGGAACTGTTCCACAAGGTTTTCAAGGCTGTGACCTTTCAGTAGCAACAGCCAGGCATGCTACCTAAGGCACCTCAATGTAGGTTTGAACCATCAACCTTCTGGCTAGTAGTCAAGTGCATAACTGTTTATACCACTCAGGGACTCCTCACGGAATACTGTTGCTGTTGTTGTGTACGTTCAAACTGATTCCAACTCACAACCACCCTACAGGACAGAGCAGACCTGCCCCACAGGGTTCCCAAGGCTATACATCCTTGTACTTTACAAAAACAGATTGCCATATCATTTTTCCCATGGAGAGGCTAGTGGGTTCGAACCACTGACCTTTCAGCTAGTGGTCAAGCACTTAACCACTGCACCAGTAGGGTTCCACTTGTTTTGTTTTTGTTTTTTGTTAAGTGCTGTCTGTCAAACCAGTTCTGACTTGACAGCACAAAAAGAATGAAGCATTGCCCAGTCCTGCGTCATCCTCAAAATCTTTGCTATGTTTGAGCCCATTCTTGCAGTCACCGTGTCAATCTCATTGAAAGTCTTCCTCCTTTTCACTGACCTTCTGCTTTACCAAGTATGATGTCCTTCTACGGACTGGTCCCTCCTGAAAATGTCCAAAGTAAGCAAGAAGTCTCACTATCCTCGCTTCTAAGTAGCATTCTGGTTGTACTTCTTCCAAGACAGATTTGCTCATTTTTCTGGCTGTCCATGGAAATATTTAAAATTCTTTGCCAATACTATAATTCAAAGGCATTGATCCTTTTTTGGTCTTCTTTATTCTTTGTCCAGCTTTCACATGCATATGAAGCGGTTGAAAACTCCACTGCCTGGGTCAGGCACACCTTAGTCCTTAAGGTGACATCTTTGCTTTTTAACACTTAAAAGAAGTCTTTTGTAGCAGATTTGCCCAGGATTGTTTTCCTGACTGCTGCTTTCATGGGTGTTGATTGTGGATCCAAGTAAAATGAAATCCTTGATAACTTCAGTATTAAGACTCCTCTACATGCCATCAAAAAGTGCAAATTACTACTACCTGCCATAAAAAATATGAATGAATCTCACAGGTGCCAGGTGCCCTGTTAAATGAAAGAAGGCAATCACAAAAGAATACTTATTTAATTCCATTTCTGTGACACTTACTAAGGGAAGCTTCTACAGTACAGGGAACATTCTAAATCTTGATCTGTAGAGTAGCCACATGGGTGTAAGTGAATAAATGAACTGATCACAAATGCAAACCAGTCTGGATGACAATTTTTTATTAATATGTAAATTTTAATGTTTGTCATTTACATTGATGACAAAACTAACACAACTAAAATGCAAACCAAAAACATGATAATAGATTCTTAATCATCTTAGTTGCCATCAGGGAAAAAGAAGTGAGATGCATTATGGTTTATACACGAGTCCATGCAAACTTTAGGTCTCCTTTATAGCTACCTATTCGGAAAAGGCAGTAAGTTAAAGCAACACAAGGTCATCTAACTATTCCTAAAAAACAAACAAAAAAGCAATGAATTAATGAGCCACCTTAAAAAACTGGAACCCTTATTTATTGCTGGTTGAAATGCAAAATGGCACAACCACTGTGGAAAACAGGGTGTAGTGGTTCCTCAGAAAACTAAAAACAAAACTGTCATATGATCCAATTATTCTGTTGTTGTTGTTGTTGTTGTGTGCCAAGTAGGATTCATAGCAACTTCTCCTTGGGTATCCAAGGCAGTATCACTACAGAAGTGGGTTTCAGAACCAGTATCACTATGGATGTAGCTTGCCCAACCTTCCTACTGAGTGACTGGTAGGTTTGAACCACCAGCCTTCTGGTTAGCAGTCAAGTGCCTTAGGCACTATGCTACCAGAGCTCCTAGTAATTATTCTGCTCCTAGGTATATACTCAAAAGACCTGAAAGCAGAGACTCAAGCTGATACTTACACATAAATGTTCATTGCAGCACTATTCACAATAGCCAAAAGGTAGAAACAACCTAAATGCCTGTTGTTGTTGTTGTTGTTAGGTGCCGTCAAGTCGTTTCTGACTCATAGCAACCCCATGCACAGAAGAACGAAACACTGCCCGATCCCGCACCAGCCCCACAATCCCTGCTACACCTGAGCTCATCATTGCAGCCACTGTGTCAATCCATCTCGCTGAAGGCCTCCCCCTCTTTCGCCGACCTTCCACCCTACCAAGCATGACATCCTTCTCCAAGGAATGGTCCCTTCTGACAACATGACCAAAGTAGGTGACACGAAGTCTGGCCATTCTCACTTCCAAGGAGCATTTTGAGTGCACTTCCTCCAAGACAGATCTGTTAGTTCTTTTAGCAGTCTATGGTACTTTCAGCATTCTTCACCAGCACCACAGCTCAAAAGCATCAACTCTTCTTCGGTCTTCCTTATTCATTGTCCAGCTCTCACATGCATACGAGGCGATTGGAAGTATCATG
>NW_006921736.1:5017788-5052012 GCF_000298275.1 Orycteropus afer afer | reverse complement strand
TATCCTCCCACAATTCTGGTTTTCGGTCATTGGTGTCCAATGCATCAAATCTATTCTTTAGGTGATCTCTAAATTCAGGAGAGATATATTCAAGATTGTATTTTGGCTCTCTTGGACTTGTTTTAATTGTCTTCAACTTCAAGTTGAACTTGCATATGAGCAGTGATGGTCTGTTCCACAATTAGCTCCTGGCCTGGTTTGGGCCAAATATATTGAGCTTTTCCACTGCCTCTTGCCACAGATGTAGTCAATCTGATTCCTGTGTGTGCCATCTGGTGAAGTCCATGTGTAGAGCCGACGTTTGTGTTGTTGAAATAAGGTGTTTGCAATGAACAAGTCGTTGGTCTTGCAAAATTTTACCATGTGAGTTCCAGCATTATTTCTGTCGCCAAGGCCAAACTTTTCAACTACCTGTGATTCTTCTCTGTTTCCAACTTTTGCATTCCAGTCACCAGTGATAATTAACACATCCTGATTGCATGTTCAGTCAATTTCAGACTGCAGAAGTTGATAAAAAATCTTCAATTTCCTCATCTTTGGCTTTGGTGGTTGGTGCATAAATTTGAATAATAGTCATATTAATGGGTCTTCCTTGTAGGCGTGTGGATATTATCCTATCACTAACAGCATTGTACTTCAGGACAGATATTGAAAGGTCCTTTGTGATGATGAATGCCACACCATTCCTCTTCAAACTGTCATTCCCAGCATAGTAGATCACATGGTTGTCTGATTCAAAATGGCCAAAACCAGTCCATTGCAGCTCACTAATGCTGAGGATATCAATCTTTATGCTTTCCATTTCATTTTTCACAACTTCCAATTTTTCTAGATTCATACTTCGTACATTCCATGTTCTGATGATTAATGGATGTCTGCAGCTGTTTCTCTTCAATTTGAGTGGTGCCACATCAGCAAATGGAGGTCTCGAAAGCTTTACCTTATCCATAGGACTAAGGCTAAGTTTACTCAGATGATGCAGCTCTTTCCCAGTCCTATTTTGAGAGTCTTCTAACCTAACCGGACTATTCATAAAGTTGCGTGGTAATGTATCCAACAGTGTTTCTCTGCTATTCATAAGGTTTTCCCTGTCCAATTCTTTGAGAAGTGGATGGCCTCCTCCTTCTTCCTAGTCTGTCTCAGTCTGTAAACTGGGTTGATACCTGTGCACCATGTGCATCCCGCTGGGTTTGAAATATCAGTGGCTCAGCCTCAAAACTCACATCAACATGTCATCATGGAAGGGCAAACCGACAGACAAGTTTGTCTCCCTATTGGAAACCTCTCATACCACCCTTACTTGGGTCCCTGCAGCTGACTCCTCCTCTGTCCAGATTCCTGGGCCTTTTAATCCCCTTTTTCCCGCTCTCCCACCCTGTTGCTCTGGGTGTGCCTGAGTTCCCTCTCCTCACCTGGATCCCTGCACTGACTGCTCCTCTGTCTGGGTTCCTGACTTTTTAATTCCCTTTCTTCCATTCCCCAACCCTGCTGCTTTGGGCATGCCTGAGTTCTCTCTCCTCACCTGGATCTCTATGGCTGACTCTCCTCTGTCCAGGTTCCTGGCTTTTAAACCCCTTTCTCCCACTCTCCTGCCCTGCTGCTTTGGGCATGGCTGATTTCCCTCTCCTCACCTGGATCCCTGAGGCTGACTGCTCCTCTGTCTGGGTTCCTGGCTTTTAATCCCCTTTCTCCCTCTCTCCCATCCTGCTGCTTTGGGCGTGCCTGAGTTCCCTCTCCTCACCTGGATCTCTGCATCTGACTGCTCCTCTGTCCAGGTTCCTGGCTTTTAATCCCCTTTCTCCCGCTCTCCCGCCCTGCTGCTTTGGGCATGCCTGAGTTCCCTCTCCTCACCTAGATCCCTGCGGCTGACTGACCTAAATGCCTACAACAGAGGAATGGATAAAGAAAATGTGATACATTCATACATTGGAATACTACTCGATCAGTAGGAGAAATGAAGTCTTGATATATACAGGTGGAACTGGAAGACATTATGCTGAGCAAAGTAAGTCAAAGGACAAATATTTTATGAGCCTCACTTACATAAAAAGACAAGAAAAAGCAAATGTACTGGGACCAAAGTTTATTAGTGCTTAGCAGGAACAGGAGGCAGGGGGTAAAGGGGGATTCACAATGATGGAAAATTCACGTTGATTAAGGGTAGAGTTGCACTGCTAATTATGTAATTGCTGTCAAAAAGATATACACTTGTAAAAAACTGAGCTAAAAGTTCTGTGATAGACATATTTACCAAAAAAAAAAAAAGTAGCTTCTAGGATTGCTTATGTACAACCAAATACTTTATGTGATTTGATTCCTTGGTTTAGAAGTTTAGGATCATGGTTTCATGGGGCAACCCAGTTTTCCTAGTAACATGTTTAATGCTTCTGTTCCACATCCTGGTTTTTTGCACAGTGCCTCGGGTGTTAAAAGCTTACACGTGCCATCCAAGGCACAACAATTGGTCTCTATTCACCCAGAACAACACAGAAGAAGGAGAACCAAGAACAGGAGGAGGATATGGAATGTGTGGCTAATTGACTCCATGAATAACTGTTCCTTTCACCTCGACACCAGAAGACCTGGATGATGCCTGGCTACCATTACTGAACATTTTGATCAAAGATCCCATAGAAGTATCTTGATCAAAAGAAGGTAAATGTAGAATAGAGTCTGTAATTCAGTAATGGTAGCTAGACATCATCCAGGTCTTCTGGTCTCAAGGCAAAAAAAAAAAAAAAAAAACACCTTTTTTTAGGTTTTGGTTTTTTTTTCTCTTGAGACCAGAAAACCTGGATGATGCCTGGCTGCCATTACTGAACATTCTGATCAAAGATTCCATACATGAATTTTGATCAAAAAGAAGTAAATGTAGAACAGAATTTCAAATGTAGATTTTGTGGAGCCATGAAGCCTGGATAAACCCCTGAAACTACTGCCCTGAGATAATCTTTAAACCTTACACCAAAAATACCCCCTGAAGTCATCTTAAAACAAAACAATAGGTCTGCCTTGAGCATTATACTCTTTTAAGAACTATCTATATGAGATTAAATTGACAACAGCAACTTGAGAGTTTAGACAGGAACCACGGAGGGCAGTGAATTTATTAATGAAGGAGGAACAACTCAGAAAAGGAGGCAAGAACGAGTGTACAACTTGAAGAATGTGATCAGTGTCACTAAAGTATATTTGTAGAAACTGTTGCTTTTGCTGTGTATATTCTTAACAGCATAAATAAATAAATAAAATTTTGAAAAAATAAATAAATGACAGGCCACACTTCTGATTAAGGGCTTAATGTCCACCAGCTTTGTTCAAAATAGTAACATACATCCTACTTAATTAAACAAATCAACAGCAAACAGCCATTTATAAAAGGTGAAGCAACTTAAAGCATCACACAATGTACCCTGTTTACAGAAAAAATTATAGTATATAGAAAGGGGTGGATTCCCCTAGTCATCTGCCCAAGTGGGGCTGTTTTCCATGTGCTAAAAGTTGGGAAGATCATGTAGGAGACAGATAAGGAGTGGCAGCAGATGGCTGATTACCAGTGGATGTAGTTGATGCCACAGCCTTTTAGGTACTTCACATCTCAGGAGTCCACAGGCAGGACAATGTGTACCACAGGAACTGCCTGAACCCCATTCCAATAAAATGATGTTAGACTCAAATGGCACTCCTGTCCCATTTCCCATAGCTTTCTAATTTGAGCAGGTGGTGCTCCAACCACAGTGAAGAAATACACAAAATGTCCAATTAAGACACCAGGGCCTATAAACAAGGACAACATGTCTATTTACCAGTCTGGATACCAAAATAGCATAAACTGAAGAAGATTCAAAGGCTGACTGTACACATAAGCTAACTGAGGCTCATTATTTGGAGCACAGTATTGATATTTATTTCTAATACTATGTAAACTTTAAAGACATCAGACTCCTGTCAGTAAGTATTGATGAATATACAGGAAAAATACATACAAGAATATATATTTTTAAATATACAAGTATACACACACACACACACACACATATTATGACGGTGATGGTTCTCAACCAAGTTATTTTGCTCCCACGGACAATTTGACAATGTAGACATTGTCACAAATGTGGTGGAGGGAATATAAGCTACTGGTATATAGTGGGTTGTGTTAACTGTCCCACAACACGCAAGACAGCCCCAAAACAAAAGATTACTAGCCCAAAATGACAATAGTGCTGAGGCTGAGAAACTCTGTAATACAGATTCTTATTGTTGTTGCTGTTAGCTACTACTGAGTTAGCTATCGACTCATGGCAACCCCACACGTTACAGAGTAGAACTGCTATACAGGGTTATCTTGGCTGTAAACTTTAAGGAAGTAGATTACCAAACCTTTCTTCTTTGGAGCTCCTAGGTTGGTGCAAACAAACTAACCTTTATGGTAGCAGCCAAAATGCAAAGATTGCAGGCAGTAAGTTAGAAAATCTGAAAACCTGAGAATCTAAACTCAAGAAACGTGATAAAACTGTAAACTAATAAATAAAAGTAAAGCAAAACAATAAGAAGTGCTTTAACTTTCCTCTTCAAATATGACATAGGGTAAAAGTTTTCCAAAACATGTAGTTAAAACATGCAGCACTATTGTGAGGAAAAACAATCTAAATCAATCAGTAGGGGATTACGGGAATAAATTATGATAAAACCATGCCATAATATATTTTGCAGCTCTTAAAAATTATGATTTTCAGCTAAATGGACTGACTTGGAGAGATGCCCATGAAATATTATCAAAGGAATAAAGAAAGCTGCAGCATATTATATACAGTATGAATCCACTTTTGATAAAATAAATAAATAACGTACCTGGAAGCTTGGAAGTCCATCTTTATGTCTACTCCCCACTACACTGATGAGGGGAGGTATGTGTTGATATAAACCAAACTGCTAATATAAATTTCTTTGGAAAGGTAGGGTGAAGGAGGAAGAGGAAAAATTAACAACTTTGCTTTATACAGGCAGTCCCTGGGTTATGAACATCAGACTTATGGACAACTTCTACTTGCCCTGTAATGTTATATGAACTTGTCCTCACACGGAAATAACTGGACCAACCGCTTCTCACAACAAATTTTTCATCACAATCACCTTCACTTGCTGCACAGGCAGGTTTTAAATCATTGAAAAGGCTTTGAGTCTTTTCTTTACACTAACCAAAAAACAAACCTATGGCCACTGAGTCAACTCCGACTCATAATGATCCAATAAGACATAGTAGAACTGCCTCATAGGGTTTCCAAGGCTGTAAATCATTACAGAAGCAGACTGCCTCATCTTTCTCCCACGGAGTGGTTGATAGGTTCCAATCACTGACCTTTTGGTTAGCAGCCAAATGCTTTAATCAGTACACCAGCAGGGTTCCTCTCTTGCACTAAAGTAAGTTTAAATAAGAACCGTAGGCATCTGCTCCAACTTATCTACAAACTGGACTTAAAGACACACCTAGGAACATATTTCATTTGTAATCCTGAGACTGACTATATATTTTGATTCTTTGGAAATTAAAATAAAAAATCTTATAAAGTGAATTTGTGCTTAAGAAGGGAGGAAGAGGAAGAAGAAAGACAGGAGAAGAGAGGGGGAAAGAAAGAAAAACAAGGAGAAAACATTACTATAACAGCTAATAGGAAAACCTGAGTCTGTTGTTCCTATTTTTACCAGTGAGTGCTGCTATTGACCAATTTAATGGACAAAAGTGGTGAAATAAAATTAAGAAAAGCAACTCTAAACATCGTCACTTAGTTCACTATCGAGGCCCTTCAGCTAGCAAAGCAGTTTGTGTCAACTGGCTCATTGTTTTGCATCTCTGATCCACTACTCATCTTCAAACATCCTGCACCAGATTAATGATGGAATCAAACACAATCATATCTCTTTGCAAAACCAGAGACACCAACTGCACTAGATGACAGCCTCACTTCTGGTGAGTGTAGATAAGGATTCAGCACATCTGTTTCCCTCCAAGGAGCAATTCACAGGGCCCAGGAAGTTAATTACCCAAGTCTCATTACCAGAAAGTTCTCTAACTACCACTACTTGACAAGTACTGGACATTAAGCCCTCCTCTACTACGTTCACTGGTATTCAAAGGATGAAACCACATTTTCCAAGTTCTGGACAAAAGAAATAGACCAAGCGGGAAACATACAGGTATTTCCCATAATGCCTCATGCACACCCACTTCCATGCACATATGAATGTCATGTACTATGTGGTTTTAAAATACATACTACTGCTTCTTCTCCATTATTTTAACCCCAACTTCATCAAACACCACTAGCCCTATCTTGAAAGACAAAATAATAATAAAGATTTAAGATTTAAAAAAAATTGAGCCAACTTTAATTTTCAGATAGCCAAGATTTTTACATTTTGTTAAGTAACCATTCTTCTTAACTTCCCTTGAAGAGGTAGGCCTTAGGTCTGGGGATTCCTTTCGGTAGGCAGGCATCTTCTTACAGCTTGCACACAAAGAATCAGAAAGCATGGTTTGTTTTTACTTGCAAAACTGATTTATTACCAAATTCGTATTCCAGTACTAGTAAAAAGAACTAAGGAACGTGTATTTATCTTTTCAAAGAAGCACCACCAGCAACCCGTTAAGAAGAAAAACAACTTGGAGAAGTCTTTAGCGGTCACCAAGCTTTCTTTCAACCTCAGAGTTGAATCACAGTTGCGGAGGCTGGATTTCACAATCCCCCCAGGGTCTGTAAGGGCTGGCGCCAATCACAGCATTTCCCCCGATTAGCACACTGGGCTTCAGACCCATCAAAAACTTTCACATTTGAAATTTAACACATCTATATTTAGAACATGACTTAGAGGACAACATTTGCTGCGAGCAACACAGCAAAAGAAAAAAATAAATAAAGACACTGGGGCTATATGCATTCCTGTTGACAGAGATCATAACTCTAGGACCTAAAACAGAATAGGATGTTGACAAATTAGTGACTCTAAATTGTTAGAGTAGGGGCCAGGAGAGTATCCACAGTGTATTATCAAAAGAGCCAATGTGGGATTAAGAAGCTTAATATTTCAAACCTCTAAATACTCTGAGCAGGAAGTTAATACATACCATGAGGTCTTGGCCCTGGTATAAGAAATTGGGGATTGCTAGGGCTTGGGGCTGAATTTCTTGTCCAGTCTGAACAGAGGGTGGCAACCCCCCAGCTCCAGATACTTCCTGACTGGACAGAACACGGGCCCAGACTTTCCAGATTTTCCAGTCTTCAAAGAGATGCTTAAAATAGGGATTTTTAAGTGAAATCTACTTTTTAAAAACTATTGACCATTAATTCCTCTTTTGTCAAAAACAGATTGTGGGCCCATCAAATGTATTTGTGGGCCATACTCAGTGTCCAGGCCTGGCTTATGCAACCTCCAAGTAAGATGCATTAATACCTCCATGAAGCAACTAAAACAGTATAAGGAAATGAAAGCAAATTTTTTGCTCCAAGACTCAAGCTGGTGAATGTTCTTTTTCAATCCTCTACCACTACTAGGGGAGCTCTGGTGCCATAGTGCCTAAGGCATTTGACTGCTAACCAGAAGGTTGGTGGTTCAAACGCACCAGCCACTCCTTGGAAGGAAGGTTGGGCAATCTACTTCCATAGTGATACTGCCTCGGAAACCCAAGGAGGGGTCACTATGCGTCAGATCCAACTCGATAGCACTGAGTTTTTTTTTTTTTTTTTTTTTTGGGTTTACCACTACTAGTAAACAGCCCTAGTGGCACAAAGGTAAAGTACTCAGCTGCTAATCAAAAGGTCAGCAGGTAATCCCACTAGCTGCTCTCTGCAGGAGAAAGACTTGGCAATTTGGTCCCATTAAGACTTGTTGCTATTAAGTGCCATTGAGTTGGTTCCAACTCATAGCAACCCTACGTACAACAGAACAAAACTCTGCCCAGTCCTGCGCCAGCTTCACAATCGTTGCTATGTTTGAGCCCACTGTTGCAGCCACTGTCTCAATCCGTCTCCTTGAGGTCTTCCTCTTTATCGCTGACCCTCTACTTTACCAAGCATGATGTCCTTTCTCCAGGGATTGGTACATCCAATCCACCTTTCATTAGTCTCGTAAAGATTATAGCCTAAGAAACTGTACGGGAAGTTCTGCTCTGTCCTATAGGGTCATGATGAGTCAGAAACAACTCAACAGCACACAACAACCACTCCCAGTAGGAGTTCCTGGGGGATGCGAATGGTTAACACACTCAACTGCTGACCAAAAGGTTGGAGGTCTGAGTCTACTCAGAGGCAGCTCAGAAGAAAGGCCTGGTGATCTATCTCCAAAAATCAGCCACTGGAAACCCTATGGAACACAGTTCTACTCTGTCACACATGGGATCACCACGAGTCAGAATCTACTCAAAGGCAACTGGTTTCTACCACTACTAGCAGTGAAAGCAATGACTTCAGAAGAACTTAAAGGCATACTGTAACTCTCAAGAAATTCTAAACTTAAAATCTGGGGATGCAGATTTTGGAGGATCCTGGCTTTTCTGGTAGAAGAGTAATAGTTTAAGAGCACTGACCACAAAGTCAGATAGATAAACGTTCAAGTTTTGGCTCTAACACTTTCTGGCTATGTGACACTGAGCACATTATTCAATCTCAGTTACCTCAGCTTTAAAATGGAAGGAATGACAGCACCTCCCTCATGGGCTGTCATGATGAATAAACAGAACAATACAGATAAAGTACTTAAGCACAGTGTTTACCTGGTGCATAGTAAGTGCTGGATAAATTCTAGCTACTACCATTATTCTGGAAATAGAGTCTCAGTAAAGAGCCCTGGTGGCATAGTGCCTAAGGCATTTGATAGCTAACCAGAAGGTTGGCAGTTCAAACCGACAAGCCGCTCCACGGAAGGAAGACTGGGCAATGTACCTCCCTTCATATTTATGCCTTCAGTATTAACTATTTTATTTTTATCAGTGGTGTAATTTTTGTAGAATAAAATGTAATACCAGATACCTGGAAGACCCATGTGGGAACAGATTATCTTTTTTTTTTTTTTTAAGTGAAAGAATGAAGCTCACTATCAGAAGCAAGGAGCAGTCACAGAGTATTTAATAAGAAAGAAAAAGAAGTAAAATTAGGGTACCTTACAATTTAGTGAAACCTCAGATTCATTCATCCAAAAAACATTTGGTGTACAAAACCACTGGCCAGACACACACTCAAATTAATGCTTTACAAACTCAAAACCACAATACCAAGGCTTTTCCAAAGGAAACAGAATCCCTCAAGTTGGTCTAGTCTAGACTACAATACTAAGAAATAGAAAGGAGCCGGAAATCAAATGCACTGGAAGGTAAATCCTGGTCTACTCTTACTTATTAAAAGACCAGTTTTATTCACTAAAAGGCCAGTTTCACAAGCAACTGCTAACATTAGCCTGCAGAAGGAAACAATCAGGCAAAGTATGTCATGCATGTCACCTGATAAACCTGCATCCTATCTCAGTTACTTCTGGAAACTACCCTATTTTCTTCTAGGATCCATACCTTTGGCGAAGCTCCAGTCACCACAGAATCTAGGACTAGGACATGGCACCAATATCAGCCTAAGCACATGCACCCATCACAGACAGCAGTTTATGAATGGTAATATAACTTAAGTCTGGCCAGTAAGAAAGGTTTGACCTTCTTTGATATTCTGAAAGAGCTTCCATAATACCTGCTTGCCTGTCTGTCTCTGTCTCTCTCTTTCTCCTTGCCTCCTCTCAATCTCTTTCACCACCTCCACCCCTTTCTCTGGATGTGGAGGACGGAAAAAGTAGCACCAGATATATTTGACAGACATCTTGACATCATGAGGTGGAACCAACAATAGGCTAAAGACAGTATGACACTACGAAGGAAAAGTGGATTGAATAAGAAACGAGGCCCATGATAATAACTCTAGTCTTCTGGGCCAAACCATCAACTGAAGTTCAATCCACCTTGAAAACATCTGGATTTTTCACCTAAATGAACCAATAAATCTTGGTTCATTTCAGTTGGATTTTCCATCATTTACGACTGAATCCATTTTATCTGATACAACAATCAAACTCAAATTCTAAACGAAAACCTTTAAAATAACATACTTCTAATGATAAATGAGAGCCCAAAATATTCAGACTTCAAAAAAATAAAAGCACACAAGTAAACACATGGCTCCCACAGCCTTATGAGAAATTCACTATAAATGTTACTAGCATGACTGTCACCAATCATCTCAATGCCACCTGAGCCTGAAGATTTGACTCCTGTGCATAGTAAACATTTCCCAGATGTCTTTACTTGCCCTCCTACCCTGAGTAAGCCAAGGCTCTTTAATCTGTCCTGCTAGGATATATATTAGTTCTTCAGTATTAACTGAAATAAACTCTGGATATTTAATATGGCATTATTAAGACCCTGGACTTCAATAACTTTCTTCTGAGGAACCAAAAGAGCTTTTTCTCCTCATTTACTGTCAACATTACCAGAAAGTAGATATAAGCAGGTATTCATGCCCATGGGGGTAGCAAAATGAAGCCACTGACTAAGGTCATCACCGCTAGGCATTTGCAGAATGAAGCCATGTTCTTAAGAAGCCCCTGCTCCATTTCACAAATAAATCATGTCTCAAATCTGTGTTTGGAAAAGAAAGGAAAAAAAAATCTGTGTTTGAGGGGGAACGAGGTCAAAATAAAATAATTATCTTGTTCAGTATTTCCCCAAGTGCATATTGGCAGGTGTTCTCACTTTAACCCACCTCTCCCCCACCCCCCACCAAAAAAAATGGAAGAATTCTATAGTCAGGCAAATCGGAGGTAAACAAGTCTGTTGATTGCTGGACATCTCAGAGCCTTGCACATGCTAGTGCACATTATGGCTGTGGAGAAAGTTAAATGAGTATAATCACAAATACAGTATTAGGAACTTAGAACAGGATCTGATGCATACATATTTAGGTGCTTGGTATATGTTAGCGAGGA
Source organism: Orycteropus afer afer (assembly GCF_000298275.1). Taxonomy (NCBI): domain Eukaryota; kingdom Metazoa; phylum Chordata; class Mammalia; order Tubulidentata; family Orycteropodidae; genus Orycteropus; species Orycteropus afer. The sequence continues at coordinate 5,040,996 of NW_006921736.1, read as the reverse complement.
GAGATAATCGATAGGTGTCCAGTGTCTAGAATTAGACTGCCTTGGTTAGAATCCCAACTCTGCCACACAGAAGCAGCATGATCTTTCTTCATTTGTTAAAGGAAGGATGAAGAAAGAGCTACCTTATAGTGCTGATACCTATAAAGTGCTTAAAATACACATAGAATGTACTCAGTAAGCGTTACGTGCTATGGGTGTTTTCATCGTGCTGTTATTGTTCTCTGAATGGATGTTGTAATAAACAGTTTCTCAAACATACTTGATCATGGAATTCTCTCCCCCTTTTTTGTTTATGTAAAGTCTCCTATGGCTAATACAGAACTCTGGTGGTGCACTGGTTAAAGCATTTGGCTGCAAACCAAAAGGTCGGCAGTTCGAACCCACCAGCCGCTCCACGGGAAAAAAAGGATGCTGTCTGTTTCCATAAAGATTTATAGCTTTAGAAAGCCTACAGGGCAGTTCTACTCTGTCATACAGGGTTACTATGAGTCAGAATCAACTCAATGGCAGTGGATTTTTTGAGGGGGCTTTATGGCATCAATAATTACACAGCAGACTCTTTGAACTCTAGTTCTCTGTATGGTAAAAATATATTTAACAAAACATTTGCCTCCAACAATCTTTGCACACATAGTTTAGTAACATCAATTACATTCGTCATGTTGTGCAACCATCACTGCCATCCTTGGCCATGTTATTCCGCCACCATTAACGAACTCAGTGTCTCCTGAGCTCTTGTTTTCATATTATATTTAATATCCCTCTTTCTCTTCTAAGAAGGTAGATATCTCCCCAGGTATGTCCACTATCTATCTTTTCTTTTCTTACCCAAGCCTTCCAAACTTTTACCTCCCAAGATTCCTTTTCCCTTGGCCATTCAGGAAATGGACTCAGACTGAAAAGCACCCATATTCAGTTTCCCATGGCTGACTTCTCCCAGGTCATATTTCACTCTCACTCAAAACCTAAACTTATGAAAAGTGGGAAAAGAGAGTCTTTAGGTCACTAAAATCTAATTTGCTGAATAAAAACTAGTTACAATATGATTTAAGAAAAGAAAAAAGGCAGTAACAATGGCCACTTCAGTCAGAGAAGGCAGTACTGGTAATAAATGCACAAACTTACGCGTCCATGAGATCTGAGTTCAAGACTCACCTCTACTTCTTACTGGTCAAATGCCCTTGAAATAATTACTCTATCTGTAACACTGAGATAAAAGATGGCACTTAGCTCATGGGATGGTTGCCGATTTAAATGAGATAATGTATGGGAGGTACTTACCAGTCAGACTGCCTAACACACTAGAAGCATCAGTAAATGCTAGCTACTGTTATTATGTTGTTGCTGCTCTGCTGTGGCTGTTGTTATTTCAGGACACAACTGCCCCAGCATGCCGTGACTCACTGCTCCACTCACCCTGCCCTGCCTCTGCCCTCGCGAGGAATGTTCAAGCCCCTCACAGGGTAACCTGAATGATACTCAGCACCGCATCCATCAGCCTAACTGCAGCCAAGGGTTCTCTGCCAGTACAAAGTTTTCATGGAAAAGACACAGCAGGAAGATAATCAGTTTGTGCCACTAGGAAAAAGAAAAAGATCCAACTGCAACACTTTCACAAAGATAACGGCTCACTTATATTAATCAGTCCAAACAAACAGAAACCAAAGAGTTAGGTGGGTGCTGGAAGTCTACAATCCAGACCAATCTTCCCAGACTGAGATACAAGATCCTTAAGATTCTCCTGAGAGTCTCCGAAAGAACACTAACCTTGGCTCTGACACTTCAGATAAATCACCATAATAGTTTCTCAACTTTATAAAAGAATAAACCAGGTGCCATCAAGTCAATTCCAACTCATGTGTGTCAGAGCACACCTGTGCACAGGGTTTTCATGGCTGTGATCCTTCAGAAATAGATCTTCCAAGGCTCCTCTGGGTGGATTGAAACTGCCAACCTTTTAGTTAATAGTCAAGCGCCTAACTGTTTGCACCATCCAGGGATCCATACTCGATGCCATAAGTCAATTCCAATTCATGGACTATATGCTTCAGACTGGAACTGTGCTCCAAAGTTTTCCTGTGTTTAGAAACCCTTTATAAGGAAGAATCTGTCTCTAAAATCATTGTCTGAATTAACATTTCTTTAGGAATATTCATGCAAAGAACCTGGAAAACTCCTAATACTCTTAGTAACCTAACTAGATATTTGTTGTTGTTGTTGTTACTTTCTGTTGAGTCAGCTCCAACTGACCTAAGCACATCACAATGAAACAATGCCCAATCAGGAACCATCTTCACAATCATTGGTCTGCTTGAGTCCATTATTGTGGATACTGTGTATTTTGAATGGTTTCCAATGTAGGGGGCTCTTCTCTCAGCACTACATCAGACAATATTCTGTTGTGATCCGTAAGGTTTTCATTAGCTGATTTTTGTTATAGATCATCAGGTCTTTCTTCCTAATCTGTTTGAATCTGGAAACTCTGCTAAAACCTTTCCACCCGGTGTCTCTGCTGGTATTTGAAATACTAGTAACATAGTTTCCAGCATCATAGCAACACACAAGCCACTACAGTATGATTGACAAACCGTGATGGAACTAGGTATTTTACCAAGTGGAGAATACCTTGCTAGTACAGCTTCCTCAACAAAGTAATGTGTCAAATATTGGGAGAAGGAGAGGAATTTGTCTTTCAGGTATAATTTTAGTTAAAAACTTTTATTTTAAAAAATCCATTATAACTTCTCATTTTGTGACTGTTTTCAACACTTAGAGATCTCAAAACTCTTTGATCCTAAAACTCTAAGGGACTCTTATGACCTATTCTAAAATCTCAGAGAACCCTCAAAATAATTGCTCAAAGAATTCCAATAGCCCTCCTTCTTGTAACCCAAAAAATTAGCTTCTCTAAACTTTAGAAATGTTTGTACTCAATTCTGGGATTTACAATAAGGAGTAGTAACAAGTTGCTGAAAAGCATCAATTATAACACCCACTAGCAAAGAACGCCATGTTTATCCTGAGAAAAGAACAAACAGCATGTTGTTCCTTCCCAGCAATTTGCTATGGAGAATAGAGGGTATTAAAAAGAAAAAAAACTCTCTTCCCTAATGACTCCTTTTATACCAACCACAAAGGGAAAGATGGAATTGTGATATCACTAAAATTAACAAAAGCCTTTCATCAACAATGTAAAACATAAGCTATCAGAATAACTCTTAAAATAGTTTTCTTTGATATATTTGGGGAATGGGAAAGAGGGAGAGAGAAAGGAAGAAGGAAAATGAACCAAAAAAGACAAAATTAAATTGAATCGTTATTCTCATGTTACTGTATTCCAGACCACAGTTTTCAAATGATGCCAAAGAATCACAGATTCCAGAACTCTGGATTCAAGAGACTAAAAGTCCTGGGGCCCAGGAATTCATATTTCTAATGAGCTTCCCAGTTGGTTTTGACAAAAGTGAACCTTGTGTGAAACACTGCTTTTAGCCAAAGAGAATAAAATAAATTATGAATAATTTCAAATCATCCTTTATCAGAATCTTACAATAAAGTATACCACAGTCCTTGGGGAAAAAAATGCTCTGATTTGAGAAGGTCCTCAGTCAGTACTTGTGGTGCTGAAAGCAACACAGCTCAACGTGGCATTTTAACAAAGGCTGTCCATGCAGATGTAAGTACACTGTAGTCAAATAAAGCTCCTCAACTTTCTTTCCCACTTGTCCAACAAAGATTACTAAGTCAAGAATAAGCAGGATTATTAGATAGATGACTCTATCATACCGTACAGATGCGCAAGAGAGACAGGAAGCACCAAAGCACAGTGTAATTTCTGGCACCTGAATTTCCTCATAATCTGCCAGAAGAGAGAGAACAGGCCTCTGCTTCCAAACCAGCATTGTTCTCACACCTGGAAAAGAGACTGTCTGTCCGCAAGCATGAATGGAATTGGACAACCACTGATGAATCGAAAGAAGGAACAAAGCAAAAAGCTGTTTATTAAGAAAAGAGGTCTCCTCTTTCTCACTGTATAGCACATGACTACTGAAACCCAAACCAGCTGCCATCAAGTCAACTCCAACCACAGCCACCCCATGTGTGTCAGAGTAAAACTGTGCCCCGCAGGGTTTTCAGTAACTGATTTTTTCAGAATTTGATTATCAGGCCTTTCTTCTGAGATGCCTTTGGGTGGACTAGAACCTCCCACCTTTTAGTGAGCAGCCCAGTGCATTAACCATTTGCACCACCCAGAAACTCCCTTACACTAAACACAGTATAAAATGGTTGAGTGTCATTTTCTTTATCACTAGCAGGAAATTCTCTGCTGATGCTTAAGGCTCAGTTTTCACCTGGACCAAGGAAATGAGTTAATTTTTATGTTCTCTTCTTGATCTTTAAAACACACAGCCAGAACATAATGCCACTCAGCATTTACCATTTATTACAATAAGTTCCCAGTTACCAATGTCTGACAACTCGTGCATGTGCTAATGTCATGGAAATTCACCCTCACTTTGAACTACTAAACCAAGCCTTACTTGTAACAAATTCTTTGTCACAATCACCTTCACTTGCTGCACATGTAGCTTTTAAATCATTGAAAAGGCTTCTAGCCTTTTTTTGCACTAAAGTAAGGCTAAGTAAGAAGCGTATGCACCTTTTCTGACTTACCTACAACTTCTATTTACAGGCATACTTAGGAACAGACCTCGTTCATAATCTGGGGACTACATGTATTTCAATTCATCAGATGGAATATTCCTGGATTTACTGAAGTAGATGTCAATAAAGGAAACCCAAAATCTATACAAGGTTACTTTGAAAAGCGTCAAGAAGCCTAAGAAATAAACTGTTGTTATTATTATGTGCCCTCGAGTCAGACCTGACTCACAGTGACCCCTCCTTGGGTTTCTGAGGCAGTATCATTACGGAAGTAGAATGCCACATCTTCCTTCTGAGGAGTGGCTGGTGGGTTTGAACCGCCAGCCTTCTGGTTAGCAGTCAAGTGCCTTAGGTGCTACGTACCAGAGCTCCTAAGAAATAAACTAGGTTGAGAATATTTAATCAGGGAATAGTCAAGAAACAAGAAAAAGCCCAACATAAAACAGACTTTGAATAATAAATATTGTCATATGCAAACATTCCCCTAAAATACATTGTACAGCCTATGTAATGCTGCTTGGACTTGGAAATCAGATAGAACTGGATTAGAGTAGTAGCCTGTCACTTAATTAGCTTGTGTGACTTTGGGCAAGTCACGCAACCTCACTTAATCACATCTGTTAAATGGAAGGATAACAGTAACTACCTAATAGGGTTGTTGTAAAGATAAAACTAGATAATGCATGCAGAGTTCATAGCACATAATAAGCATTTAATAAATGTTAGCTATTATTATTATAAGGGTCAGGCATGTGGGTGTGAGGGTAATTTGGCCTTGGCATCCATTGATTGACAGAGATGATTAAAAAAAAAAAAAATTTAAGAGCTTGTGATGCTACAGGCCAGGAGCCCAAATAAGTAATTCACACTGGCTCATGCATTACATAAAAGAAAATCAGCTCCACAAACATGTAAGTAATTACAGCAGACTAAGACTCAGACCGCACAGGGCCTTCATGTATGGCCGTTCAGGCTGTGAACCACACAATTTCCAGAGCTGCCATTCCTAGACCTAATCTGAACATGCCCCCTGAAGCTGTACAATGGGCCAGCCCCCTCCAGAATCTACCAACTACCTTCCAGAGATGTTGACTTGAAATCCCCAGTATAATGAACTGAGCTAGTGTCTCTTTTAAATGAACTTAGGTATCCATCAGTTAGATGATCTATTCTCAATGCTTCAGAACTCAGTAAAAACAGAGTACAAAAGAAGTACAAAAGATGGCATGTTGTTACAGGTTAAATTGTGTTGTTAAAATATGTGTTGGAATCCTAACTCCCCTACACCTATAGAAAAAGTAGTCCTGGTGGCACAATGGTTAAGCTCAAAACTGGTAAAAAAAAAAAAAAAAAAATGGTGGTGGTTCAAACCAGCTCAACAGCTCCATAGGAGAAAGACCTGGCAATCTGCTCCTGTAAAGATTATAGCCTAAAAAACCCTATGAGACAGTTTTACTCTGTCACATGGGGTCATTATGAGTTGAAATCAACTAGACTGCACTTAACAATACCTGTAGATGAAACTCTGTTTAGAAATAGAGTTTTCTTTATGATGTTAATTACAGCATACCTAAATAGGGTGAGTTCTAAATGTAATGACTTCTAAGTTATAAAAAGAATAGATTAGATACAGAGATACACACACACAAGGGAAGGTAGATGTCATATGAGGATTATCAAGGAATGCCCGGGGCTATGGACAAGGATGGAATCCACACTGTTGAGACCCTGATTTGAACTTTTAGCCTCCAGACGTGAGAAATAAATTTCTGTTCTTTAAAGCCCCTCATGTGTGGAATATCTGTTATAGTAACACTAGGAGACTAAAACACATGGCAGTCAACAACATATGCTGTGCCACCTAAATTCAGAAAGACTGAATGTCAGGAAGCTCTGCCTAGCCTCTGCTGCTATGGTCAAAAGGCACACTACCTGCTTGGCAGCGGAGAACTTCTTAAACACAACGCTCCCACCTTTTCTCGTTTGTCCAAATCATGTTTCCAAACCTTTTTTGAGTGTCAAATCTTATCAGAATTTGATTAGAGCCAATGACCCTCTACTAGAAAAACACACTTTACTCCAACGTTTGGCACACATTTTAAGGGGTCTAGGCAGGGTCAGCTTCATAAACACTTGACTCCAGGCTTAATTTAATGCTCTGCTGTCACTGTCTTGAAATTCTTAATAATTTCTTAACACAGGGCCCCATGTTTTCATTTTGTACAGGGCTCTGCAAATAACGTAGCTGATCTTGCTACATAATTTTGTAAGGAACACAAAAGTGTCATGATAAAGGTCATTTTAACTGTACTTATTCATGGCTAATAAAGTTTGAGGTTATTTTTTAATAGACTTTGAGTGCCTCTTTTCTGAAGGGATAAATAATTGTGGATCTAACATTAATTAGCAACCTACTCATGTATTTGGAAAACACATACCCACCAGAAACAGAATAAATCTGTCTTATTCTTTAATAGTATAGGTAGTCCGTGACTTTCAACAGAGTCCAGTTCCAACAAATGTCAAGTTGGTTCTGATGTAAGTCAAACACCTGTTTTGTTCTGTTTTTTAAGTTTCTTATTATTGCCTTGTATCATCAGCATGGTATCTTCATATATCCACTCTTTATATATCTTTTGGGATTGGAAACATTATATATAAACTTACAGATATGATGACACCAGCTAATTACACACTGAAACAATGTACCTAGCACAAATAACAAAGGGGTATGAGAAAACATACATCCCTCCCAAAAAAAGGAAGGTCCTAAGTGTGATAAGGGTGGTTCACCATAACTCAAATAGGTTGTAAACTGGGGACTATCCATACTATTTTTTTTTAAAGGCGAGAAAACCAAATAACTACAAATGATTTATACTTTCAAAGGAAGTTAACTAGAAATTTAGTATTAAAAACTAAATTTCTCCAGATGCACAATTACCAAAAGAAACTTAGTATTATGCACTCCTGTCAAGTTTCAGAGTAACTTTACACACTGGTAAAGCAGGCGAAGCTGCCCCGTTTTCCCCACTTGTTTTTGGTAAACAGTGTCACCAATATCTGGACATCTTGACCTCAGCCGTAGATTAGCTCCCTTGTGTGGTCCCCTCCTCTTCCACAACGATTTTGGGCTGGGCTGTGGCTTGCATTAACTAATAGGAAGTGGTAGGAACAATGCTGTGGCAATTCCACACCTACCTTTAAGGAGACTGGTAACTTCTGCTTACTCCCTCTAGGAACACTCACTGTGGGGAACTCTGAGCCACCATGTAAGACACCCACTTACTTTCCTACACAGGCCACATGGAGAGGCCATAAGAGGCCATGGGACTACATGCAGGAAAAGGAAGGGCCAGTCATCTCAAGGTCCAAGACAGGCTTCCAGATGCCTCTAGCCTTGTCTACCACCTCATTGCAAATAAATTAAAGATCTCACACAAGATCAATAGAAGTACCCAGAGAAGCCCATCAACCCTCACAACACAATATTTTTTTAAGCCACTGGTCTGGAATAGTTTGTTGCACAGTAGCAGATGACTGAAATAAGTTCTAAACGTTCCACTGAGAAAACAAGAGGTAGGAAATTGGTGACTATAGCTCAGATGAGTACTAACTGTCATGCATCTTCTTATTACTATTATTTTCTTTGTATTAGGCAATATTTAAATACTGGGAGATCTCACATAAAAATCTAGATTTCTGGCTTCTGAACAAGAGTGTATTATTACACAACAAGCAAGGTACAGCACAGGCTTACTTGTAGTTACTTACTAATCTATAGTAAACAATCTCCTTCCTCCCCAAAGGAAACCGGTTGACCATTAAGCAGTGTTCTCCATTCTGTTTCCTCCTCCCCGCATCTCAAGGGACATGGTAAACGGGTAAGTATACATAAGTAAGCCCAGGCTTACCTTGCTTACTGGGTATTCTATTCCTGTCAGAGATTATAAATTTGAAAAGAAGCTTCGATTCTGTAGGAAAGTGATGTGGGTTTGAGAAAGAGGCAGATGCCAGCCATACCTAGCAGCAGAATCTTGGATGTGGTGAAAAACTGAGAAATTGTTCACTAAAGATTAGTAAGTAAGCAAAAGTAAGACCGTGCTTACCATGCTTATTGGGGAATCTGACACATCCGCTGGGAAATCTAACACCAGCCACCATAGCCCTCCATTACCACATGGTAATAAAGGGTAGCAGCAAAACCCTCTTCTAGACAGGGTAATGTCTGGCGCAGTCTAATGCAGCATCCACCGAGCCCACCTTCCCTCATTATCTTACCTGGTCTCTGTTCATTCTGGTCACTGTAGTTTTAATCTCTACAGCACTTAGCAGAGTGCACAGCACACAAATGGCCCTCAATACCTACTTATTGAGCAACTGCGTAAAATATCAACTGCTCTTACCACCTCCACATTATTGCTAAATCCTACTGTTACTGCCTGTAACATCTTTTCCTTTCCAATCCCATCACTGCTGTCTTCACACAGCCTCTCTTAGATTATTGCAAAAGCCCCCAAAGGGTTTCCTATCCTCCATGTACATTCCTCCAATCCATTCCAGTCATCATGACTAGAACCATCTACCTAAAGCACAGAACTGAGGCCTATCCCAGACTCCTCTCAAAAATTTCTGATTTTCTGGTTGGGATCTTGTAGTAGATGTTACGTTTGGGGGGAGCTGAGTGAAAAGTACACAAAATCTCTCAGTATTCTTTCTTTTTTGTCACTGTTAAAGATTAATAGACTTTATTTTTTAGAGCAGTTTTAGGTTTACAGAAAAATGGAACAGAAAAGTACAAAAAAAAAAAAAAAACCCACTGCCATCAAGTAGATTCCGACTCATCGCAACCCCCACTGGGTTTCCAAGGCAGTAAATCTTTACGGAAGTAGATTGCCCAGTCTTGCTTCCCAAAAACAGTACAGAGTTCCCTTATTTCCCCCTCCCCCTGCACCAAAACCAAAACCACTGCCATCAAGTCAATTCCAACTCATAGCAATCAGTTCCCCCTATTATTAACATCTGCCATTCTGTGTCAGCATTATTTCTTATAACTGCATGTGAATGTATAATTATTTCAAATTAAAAGTTTAATATTTTTAATCTATGTAATTTTTAATGTACATATTCTTTGTCCCATGAACTCTGCATCTATCAAAATTTACTATCTGTGTGGATAAACAAATTGTCACATACACGTATATGGAATATTATTCATCCAAAAGGAGGAATGAAATACTGATCACATGTTACAACACAGATGAAGGTCAAAAGCATTTGGTAAGTTAAAGAAGCCAGACACAAGAGGTTGTATGGTTTCATTTCTATGGATCACAGAATAGGTAAATCCATAAAGAGAACACAAATTAGTGGTTGCCAGAGGCTGAGGGGAGGAGGAAACAGAATGGAGAACACTGCTTAATGGTCAACCAGTTTCCTTTGGGGAGGAAGGAAATGTCCCAGAACTAGATAATGCAACATTGTAAATGCACTAAATGCCTCTGGGTTGTTCTATTTAAAATGGCTAATTTTGTTATGTGAATCTCACCTCAATTAAAAAAATAAGGAAGTATCTATGATTTTTTAAAGTCTTCAGTTACTTCCTGTCTTAGTTATCTAGTGCTGCTATAACAGAAATACCACAAGTGGCTATCTTTCACAAAAGAAATTTATTCTCTCACGGTTTCAAGAGGCTAGAAGTCTGAGGTCAGGGTGCCAGCTCTCAGAGAAATCTTTTTTCTCTCTCTTTTGACTCTGGAGGAAGGTCCTCCACTCTTCTGAGCTCTTGCTCCTGGGAGATCTTCATGTGGCTTGGCATCTCTCTTCCCCCATCTCTGCTTCCTTGCTTGTCTGTTCAATCTCTCTTTGTATCTCAAAAGAGACTTGACTCCAGATACAACCTACACTAATCCTGCCTTATTAACAGAACAAAGCCAACCCACTCCCAAAAGGGAATATAGCTAGATTTACAATACTTACTTTGTATTTTGGGAGGGCATCCTGCAATTCTTATACTCCCCATCTCCTAAAGAACAGCACAAAAACTCACTCAGCCAGACTGTTAAGACTCCTCACTTTTTCCTTTATTGAAAACAATACATTCCTGAAATTCTGAAACACAACCCACACCTTGTGTAAGTCTGCTCAGCCTAAGGCCATCTTCAGTGATCCTACCCAACTTCTGTATTCTCAAATATATTGTTGTTGTTGTTGTTGTTGTTATGTGCCGTCGAGTCGGCCCCGACTCATAGCAACCCCTCCTTGGGTTTCCGAGGCAGTATCACTATGGAAGTAGGATTGCCCAACCTTCCTTCCGAGGAGTGGCTGGTGGGTTTGAACCGCCAGCCTTCTGGTTAGCAGTCAAGTGCTTTAGCCACTATGCATCTCAAATATATAGTACTCTCTATTCCACAGCCTCTTTCAAGAGATTAGCTCCCCAGCAGAAATTAATTTCTCCCTATCCACTGGTAGTTCAGTGGCAGAATTCTTGCCTTCCATGTGGCATACATGGGTTTAAGTCCCAGTCAATGCACCTCATGTGCAGCCCTCATCCATCTGGCTGTGGAGGCTTGTGTGTTGCTATGATGCTGAACAAGTGTGAATGAAGCTTCCAGACTGAGACAGACTAGGAAGAAAGGTCTGGTGCTCTATGTCCAAAAATCAGCCAACGGAAACTCTATGGATCATAACAGTCCAATCTGCACTAATCATGGGAATGACCAAGGACTGGGCAATGTTTCATTCTGTTGTGAATGGTGTCACCATGAGTCAGGGCAAACTCGATAGCAGCTAACAGCAAGAACAATCCTACTTTCCACCATATTTTACTTACACCTTCAAATGTCTGTGCCTCAGCCAACCTTGTCTCAGAGGTATGTATGCAGTAGAGTAAACGCTCAGCTGCCAACCAAAAGGTCAGTGGTTTCTCCACAGGAGCTGTCTTGGAAACTCTATGAGGCTGTTGTTATGTGCCGTCGAGTTGGACCTGACTCATAGCGACCCCTCCTTGGGTTTCTAAGGCAGTATCCCTATGGAAGTAGATTGCCCAACCTTTCTTCCGAGGAGTGGCTGATGGGTTTGAACCACCAGCCTTCTGGTTAGCAGACAAATGCCTTAGACACTATGCTACCAGAGTTCCTACTCTATGAGGCAGTTCCACTCTATTCTATAGGGTCACTATGGGTCCCAATCGACTCAACAGCAACAGATTTGGTTTGGTTTTGGTATGCGGTAGGGAGGAGTCCCTGAATGGCATAACCAGTTACGCACTTGACTATGAACTGAAAGGTTGGCAGTTCAAACCCAACCTAAGGCACCTCATAAGAAGCTTGGTGGTTGGCTCCTAAAAGGTCCCAGCCTTGATAAATGACGACCTGAGGGAGCACTTCTACTCTCCACACCTGGTGTTGTCTGAATTGACTCACTGGCAATTCACTACATCAACATGTACTAAGTACTATAAGAGTATCTTCCTCCTCTCATCCCAATTGCACAGAATAAACGAGTTCAAAGAAGTTAATTAATATTTTCAAGGTAACACAGCAGAAGCAACAAGACTTTCTTTGTCTCTTTCTAAAATCTCTCCTTCTCCTGCTATCTCTCAGGGACTGGACATAACTTAGCTTCCAAACTGCTGTGAGCTAAAGCAGTCACCAACGGATTTCTGCATATTAAGTAGAAAGACTGTCTTGAATTAAAGTATAACAGAGGACAAATATTTGCATCTTCTGACATCCTGAATAACGCTGTTTTCAAAAAGAGTGGACAAATACTTCCTTTCTCTAGTTTTAAACACAGAATAATTATATGCTCCACAGATACAAAAGTCACGGCAAAGGGTATGACATTTTCCATCGTGCATCCTCTGCTTTTACTTGCACATCAGTTGGTGAACCCAAATGGAATTTTCCACATTTGCTATAAACTCAAAAAGGTCCACTGAGGGTTTAGGGATATGGAAGATTTAGAATAAATCTGAGAAAAATGTCTTGTGCAGGTTGAGAATTTTAATCAGATAGGAGAAAAAAATGTATTCAGCATACTTTAAAGACAATTCAGACTCATGTGTTTGGAAGACACTAAAAAAATATGTATAGTCAAGCTTTAAACACATTTCAGAATTTATATGCTAATAAGAAATAATATCTGAGGGCTCTCAATAGAGAAAATGCACCCACTGAAATTTCTCATCCATGTGATTAAACTCCTGTTCCCTCAATCATATTATATCTCTCTTCCCCATGCCTAAAACCTGGCTGAGACAAAACTAGTACACCGACTTCTAACTTACTGACTATATCACTATCTGACATTACTAATTTACAACAATAGTTTAAAAAAAAAAAAAAAAAAACCTACTTAAATCACCTTAAAGCCAGGTAAGAAGCCATGTGTTTTGAGTGAGAATGCCTTTCTCCTAACTCCAAGTTCTTGATCCTGCCCATAGCACTGCTCTCTCCAGTCTTGGATGCAAACAAAGTTAAAAGAGGGAAAGAAAAAAAAAAAAGGGCCGGATGTTGGGGCCTCAGGCCATTAACTTGCACACTTGCTCCACAGCCTCAGAGAATCATTGTCTCTCTCTGCAGTGGCTACCCCACATCCCAGAGAGCACACGGGCTGCAAGTCCATGAGAAGGCAGAAGGGCGCACACAGGACACACTGCAGCCACTTCAGTACAGAACCCAAGCTCTGTCGTTTGTGCACTTGGAGGGCTGGGCCAGCTGACAGCACTCCCAGGTGAGTGGGCATTTCCATGGAAATCAAGGAGTCCACATGGGTCAGGGTAGGGCAGGTCCCCTCCTTGCTGCAAATCCTAACCCAATCCGCTTTGCCTGTGGTTTGAAACGGCACAAGCTGGACTGTCCACCCAAAGTATAGAAGTCTGGAACCAAAGCAGCTACAGAGAAGGAAGCAGCCCTATGGGACTCAGAAATGACTCCTGGAGCCTCAGGAGCATTTATTTGGTCACCGAAGTTTCACATAGTGTCGATTTTCTGTTAACAACCTGGTCTTTGGAACCTAACCATATTGGTAAGTGAGGAGTGGCTGTATACACAAGCTGAGCTGACTTCTTACTGCTGCTGTTGCTATTACTGTTAGTTCCTTCAAATTGATTTCAACTCATGGCAACCATAGAATATTCAAGGCTATGCTCTTTCGGAAGCAGACCACCAACCAGGCTTATCTTCCGAGGCTCCTCTGAGTGGGTATGAACTGCCAACCTTCTGGAAAGCAGTTGAACACTTAACTATGTGCACCACCCAGGAGCTCCTCATTTCTTACTAAACCACCACAATTTGCTTGGGACAGCAATGTGCCTGCTAAGAGTTGCCATGGGATATGGTTCTGTTCAATGAAATGCAAGAAGACACGTACAGGGGTTTCCAGAAAAGCTTGTGTTTTCCTGCTACAGCTGTTACCCCTTTTATTCCCTCTTCTTAAAGCAGATGAGATACCTGGAAGAGTAGCAGTGAACTTGCATCTGCAAGGTGACAAACATCAGGAAAAGCCAAGGCAATCTGCTGAGACAGTGGATTTGACATCATGGAGTTAACTAAAACAATGGCAGTAGTCACCTCTAGGTTTATTGTATGAGATAAATGAATCCTTATTTGTTTATGCAACTATTAATGAGTTACTCAGTTTCATGCATAAAAATGCAAACTTAATTAATACAATACTCAACTTCATAAAGTGTCTGCCCTAAAATTCTCAAGTGGCAGCTGTTCCATCTTCTCCTCCCCGTATACAAGGAAGAAATAATATCCACCCCTAGACAGCCTATCTTTGTAAACAGCGCCATCATGCTACCCACCTGACTAAGTGAGAAATCCAAAAGCCATCCCTGCCTCTTCTGTCTCTCTCATCACTTATGTCTAACCAATAATCACCCAGGCCTGCGATTGAGCTCTCCAGTATCTCTTGGTTCCACTACTTCTTGCCACCTTGGTAACCACCACGCAAGTCTAAAACAAGAAAAACCAAATTCATTGTCATCAAGTTGATGACAACCCTCTTTGGGTTTCCGAGGTGGTAAATCTTTACGGAAGTAGATTGCCCAGTCTTTTTTCCACAGAGTGGCTGGTGGGTTTGAACTGCCAACCTTCTGGTTAGCAGTCAAATGCCTTAGGCACTACACCACCAGAGCTCCTTACGCAAGTCCAAACAGGCCTCATTTCTTGCCTGCTTGCTCCTTATTGGTCTTCTTTGTCACCATCCCCTGTAATCCATTCTCTGTGACACCACCACAAAGCTCTTTCAAAAACACAAATAGGATCATATCCTTCCGTTTCAAAGCCAATTTAAAGTCCATGGCTCCCTATTGACCTGACGATAAAGCCTGCCCTCTTTATCAAGACTTAAAAGATCCTCCATTTCACGGTTCCAATGCTACCAAACACAAATCTTTCTTTCTCTCCAGGTTCTAGCCTTCCAATAATGCCATTATCTCAACAAACATTTGCACATGCCCAGAGGACATACTCCCATATATTTCTGTTTGAGTAACTTTGTTCATCCTTGCAAAGCAAATAATCTAGGAATTTCATCAGCATTTCCACATTCTGACTTGCGAATATCTGACTCCCAGATGTGGTAGAACCATGTGTACTTCTTTGCACACCTGACTGCTCACTGCAAGCTCCCCACCTCTCATTAAAACACTGGGACATCAGGGTCAAATATCTGTCAAAGCCCTGCTTTTCTCATAAGTCATTCATAGCTCTATATAATCAGTGCTGCTTTCCTTCCCCCCACCTTTTTTTTTTTTTTTTAAAAAAAAGGAAGTTGAACTTAAAGATATATTGCAAAACAATACAAAAGTTTAAATATGGATATTGTAAAAACAGTGACCCAAATGACTAAAGTGGAAAATATTACTAAGACTGGCTAATCAGTGCTCGTCCGTTTCTGGTGACGCATGGTTTTAGGCTGTAAGCAAGGTTTAACATCGGAAATTTCAACAGTGTCAAAACTTCATTCTATAAACACAATCCCAATTAAGATATGAATTAAGATAGACTTGACTTAAACATCATTTTTGTGATGGCTTTTCATCTTTTATTTTGGAAAGTCTAGTTCCTGATAGTTTCCTATGAGTCATTTTCCATGAATATGAAACTGGCTGCCTAAGACTGACTCTGAGTAACTTTGATCTTTTGTGATCTGTAAAATTATAAATGTATAATTATAAGACTTTTACTGAATATTTTTCAATTTGCTGAAATAGCTCCATTTATACAAATATGCCGACAGTAACAGCAGAACTCAAGATTACTTTCCACATTAGTCATGTTGATTTTCATACAGGGCTTATAAAATCCATGTCAGAAAATGAGTTCTCTATAAGCCAGAGAGAGATTCACAAGAGAAGTAAAAGTAAGGATAACAATAATAGTAATGGTAGAAGGCATTATAATAAACGTCTTTGCTTTGGCTATGATTTACTAAGTATCTTTCCTGGGCCAGAGCTATGCTAAGCACTTTACATATACATTATCTCATTGGATTCTTATAAAACTTGGCACTACAAATTGAATCATACCCAAATTACAGAAAGAAGAAACTAAGGCTCAGAGAAGCTTCATGATCACACATCTGGTATGGTCTGAACCTAGATCATGTGTCTGTAGGGTCCAGGCTTCCTAATCATAACAGCAAACATTGATATAACACTTACCATATATAGAAGTTGTTCTAAGCGTTTGACACATACTAACTCAGTTAACCCTCATAACAAACCTCATTTAGCAAGTGTTATTACTCTTCTCATTTACATATGAGGAAACTCAAGCATGAATAGTTTAAGTAACCAGCTCAAAATGGCCCAGCCAGTAAGTTGTAAATCTAGGATGCAAATCCAGACTATTGGCCTCCAGTCTTTGCGTCCTTTACCACCATCCAATCTACTATACTATATCCCAAGTAATAATAACTAATAACTATAGATGTAGTGCCTAAGGCATTTGACTGCTAACCAGAAGGCTGGCGGTTCAAACTTACCAGCCACTCCTCAGAAGGCAGACTGGGCAATCGACTTGCATAGAGATACCGCCTCAAAAACCCAAGGAGGGGTCGTTATGAGTTAGAACCAACTCAATGGCAGTGAATTTGGGGTGTTTTTGTTGTTGTTGTTGTTGTTTTATATATAGTTAGGGCATTTATAGCATGCTGGTCATTATTTCGATCTTACTATACTTTATATCATGAAATATTAAAAATAACTCTGTAAAGTAGGTAGTATTTTTATCTCTACTATACAGATGAGAATTCTAAGGTTCAGAAAAGTTAATTCAGTTGCCCACAGTCACAGTCAACAAACTCTGCAGTAGAAAACACAAAGTAGCAACTTATGGGTTTTATTCCTTCATCTCCCCAATTTTTTCCCTGAGGCATGAATAGCTGGGAAATAATATGCATCAGATTTTCCACCTCTTTAAAACTATTCAGTTCATGTAATTTAGGGTGTGACTATTCATAGACACCTTTGAGCTAATCTTCTGGGAGCCAGTGTAAACCGCAATGCATACTGTAGAACAATGCACACTTTCTCTATAAATTAACCATGCCAACCCAGTCTAGAAAAAACCCATCTTTTTTGATATGAACACTTAGGGCAATTTAGTTTTAGAAAAACAAAGTCCACAGTTGCTTGTTGTTTCACTTTTTCAGCAGGAAATTTTGCTCTTTTCCACAGAAAGTACCATTCAGTTTTCTATTCTGTTGTTAGGTGCTGTCAAGTTGGTTCAGACTCATAGCGACCAACAGAACCAAACACTGCCCAGGCCTGTACCATTCTCACAGTCACTGCTATGCTTGAACCCACTGTCACAGCCACTGTATCAATCCATCTCAATGAGTGTCTTCCTCTTCTATGCTAGAACTCTCTCAAAAGTTCCATTATATAAACCAAAACAAATCTCTCCAAAAAGGCATTCTGAATCCTATTAAGGAAAACCAATACTTTCTCTATTCATTTCTAATAAAGGGAATTTAAGGGATCTCAGTAATTTTAAAGCTCATTTCTGGAAAAAAGAATTAAAGAATAAAAATGCAATTGTAGCAAAATAAATTAATAAGCCATAGCCCAATATGTCACACTTGCAGCAATTAAAGATTGATGATTTGTGACTATCACTGAGTTTTGGATTATGTAGAGATGACTTTAACAAAATTCCACAAGGCCTGAGAATAAGTTATGCTGGAGATTAAAAAAATCACAGCTTTTGCATCCTCGATAATACACAAAGTTGACAATAGTTGTTATCCTTGGCATAAGTAAGTTATTATTATCCTTGGTTGTTAACCTTGGTAAGTAAGATAAAAATCCAGAGCCTGCCTTTCAATCATTGATTCTTTCATTTGTTGTTATTAGTTGCTGTCAAGTCAATTCTGACTCATGGCCACCCCATGTGTGTCAGAGTAAAACTGTTCTCCACAGGGTTTTCAAGACTGTGACTCTTCAGAAGCAGACTATCAGACCTGTCTTCCAAGGGGCCTCTGGGTGAGTCTGAACTGCCACCCTTTGGGATGGCAGTCAAGCCCTTAACCATCTGCACCATGCAGAGACTCCTATTGATTCAATTTAATCAACATATATTTATACAGCGCCCATCTGTGTTAGATCCCAAGTTAATCGCTGGGAATACAATGATGAACCATTGCAGTCCCTGGCCAGGCAGACAAATAATGGATTAACGTAAGTAATGTGAAGGAAGAGATCAGGAAACCATTTAACAAAAAAAAAAAAAAAAAAAACAGCATGGCAACCTAATACAGGTGAGAGCACAGGAAGAGGGATCAGAATGTGACCTTTAAATTGAGGCTGAAGGATGAAAGAAAGTAGATAGGAAGAGAGTGGTAGGAAGAATTTAAGATAGCAGAAGAGTGTATACAAAGATCTAAAGAGGAAAAGAACTGGAAGGAGACAGTGTGACGTGGGAATCAAGAGGTCTTGGTACTGTTTCCAGCTTGGTCAGTAATTCTGGGCAACTCATTTCACCTTTCTGGGCCTCAATTTTCCGCCTAGTCTTTATGTGCTAGTTTGTTTTGTTCTTAATTTTTTATTGTGATTTGGATGCAAATTTACAAAGCAGATTCGTTTTACTCAACAATTCATGCACATTTGGTTTCACAGCTCCAATTACAAATGCAACAATAAAAAGCTCCCCTCCCGCCTCCTCTCAGTGACTATCCCTTCCCTGTGTCCTTCTTATCTAAGCTTTCCTGTTTGTCCAGCTTTCCCTCTATGCAAATGATGCCCTTCTGATGTCTCACAGTTGATTGATCTAAGGGGTGCATCTCCCTGGGGTAGGTGTTCTACTTGGAGGCCTTTCTACTGTTTGGCTGAGAGCTAATACACAGAAGTGAGTCCAATTCAGGCCCAAAGGATAACGTGGTGCCATAGTTTTGAGGGTTCCACCAGTCTCTATTTTTTCCCCCTAATTTTAACTTTATTCTTTTAGCATAGTTGTTTGTCCCCTAAGCATTACCTCAGGGACAGCTGGGGTGCCAAAGGGCTGGCCTTGTACTTCTGAGAGTCTGGTAATCAGGGTGACTCCCCTCAGGAGCAAGGCCTCCAGTCCCCACTTCCCAACACCTGCTGGACACACTTAACTGAAGGTCCAGTCTGAGCAGATGAGGTTTGAGCAAGGGGCAGCTCTCCTACCACTGGACAGTTACTTTCAAAATCCCAAATCTGAAAATCTAAGACATATAAGGCTGCCAAAGAAGACATAAGTTAAAAGAATATAAGGAATGGATGACGCTAGTGGATAAAATGACCAGGGGCACCACTTGACAGAGTTCTAAGTAGACATTTTTAAATAAGGCAAAGCTAAAGATATACTTCTCCAAAGAGAAAATGACAGAACTGATTAGCCTGCTGCTACCTGGGGTACCAGTCTATAGGGAACACTAATACATTATAGGAAGTGAAAGAAATATTCTCACAGAAGGCAGAAGGTTGACATGTGCAAAGCACATTCTTGAGTAATAAAAGAAAGACCCCAAACTGCCTTCTGTTGTTGTTGTTATATGTGGTGGAGTCGGACCCGACTCATAGCAACCCCTCCCTTGGGTTTCTGAGGCAGTATCACTATGGAAGTAGATTGCCCAACCTGACTTCCGAGGAGTGGCTGGTGGGTCTGAACCACCTGGCTTCTGGTTAGCAGTCAAGTGCCTTAGGTACTACGCTACCAGAGCTCCCAACTGCCTTCTAGATAGGGTTAATTGCAGAACCTTGATGTGCTAAACAGCATGATGCAAGTTTGGGGCAGAGCCAAATTGCTCAGAGTTGTAGAAGAGAGGCTGCCAGGCCTCTGTCACCTCCTATCCTGAGTGGCACTCAGTCTAACAGGATATTAGAAACATACTTAAAGAATATTGGTGTGAAGATGCACTGCAATATTAGCCTGCCTGAGACTCCCACGGCCTCAGGCTGGTTATGACTTCCTGGTCTCTTTTCTGCCATTAACACTGCTCTGTGAGGTAATATGTTAACCATAACTCAACTCCGGGAGGGCAGGAATTGTGTCTTGTTGGTAGCTCAGTGTAACACTCAATAAATCAATTCTATTTTCTATAACACCATCAACAAAAATAATATTAAGGCTTTGTGATAAAGCTCATAATAGGTGTTCACTCACATCCTTTTGTCTGTGAGTAATCTTTTACACATTCAGAAATAACAATCACTTCTGAGTTGCTTCCCTGGTCCCCTCAGTTAGAGCAATTTAATGTCAGAATATAAAATTACTTCATAGTTTGCAAGGTGTTCAACATGTTTATAGAAAACTGAAAGAAATTATGTAAGTATAGTAAGATAATTTACATATTTATGGTCCAGGCAGAAACGTGAAATATGCAAACATTGAGATTTCTTAGGGAGGTCCAACTGATCCAGATAGGCAGTATCAACACCTGAAAGGTTGTTACAAGCTTTCCAGTCCACCAGCTGTGTTTTTTAAGGATAAAAAAACGGAAGCTCAGAATGCTGAACTAATTTGCCCATAACCAAAGCTGTTGCCATCAAGTTCATTCCAACCATGGAGATCCCGTGTGTTTCTAACCTGAAATGGACTCCATAGAGTTTTCAACAGCTGCAATCTTATGGAAATAGACAGCCAGACCTTTCTTCCATAGTACTACTGGGTGATTCAAGCCACCAACTTTTTGGTTAGTAGCCTAGCACAAACTGTTTGCGTCACCTTGGGACCACTGACAAAATGATCTCCACATTCTTAGACCACTGGTTTACCCATAACACAGTTATGCTACCTACATTAGTCAGATCATATTACTCTTCTAACTGGAAACCACCAATAGTTCCCTCTTTTAGTGAGTAAAGGACAAAATCTTTACAAGCCCCTTCAGGGTCCACCTCTACCCCAATCCCATGTCCTTCCTGATCCCATCTTCTGTCATTTCCACTCCTCTCCCCTTTGCTAGTGTGACCATCCTGCCATTCCTGAATCAAGAATACTTCTGCTTCAGGGCCTATGTACTTACCTTTCTCTTCGTTTGTTAGGCTTGACCCTCAAATACTGGCATGATCCACACTCTTACATTCTTCTGGTCTTTCCCCAAATGACATTTTCTCAGTGGAGTCCTCCTTGTCCATTCAACTTTAAATTACAATTCACCCTAAACCTATCCATGCTTTATCTTTCGCTACAGCATGTATTCAGGCACCCTGGTGGCACAGTGGTTAAGCGCTTAGATGTAACCGAAAGGTCAGCAGTTCAAACCCATCAGCCACCCATAAAAGAAAGATGAGGCAGTCTGCTTCCATAAAGATTACAACTTTGGACACTCTATGGGACAGTTTTATGGTGGCATAGTGGATAAGGCATTTGGCTGCTAACCAGAAGGTCAGTGATTCAAACTCACCAGCCGCTCTGTGGAAGGAAGAAGAGCAATCTACTTCCGTAAAGATTTACAATCTCAAAAACCCAAGGGGGATCGCTGTGAGTCAGAATCAACTCAATGGCAGTGAGTTTGGTTTTGTTTTTGGTTTATAAGGTCGCTCAGTCAGAATCGACTTGGTGACAACAGGTTTGGTTTTTGGTTTTTACAGCATGTATCATCATTCAAAATGTTATGCATTTTATTTCTTCATATGTTTATTTTTATACCCCTCCTGCTCCCTAAACGTAAGCCACATGTAAGGACAGGGATTTAAACAGTTTGGTTCACTGCTGTATTTCTACCTCCTAGAAAAATGCCTGTCACAAATAAATGCTCAGTAAATGTTAGCTGAATAACTGGTTGTATGGATTGGTGCATGGGGCCAAACATGGCCCAAATCCAGAGAATTCCATAGCTATGAAATGTCTGATAGCGTCTGGCAGGCCTGGGGAAGCAGCCTGTGGCCTGGGTGTCATCTACCATCACTATGTGCCCACTCCAAAACTGGCATTCACTGATACCTTGTCTGAAAGTCAGTAAACTAAGGAATGAAGTGACACAAAGACTTGTCAAAGAAATCCCCTTTGAGACAGTGTGACTCCAGGTTAAACAATGAACTAGTAAGCCAAAATTTTCTTATCAGAAACAATATGTTCTTACACATACAGAAGCAGGAATCACTTCTGAGTTGCTTCCCCGGGCCCCTCAGCTTAAGAGTGGACAGGATGGTTTGCTTAGATTGGACATCCCAAAAGAGAGACCAGATTTCAAAAACTTTCTGGCAGGCACCAACATTCGCCACTAAGCCAGAACTGCTGGCACAACTGAACCTCCATGCATCATTCTAAATATAAAACATGAAGCTTCAATTTTAACTTAATGACAGATATATAAAGGAAGATATTAAGAATGGCCAAATGCAAGCAGTAGGAATCATGGGTAGATACAAAAACTATATAATATTTGGCCTAGTCACCAAGGGAAAAAAAATAATACATTCAGTCAAACCCAAACTAACATAAGAACTGTACGTTCTTTTGTGTTTAAGAACATAATAAAGGTTTATAGTCAGCCTGTATCTCACCCCACCAGCACCTGAATTAGCAAAACCATCCACAAAGAACCACCTGCCCAAACTTGAAAGACACACAATAATCCTAATTTACAGAAATGAAATACCAGGGATCACTAAATGCCTTGCTAATTTTCAATCTAATTTAGATCTTCACAGCCTAGCATACATACAAATTGAAAAGTGGAAAAATATTCCATTCCAAGTCCAAGTCCCTCTCCTTCACTAAGCAGGCTTGCCTATCCAATCCTCTTCACCAAAGGCCTCATGCTTTCACCAACAGGAACCCCTATTACATTTTAACTCATTTACTGGAGACGTTGGGATGATCTCAACAATTTCCAAATGCTGGAGCCATTTTTACTTACTTTTATTTTTATTATTTTTTTTTATTGTGATTTGGGTGAAGATTTACAGAGCAAATTCGCTTTCCATACAGAAGTTCACATATACTTTGTCTCATGTCATTGACCACAGTTTACCACAGTGCAACAGCTCCCCTCCCACTTCCTCCCCATAGTTACCTCTTCCCAGTGTCCATCCCTCCATACACTCCTGCCCCCTGA
>NW_006921736.1:4966299-5014468 GCF_000298275.1 Orycteropus afer afer | reverse complement strand
AATTCTTCTGCTAGTTGGGGTTTAGTCCACTTCTATATCCTTCCCTTCAAGGCTCAGGAGTCCAGGATTATCTTCTGTGTCTGTGTTAACTGGTTTCCCTTTTCTTTGTTGAAGAGCGTCTGTGCAGTCTTTCTGCCTGGTCTGCCATCTTGCCGCCTTGCTCCTGAGGCCATTTTTAAATGGCAATAATATCACATGGAATCATTTAAAAAAAAAAAAAAAGTACTAATAAAGAACTGCTGGAAAGTAGTTTACCATCTACTGCCATTAAGGACTCTAACCTTTCAGAACTTCAAATTTCCTTAACTAAATTAATGTCTAAGATAGGTACAGTCTTCTCTGAAATCTACAATGGCTGAAGCAGGTATGTGTGTGTTACATCCTATCTGTAGCAACTCCTCCTTTGCTAAGGGGCTCAAAGCTGGAGAATCATTTGGGACCACTCAAAACCATTAAGACTATTAACTCTGACTAGGGCCCAGTCTAATAAACAAGTGTCATCCCAACAGGAAATGAGTTAAGCTGGCTTTCAAAGTCAGTTAAGCAAATACTCAAAGTCACAGTGTCTCACAAGCTTCTCATGGAATTCTTCTGTTGTTCATTTTGCCCAGAGAATGCAGAAATGTTAGTTTTAAGAAGAAAAAACAAAACTCCCCATTTAAATGGAATGGCTTTCAATTTATTTTAAGTGACCAACTAATCGAGTCTCTAAACGTTGCCCAAGTCTCTCTGGACTCCTCAAACATAGCAACAGCAGGTGCATAATAAATATTTAAGAAATGAACATGGAACAAATCCAGCTCCACCTACATAAAGTCAGGTTTCTATTTCCCACCATAAACATATGAGAGAAGAGGTTGTGGTCAGGCACAGTGATGTAAATGTTTTTCTCATGTCTAAATACATTCATTACAAAATGAGGCCACCTCCAGATTTTTGCTAATTCTAAGCCAAGGCCTAGAACATTTTATTTTCTAAATGAAATCATTCTCTTCTATGCAAAGTTCTCTACAATAGTACCTATTAGTTCCTAATGTAACCCGTTCCTACTCCATTTGTCCTCCAGAATTAATTGCTACATTCAACCATCATGGGACTTGGCTTTACTTGCCTTAGACCCTGACCTTATTTATTCTGCCTTTTATCATAACCTTCCTTGGCTTCGTGCTCCATTAAACTGTAAATTTTTTGCAGGCAGGAACTATGTTTTAAATTTCTTTCTATCCCAGCACAGATGCTTTATGAATAGTAGATATTCATGAAATATTGGTTGAATTGAAAAGATGATAGTCTTGGATTTAATTCTCTCAAAGTCTACAACTAACCTAACAGTTTAAGGATCAAACCTACTTAAAAATTAACTTAAATTGTAAGTAGAATGAAATCATTCCAAGTCATTAACCTAACCACTCAGTATGTTTATTTTCCTACTTGGAAACAGGCTGACCATAGGAATGACCTTCCCTGGACAGGCGTCTCCAATAGCAATGAAGTAATTTCCTTCAAAGATGATGAGGTTTTCAGGATTCTCTGGAATGCATACCTAGCCATTAATGTGTCATTATTAATGGTTCCCTTTGAACAGAAACAACACTGGAATATTTCAGGATTTGCAAGCAACTTCATGCTCTATATTCAGGTGGGAATAAAACCTCAATTTAGTAGTCCCATTGCTTACACTGGTATAATGAGTTAGGAGAGAGAGCTACCAGAAATACTAAGACATATTCCTTCAAATTTGTGAAATTAATTCTATATGTATGTTCTATGGGTGTTATTAAGAGTTCTGGTAGCATAGTACCTAAGGCACTTGGCTGCTAACCAGGAGGCTAGCAGTTCAAAACCACCAGCGACGTAGTGATTCTGCCTCGGAAACCCAAGGAGGGGTTGCTATGAGTCGGGTACAACTCGACGGCACTCAACAGCAACAATAACAACATGGGTATTATTCACAGACATTTACATAAGCATCTCTGTACCTCTCTCTAAGTAAAAAAATCAATGAGCGACTAAGGGAAAAGTTTTCCCACACACAAAAGATACTAGATTTAAATATATATAATTATATATACATAATATATTTCGGGAGCTCTGGTAGCACAGTGCCTAAGGCACTTGACTGCTAACCAGAAGACTGGTGGTTCATACCCATCAGCCACTCCTCGGAAGGAAAGTTGGGCAATCTACTTCTGTAGTGATACTGCCTCAGAAACCCAAGGAGGGGTTGCTATGATTCAGGTCTGATTTGATGGCACATAACAACAACAATATAATATATCATATATATATATTTATTTAAATATATAATATTCTATATATTATATAGAATATTAAATATTGTATATTGTATGTGCATAAATCATATATTATATATAATATATGTGTATATATATATATATACATTTAGCTAATTGCAAATTTCAACTCAATTTGAATTTCAGACAAACAGAAATATTTTTAGCATAAAAATATCTCTAATATTCCATGGGATATACTTACACTAAAAAAAATTTTTCATCTTAAATTGAAATTTAAACGGACACCCCGTATTTTATGACAACCCTACCCTATACCTCACAATTGCAGTATTGAGTTTTCACCTTTAGAAATGAAAAAAGAAATGCAAATAGCAATAAAACGTATTTTGTGAAGACTTAACTTTCAGAAGAATACAAAAAGTAATCAAATAGCTTTATAGAACATTTTAGAAAGCTCAATATAATGATAACAGGAAAAATAGCTAAGGTATATTAAGTACCATGTGCCAGGGATTGTGTCAAACCCTTAAAGTGCATTATCTCATTTAATTCTTACCATATCCTTAAAAGGTAGAAGCTATTATTATCATAATTTTACAGATAAGGAAACCAAGACACAAAAAAAACAAGTTGCCCAATGCACAAAGTTACAGAGCAGAGACTTCAAGTTCAAGCAGGAAGTTAAAGAAAAGAGCGTATAAGCTCAGCCACTACCTCATTTCACAGATGAAGAAAAAGAAGAATCTTAGTAATTTGCCCAAATTCACTCAGCTACTAATTAGTGGAGCTAGGATTCAAACCTAAAGCAGTGTGACTCCAGAATTTATGATTACCATGTAATAATATAGATGATTTATCTTCAAAGTCTAGTGCTTGCATCTAGAAGGACTTGCTCAGAATTTCTGGATGGATAATGTAGAGAAAATTTCTATTTTGTGGAAGAATTTGTTGTTACTGCCATTTCTGTACCACTTATTTCAGGTCTACTAGTTTTCTAACCTTAAGGCAAATTCTTGTTTCTAAGTAGATATGAATCCCAAACAGTGCTACAACCTGGAACATAGACATGAAGGCCAATTTGAAGCAGACACCAAAAGCCAGCATCAAGATCTAATTATGTACAGAGGGACCACAGAGCCCAGATTATATGTTTGGATTAGAACTAAACAGTCAGGATTATTCCATTTAAAACATCACAGTCTAAAAATTATGGAAGGTACTCAAATTTTATCTAGAGCAGATTTACCCTATGGGTATTCTCTTATGCCCTATCCTTGGTACTTTTCTACCTCTGAATGAATAGATTTCTTTAGTGTATGTGTGTGTGTGTGTGTGTGTGTCTATCTGTCTGTGTCTATGTGTCTGTACCCACTTATAAAAGGCATAGGCCTTGAGGCTTATCTGCTTCTCTAATTTTACTCTCCAAAGCTGACAGCAGGAAGCAGAGAACAGGGTGAACATCAAGCTACACAAGCAAGTTGGAGGAAGGGAAAGGGGTCTTTTAGGAGAATGGGCACTTAGAATTTTGCTTACCTACTGACTCAAAGTGACCCCCATTGGGTTTCCAAGGTGGTAAATTTTTACAGAAGTAGATTGCCTAGTCTTCCTTCCACAGAGTGGCTGGTTGATTTGAACCACCAACCTACTGGCTAGCAGTCAAATGCCTTAGGCACTGTGCCACCAGAGCTCCTTACCTTATAAAGAATATAGAGTAATCTATAAGTGACTGTTTACTTCACTGTATATCCCACTAGAGAAGAACCTTCCTAAGGGCAGGAACCATACCTATTTCATTCACCTTTGTGTCTCCCAGATCCTTGGTACCTAACTATGCAATAAATGGATGTATGAGCAATCACATTACTGTAAGCAGTGGGTAGACAGTATTACTTTTGCCATAATTACCCTTGCAAAGGAGTCCTGGTGGTACAGTGGGTTAAGCCATTTGGCTGCTAACCAAAAAGTTGGCAGTTTGGACCTACCAGCTGCTCTGCAGAAGAAAGATGGGGAAGTCTGCTTCCATAAAGATTTATAGCTTTGGAAACCCAATGGGCATTGCTATGAGTCGGAATCGACTCAATGGCAGTAAATTTGGTGTTTTGGTTTTAATTACCCTTGAACACTAAGATCAAGGTTTTTACCATCTAAAAATCATAACCTTTCTTCAGGGCTGAACAGTGTATGTGTATCCTCATTTTTCACAAAGACTGTTTGGTTGGAGCCATACTAACTAGACTTCATGACAGCACACCTGGCATTTCTCCAACACATTTTTTATTTGGCAGCCAGAGCACTATTCCTCTGCTTAATATAAGCCATGCTCTGTGGCTCTCCAGCCATGTTCCATTGCTCACCTTATCCCAGCAGTACCACACCATTGAGCTTCCAGGCCTCCATTCTACCTAGAATGCTTCCTCTTATTGGCTTGGAAATCATCTTTGGATAATGAACTCCAAATTTCTCCCTTCTCCGAGACTACTCCACCATCTCTCCTATTAAGAACTGACCCTTTATCTCTTGTTCCCCAAAAGTACAATTAGATCCCCATCATCATATTTATGTTGCTGTGAGCTCCAAGAATGCAGATCCTATGTCTTACAGGTCGTTCATTATATTTCTAGGACAATGTCTGGCAGAGAAAACTCATTACTGTCAAGTTGATTCTGACTCATAGCAACCCTATAGGGCAGAGGAGAATTGTCCCATAGGGTTTCTAAAGCTATAACTACCATATCTTTCTACCAAGGAGCAGCTTGTGAGTTTGAACCACCAACCTTTTGGTTAGCAGCCCAGTGATTAACCACTGCACCCCAAGGGCTTCTGTATCACACACAGTATGTTAATAATGATTTGCCAGATGGATAAATGGGCTTCAGAAATAAAGTTAAAAAAAAAAAACTTCTAATCATTTCTTGATATTTCATTCAAATGGAAAAAACCAGTCTAGAACCATTCATCGAGTTCTATCTACTCCTGCTAAATCTACAAAACTATTCTTGAACAGAGGGACAATAGTACACGTTGTTGCTGTTGCTGCTGTTGTGTGAACAGATGCTGACCAAGAAATTTCACAGATATTGCCTACTTATTATTCAGCTCTGTTGTTGCTAGCGGCCATCAAGTTGATTCCAATTCACAGTGATGCATGACATAGCAGAAGTTCTCCAGAGGTTCTCAAGGCTCTGATCTTTTGGAAGCAGATCGCCAGGCCTGTCTCCCAAAGTGCCTCTTCATGTTTGAACTGCCAAACTTTTAGCTAATAGTCAAGCACTTAACTGGTTGTGCTACCAAGGGACTCCAATATGAGCTTTAGGGCATCAGAAACAAAATGACCTTAAATCAAGGAACTATAGTAAGGGAACTCAGAAAGAAGGTACTTTTGAGATAGCAAATAAATTTGGTCACTTGAACCCATGGTGAGGAATGGATGCCTGGTGAGTAATGGACGCCCAGTGCACTGAATTCATAAGTCCAAAGTTCTTCCTGGGCTCACAGGTGACCACTTACAAAATTTACCATGGCAGAGCAGAGGGAAGGGACAGCAGAGTATCCCATTTGTTTTGTTTGTTACCTGCCACAGAGACAGCCCACAACATACCCACAGAACAAAACGCTGCCTGGTTCTGCCCCATTCCCAAGATCAGCTGTGGATCAGGCCATTGTGCTCCTTTAGGTTTTCACTCGCTGATTTTCAGAAGGCGATCACCAAGCCTTTTTCTTGCTAGTCTATCTTATCTTAGTCTGGAAGCTTTGCTGAAAGCTGTTCATCATCATAGCAATATGCAAGCTTCCACAATGACAGATGGATGATAACTGCACAGAAGGTGCACTGGATAGAAACTGAACCCAGGTCTCCTACAATATGGTGAGAATTCTACTAATGAACCACCACTGCCCCCATAAAACACCACAGTCATCCCTGATCTAGTCTTCCCCTTCATTGCACATAAGAAGACATAGATTCCTTATCAATAGGTTGCTCAGGATCATAAAACTAGTTAGCAGCACAGCAGGGCCTAGAACCAGGCCCAATATATTGATTCATTCATCATTTATTAAGTAATTACTGTGTCTGATACGGTATCATCTGCTAGGATAAAATGATGAGCAAAGAGTCATGGTCACAAGCTTAGTGAAATGGACAGCTGGTTAGAAGTCTAATCCATAGCTTCTACTACTACCTAACAATAAGTCTCTAATTCCAATCTCTCCTCACTATTAAATTCTCATTTTCTTATTTATAATGATATAGGTACTAGATTAATAGAAAAAAATCTTAAAAAAAAAAAAATTCAACCCTAAAGAATCCAACCAATTTTTAACTATTCTTCTGTTTCCTTTCCTATTTATCCAAACTTTTTAAAATGTCCATTAAAGCAAAAACTCCATGGTGACATTAGAAATTTTTTTTTTCCAGATAGCTGTATCATTCTGAAATCTCAAAGAATGTATCAACACAGTATTAGAAAGAAGCATTGGCTAAGTGTATATAGATTCTATAGTGCAAGCTTTTGAGAGGTTGAACTATCATAACTTAGCATTAAGAATTCAAACCAGTGCTTAATAGTTCTTACAGTAAGGAAATCTATTATTTATTCCTAATCCAAACAGTACCATTAACAGTTAAACTAAATCAACTCTGTTATCAAGTACAACAGAAAGGAACCAGTCACTATCTTACATCAAATATTTTTGTATGTATGATTTTGGTCAGTATTTTTACTTAATCTTGTTTTTCTCTTTTTAAATTGGGGGAATTGATAGGTTTGAATATAACCAGGAAAGAGGACTACTCTGAAATCTTAAATAATTTAGAAAAAAAAAATTGCTTTCAAAGGAAGCAATGACCCAAGATAGAAATATTCATGTACCTATAATTTTCACTAAAAAGATTCCATTTTGACTCTAGAGTAAACATTTGGTTTTTTCAAATTCATGTTGGTTTGCAGAATCCTGAGGCACCACATAGCAATTATTTCCATAAAGTAAAAAGACACATTCTGGTCTTATTCTAAACAGCACACCAGAAAACAAAACTGATACTGTGAACAAACAAATCTTAGCTAAAACTCATTGAAATAATCCAAATGGTTTTCATTCCAGGGAAAATAGTAAGTCAGCAGTTTGCATATGGCTGCCTTTTCTAAATACACAAAATAAGCAAAAACACCACCAGAGGAAAGTACAAATGCTGACCCTTTTCTATTTCTGTTTCAACGGGGCTGTAGTTCAGTCAATACTGCCATGCAGTGCTCAGCCACCCTTTATGCTCACTTCCAGGTGGCCCCAATGTCCCTCCCAGATGCCCAGAGAACTCCGAGGACAAGGTTCACGGAGCTGTCATTTAAACCACAAAGTGAGTCACAAGAAAGCTGAGGGCCCAGATTCCAGCTGCAAGAACAAGGAATAGAGGCACAGAAAATAAATGTTGAGGTGTCAAGCAAATAAAACTGTCACAAATGACACTCAGATTCTAAATGATAAAACAATGGGGACTCAGCTAAGGATTCCTTAAAGAACAAACAAACAAAAAAAGGAATCAGAACCCTTCACCTAATACCAGTAACAGCCTGGAGTTTGGCAAAAGACTGTTGTTGAGTAAAAATATTCTATATAAGGAAAGTTACATAAGGGAAGTATTCAAAACCCTTCACCCTGGATAGGAGAGACTGTCCACAGTATAAAATCATGAGTGAGAAAAGTCTGTTTGGGGTTACTAAAGGGGACATAAGACTAGAACCCTACATACTAAATTATCCTTAAAGAACAACAGAAAAAGGAAAATGAAAATTGTTGTTTGAACTTCAAGACAGAGAACTTAATTCCAAATCCCCATCCTCTTCCAGGACTTGAAAGGACAGTAATTAGTCAAGAAAACAGTCAAATGAGGAAGTGGTATTCTTTTACAATTTCTGTTAATCCCCACCAGCTGTAATTTAAGAAATTCGGTGACATCAGCATTTATATTTGAGCCAGTAAGAATGAAAGAACTACAACTGCAGAATCATCCAAGAAGGAAAAAAGAAATTTGGGGAGCGAATGGAAAATGCATTTGAAAACGTGGAAAATTAATTCACTTTGCAGTAAATCACTTCACCAGTTTCACACACTGAACACTGCCAAAAATAACATAAGAAGTGGAAAAGGAAGCATAAGCACTCCAAACCTAATCGAATGATCCACTGGACCTTGTGAAAAAAAACGTTCACTGAAACAAATGAACTGAATAGTTCTGAAAACACAGAGAAAGTGATCTAGTCATTTATGAATAACAAGAACCACAGTCCCAAAGATTCAACATTACATAAAAAGTGTCACCTTTTTAAAAACATCTCCTAAGCAAGAATCCATACACTGAGTTACTCTGGTTATCACTTACATTACCTTCTTGAAGACAGGCAGAGAGTCAGTTCCATGGTGTCCGACTTTTCACAGGGAGAGAAAATAGCATGTGGGAAAACCTCTGAAGTATTTTCAAGGTGCCCCATCAAGTTCAGACAGAGATTGGGAATATTCTCAATTCCCAACATAAATGCCAACCATTAAGCTTTGACTCAGGTCAGCTCCAAAGGGAGAAGGAAACCACACCAAACTTGACTGACCCAACACCCTACAGAAGAGAATTGAAAACACTCACCAGGGCAGCTTTAGCCCTTTGGCCGAACATTAAGTCCACTAAACCGTCTAGGGAAGAAGATTATTACGAAGATGTGATCGCAGCTGCTCTGCCACACACTTACATGCACCTTCTCTCAACACAAGGAAGGCTAAATTAGAGATACGGTGATAATTAATAGGATCCTTGGCAGCAGGAGCTGGCTTCTTCAGCTAACCAGTAATTGCTGCCTACTCAAAATGACAGGGAATTCAGCCAGGAAGGAGGGAGGTGCTAATGATGGTAATCATAAAAGGTAAAATAGACTTTACATCAACAGGTTACTTGGCTCCCATTCAAAACTACCTCCTTATCTACAGGTTCAGTTGATAGAGATAGCAAATAAATGCAACACATTACATAGAAGGACTAAACCCCAAAAAACAAACCCACTGCTGTGAGTTGATTCTGACTCATAGCGACCTGACCAAAAACTAAACCAAACTCACTGCCATTGAATTGAATCTGACTCATAGCAACCCCTCTTTGGGTTTCCAAGGCAGTATCACTAGGAAGTAGATTGCCCAGTCTTCCTTCCAAGGAGTAGCTGCTGGGTTTGAACCCCAGCCTTCTGGTTAGTATTCAAATGCCTTAGGCACTATGCCACCCATACAGTTTCCAAGGCTGCAAATCTTTACGGAAACAGACTGCCACATCTTTCTCCCGTAGAGCAGCTGCTAGGTTCAAACCACTGACCTTTCGGTTAGCACTTAAGGGCTTTACCCACTGTGCCATCAGGGGTCCATCACAGAAGGATAAGAGGTCAATAATCCTTCCAGAAACACCATCACAAATGCTGGGAGATCTGCTGAAAACAGAGTTCCCCTCTACACACCTTCCAACCCGCATGTCAAATATTACTCAATCAATCACAAGAGTAATTTTGTAAAAGTTTGGAAAAGAGAATTATTCCCATAAGTGATATATTTCGACTTGGACTTCCTTCGGAAATATCCAGCCTGTTAAGATTTTAACAGCAGCCATAGCCACTGCTATGTCCTTTATTTTGGCATTAAAGCAATTCCTTGTTCTAGGAAAATAAATAATAATAAAGGTCTTTAGCTTAGAAGTTGTTTACCAGAATGACTAAGATTGCTGGCAAGGTTAAGGAGAGTTGGCACATAATGTTTCCAATTCCAACTACCAACCTCAGGAGATAAGACAGCAGGTCAACCTGTTAAGGTGATTACCAAATGCTCATCTAGACAATTATCTCAAAAGACCAGTACCCAGTACACAGACCCAACAAGAAGCAAACTAACGTATCTGTGGAGTCTCTTGGACCCCCACAGACATGAAGAGATGAGGATTCAATCTTCCGCCATGGGGAAATGTCTGCAGAGACAAACCAGGGCAGCAGGCACATAGTTTCACCATGACAAATGCTGACCAAAACTCTTCATAAAATCAGCTCCACAGGTAAAGATCCACTTTGTGTGCTCGGGAAAGGCCTGGCTCCTACAGATGGTGTTGCAAAGGTTGCCCTGACAGCCAGCCAAGAAGACATCATTACAAATCTAAGGGTCTTCCGATCAGGACACAGCCCAGGATTCCGTATCTGTAACATCTCATGTAAATTTCCAACATTTCTCATGACATTTAAAAATACATGCTATATAATAAACTGGGAGAAGAAACTCTAAAAACCTGGATAGTTATACTCGTCTTGTTATGCTGGAGAATTATGTGCTTTCCAGTCAATGTTGGTCTTTCTCTTATCCCAATAATAAAAGAGTAAGAATGTTTATACATTTATTCTGTCAATCTCTAATTCATCACTGATGGAACCCCCTAAGTATATGGCTCACCATTAAGACCATGAACTAGGATTTTTATTATAACTTCTTCCTCTCTATTAGATCATTATATTCTTTTACTGAAAGTATTTAACTCAATACTTTGCAATGACTAATGCTCTTAACACCCACATGTCAAGGCAGAAGTTAAGTTCATTACACAACATTATGATGTTTCAAGACTTCTGGCATGTCAAAAATAAACAGTCCAGAATGGAATAGACTGGCTTCAACTTTATGAAGAAACACAAGAAAACCAGTTAAGTCAGAAAAAAAAGAGAGATGAGTAAAAAACATCAAGATGTTACAAGCTACATGTTCAGTGGTAGAACAGAAAGAGGGGTGTAGACAGGACTTCTTGACGTCATCAACAAGAAACTTTCAGAGATCATCTTTAATAAGGAATGAGGAAAATCTACAACTTACATTCCATGCCCTTGTGAATAATTAAGTACCCACTAAGGGAGCTCTGGTAGCATAGTGGCTAAGACACTTGACTGCTAACCAGAAGGCTGGTGGTTCAAATCCACCAACCACTCCTCGGAAGGAAGGTTGGGCAATCCTACTTCCGTAGTAATACTGCCTCGGAAACCCAAGGAGGACGACTATGAGTCGGGGCCGACTCGACGGCAAATAACAACAACAAGGGTAAATCTACCATCCCATCTTTTGTTACCTTTATTGGAGACTTTATAGCCTATCTCCCTGCCTTCATTAGAAACAGCTTTGAAAACAAAGAACTGTGCAGCCAAACATGCTGTGAGCACCTTTAATGGACAGATCTATTTATCTTGGATTCAGATTTCAACCACACCCTGATGAGTCTCATCTTTACTCCATCAGAAACCCAGTCCTCTTTCCACTCCAAGATCAACAAGGATTTTTGCCCCAGTTGTTTCCTGTCCTATCCCTCCTCCCCCGCAACAGACACAGTAACCACCACAGCAAAGTCTGCAAGAGGGTAAACTTTGAAGTTAGACAGCCCTCAGCTTGAGTTTGGGATCCAACCCTTATTTGAGTGAACTTAGGCAAGTGACTTAAGACTCCAAGCCCCCAAGCCTCAGTTACTTCACCGTCATTGTTAATTGCCATCAAGTTGATTCTAACTCAGGGTGACCCCTCGTGTGCAGAGTAGGACTGCTCCATAGGGCTTTCAAAGCTGTGACCTTTCGAAAGCAGACTGCTAGGACTGTCTTCTTACTTCTGGGTGAGTTCGAAGCACCAACCTTTCAGCTAGTACTGGAGCACTTACAATTTGCACTACCCAGCGACTCCCCAAAGAATGGGATGCTACTTCACTCGTATTAGAATTAACTTATATAAGCCATATAAACTGTTTAACACAGTCCTAGTAGATAGTGGGTGCCTTTACATGTGTATAATTGAACTAGTACTGAATTCCTTGCTCTTGCTGTTTTTGTTTCTTGACTTATAGGAAAAACCTGAAAAATGTGATATAGGTACTGTTCTTGCCCTAGGACTAAGACAGCCACATACACATACATACATACCCACTCAACACATACTCCCACTAAGCAAATCATTCCTTTTCTAATACACACTAATATAGTACATATCCAATATGCAACATTACTTTAATCCCCCTGAATTTCAGCTTCCTTCACTGTAAACGGGTATAAGAGTAGAAATGTGGAAGAGATTAAAACACTAAACCCAAAGCACAGCTTATAATAAGAGTTTTAAAAATGCTATTGCTGCTGCTGTTCTTATTACTGTTATTTTTGCTTTCATTGTTGTTAATAAACTGTGATCAATCTGCTATGTAACTATGAAACTACTGGACCCACTGAAAACAATTCTTTTCTCTTGCCTTCTTAAAAGAATTCCAAGCACCTCAACAAGTATAAAGTCCTGTTTACAATAATGACTACGCTGATAAACATGCTAATTCCCAACACACTAAGAAGTCAAAACCATCACCTTTATCTTCTAGGTCCTAAGTAAACTGGGCTTGGTTTCTTCAGAAACTACCTACACCAAAGTTTCTAAGCCATTCTACTGGTTTCTGCTGGATTCTTCAGCAATGGCCCCCATAATGGCTCTGTGCTCTATTCCGAGGTTCCTACTCCACCTTCCTAAAGAACTGCAGTAATTATTCTGAAATAAAGTTAACATAAACATACCCAAACAATGAAGATGCAGCCAACTTTAAAGCCCTGAAGTGGTGGACCATTTTTTGGGGAACACAAGCGGGTAAGAAATGGACGATGAGGTTTCTGGAAGAGCTTTAGTAGCATGGTTTCATGCGTAACTCACAACAACCTCTGAGCAGACAGTGTTTTAAGATGTTTTCCCCAGTGCTAAGCTATTTAACTCAGAGGAGTTACTGGACAAAGACAAGATGTAAGAAAACAATTGTTAATGTTTTTATTACCTCTCTTAGCAGTAATAGCAGTAATGACAGTAACAGCAATCATCACCCCTGTTAACTTCATGTATTAAGGGTTTACATATGCCAGGCATTTTACACATTGTTGTTGTTGTTGTTAGGTGCTGTCCAATCATCTCTGACTCATAGCAACATTAAGTACAACAGAATGAAACACTGCCCAGTCTTGTGCCAGCCTCACAATGCTTGTGTCTATCCATCTCGTTGAGGGCCTTCCCCTTCTTCATGGACCCTCCACTTTACCAAGCATGATACTCTTCTCCTGGAAATGGTCCCTTCTGACAACATGACCAAAGTAAGTGAGACGAAGTCTGGCCATTCTCGCTACCAAGGAGCATTCCAGCTGCACTTCTTCCAGGATAGATTTGTTAGTCCTTATAGCAGGCCTTGGAAGGAAGGTCAGGCAATCTACTTCTGTAGTGATACCACCTCGGAAACCCAAAGAGGGGTCGCTGTGAGTCAGGTCTGACTCAAGGGTACACAACAACAACATAGCAGACCATGGTACTCTTAGCATTCTTTGCCAACACCACAACTCAAAAGCATCAACTCTTCTTGGGTCTTCCTTATTCACTGTCCAGCTCTCACATGTATATGAGGCAACTGAAAATACCATGGCTTCGGTTAGGCACACCTTAGTCTTCAAGGAGACATTTTTGCTCTTCAGCACTTGAAAGAGGTCCTTTGCAGTAGATTTGCCCAGTGCACTACATCATCTGATGTCCTGACTGCTGCTTCCACTGCTGTTGATTGTGCAACCAAGTATATGAAATCTTTAACAACTTCTTTTTTTCCATTTATTGTGATACTGCTTATTGCTCCAGTTGTAAAGATTGTCAATTTCATTTTGAGATGTAATCCATACTGCAGACTGAAGTCCTTACTCTTCATCAGTAAGTACTTCAAGTCATTCTCACTTTCAGCAAGTACACTTGTATAATTGTCTGCGTATCACAGGTTGTTAATGAGTCTTCCTCCAATCCTGATGCCATGTTCTTCTTCATATAGTCCAGCTTCTCAGATTATGTGCTCAGCATACAGATTGAATAAGTATGATGAAAGGATACAATCCTGACTCACTCCCTTCTTGATTTTAAACCATGCATTGTCCCCTTGTTCTGTTTGAATGACAGCTTCCTGGTCTATGTATAAATTCCTCATGAGCACAATTAAGTGTTCTGGAGTTCCCATTATTTTCAATGTTATCCATAATTTGCTATAATCCACACAATCAAATGCTTTTGTATAGTCAATAAAACACAAGTAAACATCTTTCTGGTATTCTTTGCCTTCAGTCAAGACCCATCTGACATCAGCAATGATATCCTTTATTCCATATCCTCTTCTGAATCCAGCATGCATTTCTGGAAGTTCCTTGTCAACATACTGCTCCAACTGTTTTTGAATTATCTTCAGCAAGATTTGACTTGCATATGATATCGTTCAATTATTTCCACATTCTGTTGGATCACCTTTCTTTGGAACAGGTACCAATATGGAACTCTTACAGTCAGTTGGCCAGGTAGCTGTCTTCCAAATCTCTGGCATAGCTGAATGAGTGTCTCCAGTGCGGCATCCGCTTGTTGAAACATCTCAATGGGTATTCCATCAATTCCTGGAGCCAATTCCTTCAGTATAGCCTCCACTTCTTCCTTCAATACTTTTGGTTCTTGACATATGCCACCTCCTGAAATAGATGAACATCGACCAGTTCTTTTTGGTACAGTGACTCTGTGTATTCTTTCTATTTTCTTTTAATATTTTGTGCATATTTCAATATTTTGTCCATAGAATCTTTCAATATTGCAACTCAAGGTTTAAAGTTTTTCTTCAGTTCTTTCAGCTTGAGAAATGTCAAGCATGTTCTTCCCTTTCAGTTTTTTAACTCCAGCTCTTTGTACATTTCATTATAATAGCTGACTTAGTCTTCTCAAGCTGCTCTTTGAAATCTTCTGTTCAGCTCTTTTACTTTGTCACTTCTACCATTTGCTTTAACAAGTCTCTGCTCAAGAGCAAGTTTCAGAGTCTCTTCTGACATCCGTTTTGCTCTTTTCTTCCTTTCCTGTCTTTTTAATGCCCTTTTGCTTTCCTCATGGATGATGTTCTTGCTGTCATCCCACAATTCCTCTGCTTTTCGGTCATTGGTGTTCAATGCATCAAATCTATTCTTTAGATGGTCTCTAAATTCAGGAGGGATAAAATCAAGGTCACATTTTGGCTCTCATGAACTTGTTTTTATCGTCTTCAATTTCAGTTTGAACTTGCATATGAACAGTTGATGGTCTGTTCCACAGTCAGCTCCTGGTCTGTTTTGGCTGAAGATATTGAGCTTCTCCATCACCTCTTGCCACAGATGTAGTCAATGTGATTCCTGTGTTCTCCATCTGGTGAAGTCCATGTGCACAGCCAACGTTTGTGCTTTTGAAAAAAGGTATTTGCAATGAATAAGTTGTGAGTCTTGCAAAATTCTACCATGAAATCTCCAGTGTTATTTCTATCACCAAGGACATATTTTCCAACTACTGGTAATTCTTATTTGTTTCCAATTTTTGCATTCAATCACCAGTGATAAGCAACACATCTTGATTGCATGTTTGGTCAATTTCAGACTGAAGAAGTTGGTAAAAATCTTCAATTTCCTCATCTTTGACTTCGGTGGTTGGTGTATAAATTTGAGTTAATAGTAGTATTAACTGGTCTTCCTCGCAGGCAAATGAATATTATTCTATCACTGACAGCATTGTACTTCAGGACAGATCTTGAAACCTTATTTGTAATGATGAATGCCATGCCACTCCTCTTCAATCTGTCATTCCCAGCAGAGTAGATCATATGATTGCCTGATTCAAAATGGCCAGAACCAGTCCATTTCAGCTCACTAATGCCTAAGCTCTGGTAGCATAGTGGCTAAGACACTTGCCTGCTAACCAGACGGCTGGCGGTTCAAACCCACCAGCCACTCCTCGGAAGGAAGGTTGGGCAATCCTACTTCCGTAGTGATACTGCCTCGGAAACCCAAGGAGGGGTCGCTATGAGTTGGGGCCGACTCGAAGGCACATAACAACAACAACAATGCCTAAGATATCTATCTTTATCTATTACCTTTAAGATATCTATCCATTTCATTTTTGACAACTTCCAATTTTCCTAGATTCATACTTCATACATTCTATGTTCCAATTATTAATGGATGTTTGCAGCTGTTTCTTCTCATGCTGAGTTGTGCCACATCAGCAAATGGAGGTCTCAAAAGCTTTAATTCATCCATATCATTAAGGTCAGCTGCACTCTGAGTAGACAACTCTTCCCCTGTCATATTATGAGTGCCTTCCGACCTGAGGGGCTCATCTTCCAGCACTCTACTGGACAATGTTTCAGGGCTATTCGTAAAGTTTTCCAGTAATATATCAGTGTTTCACTGCTATTCATAAGGTTTTCATTGGCCAATTCTTTGAAAAGTAGATGGCCTTTTCCTTCTTCTGAGTCTGCCCTAGTCTAGAAGCTCTTCTGAAACCTGTCCACCATGAGTAACCCTGCTGGCATTTGCAACACCAGTGGCACAGCCTCCAGCCTCATAGCAACACGCAAACCACCACAGGACGACAAACTAACAGACAAGCTCATCTCCTTAGCTGTTCCAAACCTCTCTGCTCACTTCCTGGCCTCCCATAAAGCCACTACAAACCCTGCATCCAGCTCCCCTTCCAGGCCTCCCTTAAAGCCACTTTCAAAAGCCCCCAACACCCCACTCCACTTCAGGCCCGACCCTTAAAGCCGCTTCCAAAAGCCCCTGGCACCCAGCTCTGCTTCTGGGTTGCCCCTTAAAGCTGCTTGCAATAGCCCCCAGCACCCCAGTGCCGTTAGAACTAATCAAATTGGAGAACCAAAAGAGAATCGGTGAGAACTAATTTAGGAAACACATCCTTATGATTTTGTCTTTCTAGATCCAAATGCGTGTACCAAATGTGTTTGGCTGGGTTGTCTAGAGAAGCAAAACCAATAAAGGTTATAGAGAGAGAGAGGAAAATTTATCTTAGGAAAATGGCTCACAGTTATAGAGGCTGACAAGTCCCAAGTTCCTCTCAAACATCAAGCTGGACATTTTTATATATTTACACATTTTATTCCATAATCCTCAAACCTATTCCAAGAAAGAAGTGTTATTATTAGCCCAATTTCATAGGTGAGGAAACTGAGGCTCAGAAAAACTTAACCTAGTGCCCACAGCTAAAAGGAAACGTCAAGATTATTTCTACCAACCCAACATCTCCAACAATTAGGAAAAGGACAGCAAAAAAGCCTACAAGAAAAAAAACAAAAAAAGGTAATTTTTTACACATTTTTCTGCTAGGGTTTTAAAGAGTTCTCAAAAGTTGCTGATCCCTTCTAGCACCCCAGAAGCACTTCATCCTTTTGGTCATTTCTTATATAACCAATATTAATGGGGCACTCACTATCCTCAGAAGGAAGGTTGGGCAATCCTACTTCCATAATGATACTGCCTCGGAAACCCAAGGAGGGGTTGCTATGAGTCGGGGCCGACTCGACGGCACATAACAACAACAACAACAACAACACTATCCTAGATCCTGGAGATGCCTGTCAAGTGAACAGAGTCTCTTTTCTCATGAGACTTTATTCAACCGGGAATTGACATATGGGAAAAAAGTACAGTCGATTCTCTTTATCGACAGTAGTTACATTCTATGACATCACCACAAACACTGATTTAGCAAATACAGAACCATTGCTCCTAGGCAAAATACAAGGTTAGGTCCCTGCAGGCCTCTGGTCACATTTCCATCTACCAATCAATACACACTCTAGTTCTACGTGTATTTCTGTTTAATATCACCGTATTTAGTATATATTATTCATTCATTAACATTGAACTAACAGCCCTGTAACTCATGCCTGAAGGAAGGTTATCTACCACATGTATTTTTCCATAAGGCATGATTGTTTTCTTGTACTTAGGAACTCTAGATAGCACCCCAACACTACACTTGGGTAGGCCTTTGGAACAGCAAAATTGCCAACAAAAAGCACAACACTGCCACACACACACACACACACACACACACAAAAAGGCACTAAATAAACTGCAAAAAGGACACTTGTTTACAGAATAAGAGCTGAAACAAGAAGGCAAAGAGACACCTTATTCAACCTCAGCTGGGAATGTGCACAAGAGGCAACTCAAATTTTTCCCCACTCTGTGCATGTCCATGAATAGCTGCAAAAGAACCGCAAGCAACGAGTCTGAGGTTACAAACAAATTTTGGTGAGGAGGCAAATTTGCAAATACTGAATCCATGAACAATGAGAAATGTCTTAATCACCTATTTCAGACAGAAGGATGCTTGATTTTGTAAAATGCACATTTTTTTGTGTTTTTTAAAAAATAATTTATTTCATCTTTTGTTGTTATTAAGAATACACACAGCAAAACATATACCAAGTCAACATGACATTGATTACATTCTTCAAATTGTGCATCCATTTTCATCCTTCTTTTCTGAGTTGTTCTTCCCCCATTAATATAAACTCACCATCCCCTAAGTTTCCTATCTGATCTCTGGAGTTGCTGTTGTCAGTTTGATCCCATATAGATAATTCTTAAAAGAGTGTAAGGCTCACTGGCAGACATTCTTTACTAGTTAAGCTAAACTACTATTTTGGTTTTAAGAAGACTTCAGGGGATATTTTTTGTTTAAGGTTTAAAGATTACCTCAGGGCAATAGTTCTGAGGGTTCATCAGCTTCCATGGCTCCATAACACACATTAAAAAAAAAAATAAAATAGACTTCAAACAAAATAGCAGCTAAAGGTTGTCTTTGGTGAATACAAGTTTTAAATACTTTTCTTTGCCAAGGGAATTTAAGCACCCACCATGAAGGCTCTTTTCTTCCACAAAGAGCTCTCCTTTGACCTTGATGATCTCATCTGGGGTCCAAGCCATCCCTCAGCCAAGGGAATAGGGATTCAGAGCTGATCCCTTTGCTCATCACTATCTCCTGATCCCACAGTAGGCTGACAAAGTATTTACTAGTGTCATTTTACTTCTCAAAGCAAGAACACTTGCCCATAGCTCCTGCAAATAATTCCCAAACCATGACTGAGAAAAGAGAGTGAGATCTCTTAATGTCCTCCTACTTAGGTGCCCAACAATTAAAATCTACACAGAGAACTTCCAAAAGTGTTCTTCCTATCTCTAATGGCTGGAGCTTCCCCTAGTTATGAGAGTCTCAGCTCTCCACTCCAGCCTACAAACAGACATCCTATTATCCACTTAAGCTCAGGGCACAGAGGCCCATCAGTTCCATTTTTGACCAATCCTTCTCGGGCTCCATTCTTTTCTCCGAATACATTAGTTCTCACTTCTAAAACACCTAATTCTATGCATCTATTGCTTCAAATGCTTTTGTTCATTTGTATGTTTCTATCACATGTAAAGAAGACAACTTTCATTTACAGTTTTTCCCTATAAAAGGATAGGTCTTATTTAACCAAGAATCCAGTTTCGACTACTCACGGC
Organism: Orycteropus afer afer; assembly: GCF_000298275.1. Lineage (NCBI taxonomy): Eukaryota > Metazoa > Chordata > Mammalia > Tubulidentata > Orycteropodidae > Orycteropus > Orycteropus afer. Next base: position 4,994,811 of record NW_006921736.1, on the reverse strand, counting down.
AGTGTCAGGGAAAAGCTGAAAATACTCTAAAAATGCTGCCTTGGAATCCTATGTATGTATGCATTGACGTACAGATGGATTCTCATGGAAGATGTAACCCATTAACTGGTAATCATTTCTTAGTCCTACGCATACAAAAGCCGATAGTTGGGAGAAGTGGTCTAGAAGACCACCGCTGGGCTGAACTTTCTGCATATATCCCAAGTTTGAGAATCAACTATTAGTTGGATCATTTTAAAGTGCGGAGAATCAAATTGTTACCTATTTAATTAATAGTGAGAAAGCAATGGGGAGACTCAAAACAACACTCACCTGAAACAGAAGACAGAAACCATGTCTTCAAGTCTTAGTCAGACCCCTCATTCTAATGGCAGTGAACCCAGGAGTAGTAGAGAAGTACACAGTGATTGTAGCATAGTAATAGGAGTAGCAGTAATTGTGACACCAGCAAAAAGGCTGCTGACATCTACTGTACTCTTACTACATCCAGGTAGTACCCTTTCAATGCCTCATTGAAATCTGTTCTGGTTACCTAGTACCACTCTGACAAGAATATACCACAAATGGGATGGCCTTAACAAACAGGAGTTTATTCTCTCATAGTTTGGAGGCTTTAAGTCCAAGTTCAAAGTACCAGGCTCTAGGGACTGGGTGAAAGCCTCTCAGCCTTGCACTTCAGCTCTGCCTCCAGCTCCCGGCCCACTGAAGCTAGAGACTTTTCTTAACTCAGACAGCTGCTGGCTGCTGAGGCTGCCAAGCCCAAGGTTGACATATGGTAAAAAGGCACAGTCCTGATGTTACCAAATCACACGGCAGGCCATTAATTCAAGTCCATTGTAAGCCACAGGTCAGGAGAGCATGGCAGGCTGCTGAACATAAGACACAGCTACATGCAGAGTCCAAGCGTGTCATAACCTAGAGACCATTCCCCAAGGCTTCTGCTTATGTACAGGAAGCAGACCACATTCCCTAAGGCAGCTACTCAGTTGCTCCCAGTAGATTCCACCATGGAGTTGATTACCAGTCTCATCATGAGGAATACTACATCCACCTTCCCAGCCACTCAACCAGGCCCAGCAGAGTTGACACACAAACTGAACTACCACAAAATCTTTGCAGCAATCTGATGAAGCAGGCAATCTTATTATACATGTTACATGTCCAAGCTATAACAGATTAAGGCATCTACATACATGTGCAATAAAATGGGAAATTATCACCTGAGGAAGATAATCACTATCCAAGCTAATCCCCAATTTTGCTTTCTGGTGACCAGTCTAGCATCAGGCTTTCAGAGAGAAACTTTATGATGATCAAGAAAAGCAAGCTAAAGCACTGGTTTGGAAGGAAAAAAAAAAAATCAACTTTACATTCTAGTCACTGAATTAGCTATACATTGTTCTACAAAGGAAAAATCCTAGTAAAGTTAAAGATATGAAGATTTTTGAAGTTCAAGATTACAGGGCATTATGACTTATGTCAGATAAAGCTAACCATAAAAAGAGGCTGTGATATTAAATGTGAAAAGATAAAGCAGGAACTCATTGTAAGCAATGCTGAAACATGACAATTAGGAATTATAGATGAGGCTCATGTTGAGATGCAATGGAACTGAGCAGCTTATCCTGCCATGATGTTTTTGCAATCCCAATTAGTGCACCTTATTATTTGTTCCTCCACCTAGGGATAATCTGTAAGTATGATGAAAGGAAACATGTTGATAAAGGCAAAGATTGTTCTGGCAATAAAATTAACACCTTACAGGTAAATAGTATGTGCCATCCTTAAACACCTTCCTGTTAGGCATCCCACAGTTCACCACTTTTTGACCTGCATCAATTCTCAAAGATTCTGTTGCTAATTATCCAACCTGGAGATTATTTAGCCCCCCTTATGGGGGCACTGATGGTTCAGTGATACAATTTTGCCTTCTATGCAGGAGACCTGGGTTCAATTCCTCACAAGGCCAATACACCTCATATACAGCCACCAATCATTTGTTATAAATACACTTCAGTGGAGATTCCAGACGAGGATGGAATAGGAAGAAAGACCTGGCAATCTACTTCCAAAAATCAAACAATGAAAACTTTATGGATCACATGGGGATGGCATAGGACTGGGCCACATTTCTTTTTTGTGTGTGCAGGAGATTGCCCCGAGTCAGGACATACTCAACAGTAGCTAACAATACTCTCTTCTGTGCACTCCCTTCTTTTCCTGTTGATTGCTTTTAAGTAATTTTCTATTAAAGTGTCTAAAATTAAAAATTCATGTAGTCAAAAATGTTGATGCTATGGATAAAAAGGTAATGGAAACAAAGGGATCATTTATTGAGCATTAAGGGCTAGCCTGTGGCTGAGCACTTTACCTATGTATTTCTTCTCATCCTCATGATTAACTTGTGACTCAGATCATTAGCTCCATTTTACCAACAATGAAAGAGAGGCTACTTGTCCAAAGATATGCAGCGAGCAAGTAGACAAACAGGAATTTAAATTAAAATCTGTGTTATTCTAAAGGTCCAACCCAGAGCATTAGACTTATTTAAGGAACTCTTGAATCAAACCAAACCAAATTCACTGCCATCGAGTAGGATCCGACTCATAGTGACCTTTCCTTACGTATCTGAGGTGGTATCACTATGGAAGTAGATCGCTCAATCTTCTTTCCAAGGAGTGGCTCGTAGGTTTGAACTGCCAGCATTCTTAACCAGCTTATATTAAGAACAGATTAGGGCTTTTTTTTTCTCTGAAGGTCAAGATGCCACAAAAGGAAGGGAAAAAAAAAAAAAAAAGAAAATGCTTAGGCCTATATGGATTAAACATAGGGATAGGTTGAATTTCCTGGTAAATAAAAAGTCCACAAGTTTTCCATGTTTCATTTGTCTGACATAACACCTTGCCCCATCCCTCTCCCAGTCTACTCCTCTCCAGCACAGATGGGATCAGCTTTGTAAAATTGGGAACAAAGGCGAGTAGACGCTGTTATGTCAGGGCACCCTTACGTGTGACAAAACAGACACTAGCTGGTCATAGTCATTCCACTCCTCTGTTTCAGAAGCTTCCAAACTCCAAAAACTGTCTGGAATTAATTAAGATGGGAAAACAGGCTGATAGTCGTATTTCAAATTTTATTCAGCAGAGGTTTTGAGAAAAACAATTTGGTCATGTGGCTGTGCTCGAAACTACCATCACCCTGTTTCCCAACCAAATGACTGCAGTATACTTCCAGTTTCACAGTTTTAGAGTCTAGATTAAACTGCAATCATCTTTTTAGATTTGGGTCAAAGCTCCTTACAGAAGTAAAAACAGCTTAACTCCATCCAAGTCACTTAGACATCACTTTGAGAAACCAAGAACCTACCTGGTTTCACTATCAGTTAACCAGATCTGATAACTAAATTTTCTAGAAGGAATTTTTTATTTTTTTTACCATTGAGTAATTATTATCACCACCACCCATCTGTCAGTTTCTTGTACTATGGTGCCTTGCATGTTGCGGTGATGCTGGCAGCTATGGTATCAGTACTTCAAACACCAGCAGGGTGGACGGACAGGTTTCAAAGACGCTTCCAGACTAAGGCAGAGTCGAAAGAAGGGCCTGGAGATCTATTAAAAAATATCAGCCAATGAAAACCTTATGGATCACATAGAACACTGTCTGTTTCACTTGCTTTGGACATGTCATCAAGAGGGATAAATCACTGGGGGAAGACATCATGTTTGGTGAAGTAGAGGGCCAATGAGGGAGATCCTGAGCAAGATGAACTGGAATAATTGCCAAGACAACAAATTCAAACATGCTAGCAACTCTAAGAGTGTCTTAGGATGCAGCAGCATCTTATACAGGTGTCTACGAGTTGCAATCACCTCAACAGCAGCTATCTATCTATCTAACTAATTATTATCAATGATCAGCTCTGGTCTGCCAATAGTACAAGGAATATATCATTCATTATTACATTCATTTTGATGAAAATTTTTCATTCTAAAACATCAATACAAGAGTAATTCAATATGGAGACATAGAATTTGTGATTACCATATGATGCAGCAATTCCACTCCTAGGAATACACCTGAAAGAACTGAAAGCAGGAACACAAACAGATACTGTTACACCGCTGTTCACTGCAGCACACTATTCACAAAAATCACCAGGTAGAAACGACCTATACGTCCCCCAACAAATGAATGGAAAAACAAAATGTGGTATATGGATGCAATGGAATATTATTTAGCCATAAATAGAAATGCACTCCTGATACATGCTACAACATAGAAGAACCTGGAAAATATTATGTTCAGTAAACAAAATAAGTTAGTTACAAAAGGACAATTATTTTATGATCCCACTTATATGAAATATCAAGAACAGTAAAAGTAAATACACCTAAGTTTATTCCTGGTTAGTTCCTGGAGCTGGAAGGGAGAGGGAAAGAGGGAGTCCTTGCTAAGGGGGCACTGAGCTTCTTTTAAAGTCGATGGGAAAATGAAAATGGGTAGTAGTGATGGTTGTACATGTTTAACACAATTAATGTCAGTGAACTGTATATGTAAAAGATGTTGAAATGGCAAATGTTTTGTGATGTATATATATATATATATATATATACACAAACACACACACACAGTTATTTTGTACCATCGAGTCAGCTCTGATTCATAGTGACCCTACGTACAACAGAACAAAATACTGCCCAGTCCTGCACCAGGACATTCCTTGCTATACTTGAGCCCATCATTGCAGCCACTGTGTCAATCTATCTCATTGAGGGTTTTCCCTTTTTTTTGCTGACCCTCTACTTTACCAAGTATGATATCCTTTCTCCAGAGGATAGTCCATTCTGACAACATGACCAAAGTAGGTGAGACAAAGTGTGGCCATTCTTGCTTCCAAGGAGCATTCTGGCTGAACTTCTTCCAGGTTAGATTTGTATATATATAAATTCCTATACATATATATAAATTCCTAAGTGAAGCTGAAGCTGCAGATCTGGAGACTACACATTGAAAACCACTGTACTGAAGTTTTATGGTGGTGGTGGTGGTGGTTACTGTTGTAGTTGAGAAGAGGATGGTGATTTTGCTCAATGAACCCGGAATAGGAAGCACTACATAGAGGTGGATACAGACAATGTATAGACTTGGATAGTTCTCTTTCAAGCAGTAGAAAATGCAAATTAGCCATGTTTCATGAAAAAAAGTTGTTTTTGTTTTAATTAAATTAACAGAAGCATCCAAAAATAGACCTAACTAAGCCTACCAAGGAGAGACAGCTTCACTCAAAGGGAAAAAAAAAAAAAAACCTACTACTAGGACCAAGGCAAAGATGGTCAGCTATCCACCAAAAAACGTGTTCTCTTTTATAGCATAGCTGTATCACTCTCTAACTAGGGTTTGTATTTCCCAAACCCCACCTTGGCATCCAGACACAGACATGAGATTGGCCTTTGACAACAGAATACAAACAAAGAAATGTGTGTCACTTTCAGATCTTAGGGATACCTGCTCCTCTGTTTCTTTCCCTTTATACCACTGGAAGCAAAAAGGTTCCAGAGTCCTAGGCAATGATGGCAGAACCAGAAGTTGGAATGACCCTACCTAGGTTTTTGATCTGCCACATGGAAGGAAGTTGCCTGCCAACCAGGAACTATTACACACACAACTGTTATGTCACTCTGCTATAGCAACTAACATTACCCTAATATAAGGACTGTTTTTCTCTGCCTTCAAACATATGGTTTTATTCTCACGCACCATATCCACCCAAGTTCAGGCCAATGGAAACAAAGGGAGAGTATCTTTCCAGCAGCACCCAAGTGAATCTGGAATTCATTCTGATAGGCAACACATGCCACCCCAAAACCAATCTCTATGATGAAGAAAAAATATATATAGCCAGGCTTATATCAAATTCTCTACTCCTATAGCCATAAAAGGAACTCTGATGACACAGTGGTTAAAGCATTTAGCTACTAACCAAAAAGTTGGTGGTTCGAATCTACCAGCCACTCACTCTACAGGAGAAAGATGAAGCAGGCTGCTTCCACAAGGATTTACAGCCTTGGAAACCCTATGGAATAACTCTAACTCAGTCCTGCAGGGTCACTATGAATCAGAATCAACTTGATGGTGGTAGGTGCAGTAGAACCCTGAAAGAAAACCACAAGAACTTAGCAGGTGGGAAAAGATTATTATAAGAAATGTGGAGAAGAGCTTATGGGCAGGCAAAATAAAAGGGTCCATTAGAGGCAATATATAAGGAAAAGGGAATTTGGCTGCCAGTGAATTGATTAGAAATATATCAGGTATAAAAAAAAAACAAACTCACTGCCATTGAGTCGGATCCAACTCATAGCGACCCCTCCTTGGTTTCCAAGGTGGTACCTCTACAGAAGTAGATTGCCCAATCTTCCTTTCAAGAATAGCTGGTGGATTTGAACTGCCAGCCTTCTGGTTAGCAATCAAATACCTTAGGCACTACACCACCAGAGCTCTTTATACCAGGTATATGAACCCACAAATGAGATAAAGGGGTACACTATGAAAAAAATTCCTTTACGCCATCATCACTGACTCCAAAACAAACCCCAATTAATTGCCCTTGCTATCAGCATCTTGCCATTAAATCATACATTTTAGTGACTTTAATACTATGACCAAGCTAGCACCATCAATTCTTCCTGTTCATTTCTGAATCAACAAGGATTTAAAGCTTCCATATATAATCAATATCATTAGAATTACACTCCAATATCCCATCCTGTAATATTTACCTAGATAAAATAGCATTTGTGTTTATCTACCCAAAAAAAGGTGGAAGAAATGACCATGCTAAAATAATGCAAGGTGTGGTTACAGAGAGTCTCCATACCAATTGTCCAATACACCACAAGCCAGTAAATAAACCTCTGATAAGTTACTCTCCAAGCATACTTCTTCGTGGCAAACTTTTATTTGGAGTATCACTAGGAATCATGCCAGCTGCTTATATTTTTAGAGAATATTTCACAGAAGCTACTGCAGACTCTTCCTTTAAAAATAAATAAACAGAATGTTCAAGAATGCATAGTTGGTGTCACCTCGGAAGGAAGCTTGGGCAATCCTACTTCCGTAGTGACACTGCCTCGAAAACCCAAGGAGGGGTCGCTATGAGTCAGGGCTGACTCGACGGCAAATAACAACAACAACAACAAGTAAATGTAAATGACCCTATCTGGCAATGCTATTTTAATGTTTGTTCACAGTCATTCTCTCCCAAAACCAAAAACTAAACCAAACTCACTGCCACCGAGTCAGTCCAAACTAATAGCGACCCCTCGTTGGGTTTCCAAGGTGGTATCACTATGGAAGTAGATGGTCCAATCTTCCTTACAGAGGAGTGGCTGGTGGGTTTGAACTGCCAGCCTTCTGGTTAGCAGTCAAATACCTTAGGCACTATCCCACCAGAGCTCCTCATTCTCTCCCAAAAGCATTATAAAATAGTTACAAAGGGTTCTATTGGCCTAGGTGCCAATGTTCTAAATTTACATAGCACGGTTATGCTGGCTCAGTAACACAAGGGAGCAAAGTTGACAGTGAAAGAATATTTTTCCACCTTTTGCTGAAAAATAAAAATATGCCCAGCCCTGACGGAGAGGGCATTATTAAGAATTTGACCACTGACATATATCCATGTGCCTGTTTGTTGTCTCAATTTTAGAGCACTATTTCCATGAGACTGGGTAGACCATTTGCAAGAACAACGTGGCCATGTCTTCTTGAACTCTTCTGAGACTCTAATAAGATTCTGCTAGTTCCCAAGCTAAATAGGAAAATTATCTATGAGATTTCCATATGCATCTCCTTTCACCAAGTTTCAAATATCCATTAATAAACATAAAATATGTATTTTGAAAAACTTGCTTCTTAGAACCAGTTAGTATTTAGGAACATTTTGCAGTAAAGGTACTGAAGTAAATAACAGCATTCCTATCTGTCATTTCATATTTCATATATAACCATCAAGTTAAGTGCACATCCTCTATGCCTCAAATCTTCTTCCCTGTAAGGCAAGTTAAGCTTCACACAAGGAAACACTGGTCGACATATACAAGCTCTCCATCCTCTCAACAGTGGACACAACATTGCCATGATCACAAGGGAAAACAGACCAAAGTGCATGAATGACTCAGCAAGTTATTCCACTTTGGGTTAGGGACAAAGGTGGGAGGGGGAAGGCCTTCCTGAAATTGTTCAATAACCCACATTTTCTTATAGATGGAGAGGATCCTACCACAGCCCTCCACAGATCAGCACATTTCACTTCATCCGAGTTTTACATGTCTACTCTCACACAACCCAGAATTTTTTCCTTTTGAAATTACCATTCCATACCTCTTGGAAGTAAAGAGAGCCACTACTGAAATGTGAATACTTTGAAGTTTCTTTTTTTTTTAAAGAGTGGTTGAATTAAAAACAAGCCACTGCCTGTGGATGTCAAAGCTGGTGAAAGGTTGAGGTGGTGTGTGGGAGGAGATGCTTCTTCTTTTTCATTTCTACATCAATGCTGACATCTTCACATCAGCGTAGGCAGGAAGCGTGATCTAGTGACTGAAGCACAGGACTGGGAATCAGGAGTTCTACACTGGGTACGTGTGTGTGGTGGGGTTGTGGTGCACGGACATTTTCTTAAATCAATTTTAGGCTTTATTTTTTCATCCTAGATTACCGACATCTCTCACTTACAACAAAGAATACTTCAAAACTCCAGGCAAAAACCATTCCCAGGCAAACATAACGGAAGCAAAGTGAGACGTGAATGATCTCAATGCAGTAACAGTGGGAGAAGCAAGGGGACAACATTGAGTAAGGTGATCCTAGAGGAAAGAGAAGATAATAAAAATAAGACCTATTTCTACTTTTACTAGAGGCTAAGGTTTATAAAAACAAGCATAAATCTCTGATCCATTCAACATTAGGGACATGCTTATGAACAAGTTATAAATACTTTTATAATGAAGATAAATGTCTATACTTCCTTCCCCTCTATTCATATACTCAGGCTGCTGTTGTTGTTGTTATGTGCCATTAAGTTGGACCTGACTCACAGCCACCCCTTCTTGGGTTTCCAAAGCGGTATCACTACAGAAGTAGATTGCCCAACCTTCCTTCCGAGGAGTGGCTGGTGGTTTTGAACTGCCAGCATTCTGGTTAGCAGTCAAGTGCCTTAGGCACTATGCTACCAGAGCTCCTATATACTTAGGCAGGGGTGGTTAAGTGGTAGAATTCTCACCTTCCATGCTGGAGACTCAGGTTCAATTCCTAGCGAACACACCTCATGTGCAGTTATCACCTGTCCATCAGTGAAGACTTGCGTGATGCTGTGATGCTGAACAGGTTTCAGCAGAGCTTCCAGACTAAGACAGACTAGGGAGAAAGGCCTAACGATCTACTTCCAAACATCAGTCAATGAAAACCCTATGGATCACAAGGGTCCAATCCCACTGTGCATGGGGTCACCATGAATTGGGGTCTAACTCAACAACAGCCAACAACATTCACAAATTACCTTATATCAGTCCTCTGTCTCTTCTTTAACACCTACTAAGCATCAAAGTCTAATGTTAGGTGCTTTATATACATTATCTTTTATCTTTACAGCAGCTTTATACAGATACTGGCCCATTTTACAGAAGAAGAGTCTGAGGTTCAGAGAGATTGGCTGACTTGTTGAAAGTCACACAGCTAGTGAGTGGTAGCACCAAGATTTCCACCTTCATGCTGACCATGCAGGTCTTGCCTCAAAATTACTTCCTCCATGAGATCTTGGCTGAGAGATCACTCACTCCAACATAGCTGCTCCCCTATCCCATCCTACTCTATCTATAAAGCATCCTGTTTAATGTTCATAGCCCATTGCCATCGAGTCTACTCGACTCACAGTAACCCTACAGGATACAGTAGAACTGCCTCACAGGGTTCACAAGGCTGTAATCTTTATAGAAGCAGGCTGCCTCATCTTTCTCCCACCAGGCAGCTGGTGGGTTCAAATCAATGGCGCTTTCATTAACAGACGAGCACTTAACCACTATGACAACTAGGACGCCTTAGTTTATGAGTCGGGGCCGACTCGATGGCACATAACAACAACAACAACAACATTGAAAATTATGTTCTTTGTTTATTTGGTTTTTATTAACCATTTCTATACTTGTAAAATGTAAGCACTTATATTTTACCTTTGCCTGTCTAGTTCTACATTTGATTCCTCACAGTCAGCGCAGAGCCTGACACACTGTAGTTGCTTAATTTTATCTGTTGGAAGAAGGGAGGGAAGGGAGGAAAGGAAGGAAAAGAAAAACAAATAAATCCAAGTCCTCCTGACCCCAAAGTTATGCTGCCTCTGCTTAAAGTGATTAAGGGATGTTTCTGAAGTGCTTTAGAGAAGATACCAGTTGCTGGCAAGTTGATGCTGTCTCATGGCAACCCCACATGTGTCAGAGTAGAACTGCTCCACAGGTTTTCAATGGCTGAGCTTTTAGAAGTAGACCACCAGGCCCTTCTTGCACGGTGCTTCTGTGTGGACTCGAACCACCAACCTTTCAGTTAGCAGCTAAGTATGTTAACCAATTGCACCACCCACAGCCTCCAAAGAGGATGGCAGGGGCCCTCATAATTTTGAGGTACCATTTACTTCCCTGTGACTATATCTCACCATTACCCCACTCCCTCAAAGCACAGCCTTTCTTTTAGCCTACCCTGATTGGACTTTCAGCTCAGATGCAAAGCAGTCAATGAGATATCATCTGTACCACACTTAGCACAATGTCCAGTGCTTGGGAAGCCCCGGAAACACTGGCCATTGAAGATAAGACATCATCGTTCTGAATCTCAAGACAGATGTCTCATCAGAATACACAGAAAGTGAGATGTGCTTCTTTATTCTTCACTGCATGCATGAAAGGCACAGGAGGAAAAGAAGAAGCAAAGACATAAGTAAGCCAGGTTTAAGAATCAGACTACAAAGAAGAAGGCGATGCCCAGCTACCACTAACAACCATTCTGATCAAGGCCACATTAAATGGATCCTGATAGAAGGGGAGATAAATGTGGAACAGAACAGAAATTCTGGAAAAGTCCAGATGTACCAGACCAGTTGAGACTGCAGGACTTTCCGAGACAATCTCCCTGAGACACTCCATAAACTTTGAACCAAATCTCCCCCCTGAGGACACCTTTTAGCTAAATAACAGATTGATTCATAAAGAATATTACCAGTGAGTACTGTATACCTTTTTTAAAAATCCTCTATCTGAGATCAAATGGTCAACAATTACTGTAAAGCAAAGATGAAAGGGTAAAGGGACAGGGAAACCAGATTACTGGAAGTGAAACATCCAGAAGGGAATTAACGAGAATGTCAAAACATTGTGAAAAATGTAACCAATGTCTGTGAACAATATGTGTAGTGATTGTTAAATGGGAACCTAACTTGCTGTGCAAACTTTCATTGAAAATATGATAAAGCATTATTTTAAAACAAACAAACCAACCTAGAAAAATGGACTTAACAAAGAGCCAAAGCTAGTCTTCCTCCCCAAATCCTCAGGAATAGAAGGGGTGGGGGAGAGATTTCAACAGAGCCAGGACCTGCTGACAGGTCTCCCTGCCCTCATCTGTCTCAATAAAGATGTAGCTTTGATGTCGTGGTATAATTTCTTCTCCTCAGAGATCAGAATGTTCACTAGACTCACAAAAACCTCACCATAAACTGAAAATCTGTCTTTACAATATAAAAGCCTGTGGCTACTGCATTTAATATCTTCGACCTGTCTTTTATTTTTATTATTTTCTCCAAATAATGCATATCTGGAACTCAGTCAAGCTTATTTTCAAAATTTACTTCGATTAGACAAACCACATACACAGTACATTTTCCACTTCAAACACACAATCACACACACAAAACAAAGGAAACTCTTGCTTAGTCCTTGAAAATGGCAACAACAACAACAAAAATTAGCCAAGGATTTTTTTTTTTCCTGTTATTTATCCTAATACTCCCAGTTCTGAAACAAAGCAGTTGGAAGGAGAAATTTAGTAACTTTGATTTGTCCCAAGATACATTTTTTTACACTGAGGTCCTATTCCTGACAGTAAGCACATGTGACCTGTTCTAAAAAAAGGATATTTTCCACTTCTTGCACAACTGGAGCAGATATAAACATCAGCCTTGCACACTGCACACCAGAACTCAAAGGAAATTCAAACACACACATACACTTAAATAGATTCCATAAATAGCAATAATTGGGAAAAGGAAATCTCCAAATAATACACAAAACTAACACTTAGAATCCCACTTTAATCAAGTTTGCAATCTAATTATACTGCAAAACTAATTTGCATAATAAGGTGTGAACATCTGCCAGATTTAAAGCACCTCAATTTTGTGTATTTTGCTTCAGATACCTGATTCTATACATGTTTTAGTAATCGTTACGAGGAGGGGAAAATTTTGCTACTGTGCAAAATCCTACAAGAACAGAAGGAATCGATATGACTTAGTAACAGGAGCTCTGACTGAGTAACCAGTAGCTTAGCGGTCCAAACCTACCAGCCACTCCGTGAAAGAAAGACAGGGCAATCTACTTCTGTAAAGATTTACCACCTCGGAAACCCAGAGTGGGTGGCTATGAGTCAGAATCGACTCGATGGCAGTGAGCTTGGTTTTTTGGTTAGTAACATGTGCTAGGCACTATGCTGGCAGCTCTTGTGGCATAGTGCCTAAGGCATTTATTTATTTGACTGCTAACCAGAAGCCTGGCGGTTCAAAACCACCAGCCACTCCTCAGAAGGAAGACTGGGCAACCTACTTCTGTAGATTCCGTAGAGATACCGCCTCAGAAACCCGAGGAGGGGGTCTTTTTTTTTTTTTAGGCTCTATGCTCAGCACTTTTTACACATTTTATGTCAGTTTTAAAACTTCTACGCACCCTAACCACCACCCATCTGTCAGTTCATCATACTGTGGTGGCTTGCATGTTGCTATGATGTTGGATCCTTTGCCACTGTTATTTCAAATACTTGGAGGGTCACCCATGGTGGACAAGTTTCAGCAGAGCTTCTAGACTAAGAAAGATTAGAAAGATAAGTCCAGAGAACAGCTTCCAAAAACGAAACACTACAGATCACAACAGAACACTGTCTGACTCATTCTCTTAGGACATGTGATCAGTCGCAGAAAGAGGACATCATGTTTGGTGAAGTAGAGAACTGTTAAAGGAGACCCTTGGTGAGATGAAATGGCACAATCATCACAACTATGGACTCGAATATGGTGGTGATCATGAAGATGACACAGGACCAGGCAATGTTTCATTCTGTTATAGTAAAGGTTGCCTTGAGTCACAGTTGACTTGATGGCATTAACAGTAACAATCAACTCTAAAAAAAAGGGTCCTCTATGGGAGCTCTGGTAGCATAGTGGATAAGACACTTGCCTGCTAACCAGACGGCTGGCGGTTCAAACCCACCAGCCACTCCTCGGAAGGAAGGTTGGGCAATCCTACTTCCGTAGTGATACTGCCTCGGAAACCCAAGGAGGGGTCGCTATGAGTCGGGTTGACTCGACGGCACGTAACAACAACAACAACAACATTGCTCTCATTTAACATGCAAGGAAACTGACCACAAGAGGCTAAGTGTCTTGAACACAAAGACAGCAGTGCAATGGCAAAGCCAAGTGAAGGCTCAAGCCTGTCTGGTGGCACAGAGTTTAAACACAGCTCCCTCTAAACTTGTCCCCATTGTCCTGTCTCCTGACCACCATAACGTGACTGCAGAGCATGAAGATGACCTAAGAGTCTGGTTAGAAATTTAAAAGACAAATAAATACCTTAAATGTCTACCTTAGGATTATATTCTCCAAGGTATCTAACATTTTATTTAATGTTGTGGAGAAACGTATTTTAGTACTGTTTAATCTTCAAGGCAAACATAAATATCCTTCTTGTTGTTGTTATGTGCCGTTGAGTCGGACCCGAAATATCCTTATTCATCCACAAAGCTGCTCCTCCAATGCCCTTCCTCTATTAAATTCCCAGGAGCCCTGGTAGCATAGCGGCTAAAGGACTTGACTGCTAACCAGAAGGCTGGCGGTTCAAACCCACCAGCCACTCCTCGGAAGGAAGATGGGGCAATCTACTTCCGTAGTGATACTGCCTCGGAAACCCAAGGAGAGGTCGCTATGAGTCGGGGCCAACTTGACGGCACATAACAACAACAACAACATTAAATTCCCATTACTGATGCTCATCTCACCACTGCCTTATATGGTCAGCTGAATCCATGTATTCTCTTTCTCTAACCTATTAAGAGTTTTGGAGAAAGTACACCTTTGAATTCCCCACAACTGTGCACAGCATTACATAGATTAGTGAATAAGAGCATGGGGCTAGAACCAGATTGCCATGGTTTAAATCCAGGCCCCATCTACTTGCTGTGCCTCAGTTTCCCTATCTGTAAAATGAGAACAGTAAAAATATATACCCTCAAGTCTGAAGTAGGAGCTCTGGTAGCATAGTGCCTAAGACACTTGACTGCTAACCAGAAGGCTGGTGGTTCAAACCCCCAGCCACTCCTTGGAAGGAAGGTTGGGGAATCTACTTCCGTAGTGATACTGCCTCAGAAGCCCAAGCAGGGGTTGCTATGAGTCAGGGCCAACTCGACATCACATAACAACAACAACAAGTCTGAAGTGAGAATTAACCAAGTTAATATAAGTAAAATACTCAGTCCAGTGCCTGGCCTAAAGTAAGCACTATATTTGTATTACATGTTTTAAAAAATATAATTAATATCATTATTGGCTTTTATTATTACTTATGCCGATCTTACAGATCACTTTAACACATAAAAACACTTAGAACAGAGATGGGCATATAATATGTACTCAATAAATGTTACCTACCATTATCAGTATTAATTTGCTCACAGTAAGATTCAATAAATGTGTTGAATATCAATTTTTATGTATGCATTGATAGCAAAATTGCCATTTTTAATGAATATAAAGGAATGTTATGGGTTCAATCAAAAATATAAAATGCAAATCTGTATCTGAACACTTCATTAGAAGGAAAGCAAAAAGGAGTTTACTGAAATTGGAATCTTATTGCACAATATTTGCCTTAGAGAAGAAAGCCAGAGTCAAGCAAATAAAAACACGTTCCTGAATGTCAGGGTTCACTGCTAAGTATTAAAAAAAAATAACAAGAACAACATCCACTAATATTTACTGAGAGCTGACTATGTGCCAACCAGCATGTTAGGACTTTTCTATAAAGTCACAGTTAATATCCTGAAGACCACTAGCAGGCAAGCCCCATTTACCAGATGAAGAAACTGAAATTAGAGGTCACACAGCCTTCCCAGGCTCATCCAGCTTTTAAGGGGCATACAATGATGCTAGAAGCATGCTCTTAATCTCTGTACTAGTGGATCCCTCCATGTTGGACAAACCAGAAAAATCCAGAAACTTTTCTAAAATAAAAAAACTGACTGACAATTTCGTTTTGCCAAGAATAAATGATCATTTCATAAAAGAAAGCACATTTTTTAATATGAACCAAGAAAGGAACATTTCAGGGTAAATCCAAGTAATGATGCTGGCCTTATACCCAAACGTCTGTGTGTCTGTGTGTGACACGATAGTTTTACCTTTCTCATTTTACCACAAACTTGTAAAAACCTTACCACACACCTCCCTCTGAATCAGCACTGGGAACCACTGGTCTGGACATTACAAACCTTGCACTCATTCTCATTTCCATTTCTAATTTGTGCAAGGTTAAAACAATACTAAAACTGTCTAGAACATACTGAAACTGTCTAAAACAATACTAAAAAATTGAGAAAGGAAGAAATTAGAATTGAATTAAAACAGTCCTGAAGTCTGTCCAGGAAAAGGACATTAGTAAAACTACAAAGCCAGAGACTGTAGGACCAAGTAAACCAAACAAAAGAACCATGAGGCTTAAAGATTCTATCAAGTTTTAAAACATTGTTTTAAGGCTGAAAAGTCATACAGAAACTCTCTTAGCTACAAGGAGAGCACTCAACAGTTCCAAATTTGTCTCCGACTGTGCCAGTATGTGAATGCTGGGCTCACTCTTGATCTTCAGCACTTTTCCTCTGCCACCACCATTCAGAATTCATTCCCAGGAGACCACACAAGGGTTTCAAAACCCTTGTTGGGGGTACCAAAGTACAAAAAATTCTCATTTAGAGTCTGTTCTCCTAAGGAGCCCTGGTGGTACAAATGGTTAAGTGTTTGGCTGCTAATCGAAAGGCTGACGATTAGAGCTCACCTAGTGGCTGCGCAGCAGAAAGACCTGACAATCTGCTTCTGTAAAGATTATAGCCAAATTGTGGTAAACTGTGGTCAATGACATGAGACAAAGTATATGTGAACTGCTGTATAGAAAGTGAATTTGATCTGTAAATCTTCACCCAAATCACAATTTTAAAAAAATATAAAAAAAAAAAAAGATTATAGCAAAGAAAAGCCTACTCTGTCACATGTGGTCACTATGAGTCGAAATGGACTTGAAGGCAGCTAGTAACAACTCCTAGCGTGTGTCTTCACATGACATAACCATGCCAGTTAATATGACCAAAATGAGGCTCACATACTCTAAATCCAGCAATTTCAAATTTCTAAAGGCAACGAGGTCTGGGTTAGGAATGAAATGTGTCTTCCCTCATGCAATTAATATCTGGGCTTAATCAAAATAAAGGGTTCACAAATTCCTTTCTACAGAGACCCTAGTGGATACCTATTCTAAAAGAAACACAATGTTAGGTACAAAAACCAAGCACCTTACTCTGAGTTGGGTACTAACACAAAGAACAACATATTCAAACAACAAACGTTTACTGAGCCCCTTTGTACCAGGCATTGTCCTAAGCCAGTGGTTTTGAAACAGGGATGATTTTGCATCTAGGGGATAACTGCCAATGTCTAGAGACATCTTTTATTTTGTCACAATAGAGGGTGGGGAGGGAGGTGCTAATGGCCTCTCATAGGTATAGATCAAGGATACCAGCAAACAGCCACAAAGCAGAAAACACACCCATACACACACAACAAAGAAATATCCAGCCCAAAATAACAATAGTGCCAAGGATGACGTTCTAGGCTCTGGGAATGTATCAGTAAATAAGTAATGGATAGAAATCCCCCATCCCTTGAAGCATGCATCCTAAAGGGGAGAGACATATAATAAACACAACATATTGGAAAATTATACAGTTAGTTAGACTAAGTACTATGGGGAAAATAGAGCAAGACAAGCAAGATTGAGAGCATGGAGGGATAGCGATTGTAAAGAACCCCGATCAGGGTACAGCTAACAAGGATATAACATTTAAAAGAAGATATAAAGTTGGTAAGGAAGTGAGTGCTACAGCCCTCTAGGGAAAGGACTTCAGGCAGAGGGAATAGCCAAGTGCAATATCCAAAATCCCTGAGTACAGGGGCCAAGAGTGTTCTAGCAACAGCGAGGAGACCAGCCTGGCTAAAGCAGAGGGAATAGGAGAGGGCGATATGTGATGATATCAGAGCCAACAGGGAGCTTACCCTACAGGCTGCCTTGTGCCATTTAAAGGACATCAGAATTTACCATGAAAGAAATAGGAGCCAGTGGAGGGTTTTGAGTAGGAAATGATTCATCTAACACAGGGTTTCTCAACCTTAGCACTACTGAAAATTTGGAGCCTGATAACCCTTTGTTGTGGGTGCTGTTCCGTGCACTGTAGGATGTTTAGCAGCATCCCTTCCCTCTAGCCACCAGAGACCAGGAGCTACCCCACTCTGTGACAGCCAAAAATATCTCCAAATATCATCAGATGTTGCTCCTGGGTAAAAACTAGTTTTAATAAGAATACTGAGGCTGCTGTTGAAAATCCACTAAAGGCAGGTGAGGTCAAAGGCAGGACACCAGGTAATAGACCAATGCAATAACCAGGTGGGGGCTGATAGTGGATTGGACCAGAGTAGTAGCAGAGGAGTTGGTAAAAAGTGGCCAGATTCCAGACATTCAACTCCAAGGAGATAATCCAAGGATACAATGGGAAGACAAAATGGTTAGAGCAGTCTTAATCTTTCAATTTTAAATTCTTCAAACCAAGACCTACAAACAGTGAGATGCCCTGGCAAAGACCTAAGGCAAAAAGTAATGAGAAGGCCCTAAGCAACATGCAGCCCTTTTAAAGTTGCACAGCAGATGTCGATGACAATACGTTAGAAAACTGTGGAAAACAGTATAGGGAAATTTTGCCAACCTCATATATTTATTCACAGATTTTATTTAACTGGTTTATTTCAAATAGCATGTGTCTGCTCCACATACAAGTTCTGCAACAACTTTTTTAATTTAGCTTTCTTCCCCATACCAGTTCTGTCCTACACCTGTTTCCAGCTTCAACGTGTGAAGCCATTTCTTCCCACGTACCCACATTCCTCATTACACGTGCTCACTAGCTATTGAGGACACTTACTCTTAAAAGTAATTTTTTTGCCAACTCTGAAAAAGAACAGGCCCAAATCCTTCAACATGAGTTTTGTGGCACTCATTTGTGTTTTTCCAGATGGTGTTTTCTTCAGTCTCTCAAACTAATTTAATGTTATATATCAACTATCATCAAAAATGTTAGAAACAGTCCAGTTAATTCATTTTTTTTTTCCCAGGACTACACACACACTTGCTCCCTCATTCTGGCCATGTAAGCATTTGCTTATAGAAGCAAAAGCAGGGATTGCTCAGTAAAACACTGGTCCCTTCAGCCAAATGCAGATAAAGCCTAGATGAGCATAACCAACAATACCCTTTACACAATATTACTCAAAACCCCCAGCTCCCAACACACACAATCTATGCTCAGACACAAAACAGTCTTTATGAAGAGAAACCACCAACTAAAGGTTCGTTTTAGGCTTTCAACTGCAAAGATGTTTCCTTTCAATCTCCCTTATGCATCTGCAAAGAAGCTGCTTCAGCAACACAGTCAGTGGGTGCTCTGGTCCCATTCTCTTCCCCAACTGGATTTCAGAGTCCTGCCACAGCTCTAAAGGAAACAAACCTTGCCCTGGCTTTCCACTAGAACTAGAGAGCCCCATGCTCTCCAGATAAAGATTATACACCTCACTTTCGTTTCCGTCTTCATTTACCCTGATTTCTGGGCCCTCTCCCCTATGTATTGTAATACTTAACAGGGTCCTCCCAGGTCCTACCCACAGGGATGGGACAGGAAGGCATTGCTGAAAGCTTCCAGTTACAGCCTTATCACACAACCGGACAACCGAGAGGGGTGGAAGTAAATCCTTCTCAGCCATCACAGCCTCAATTGGCCATCCTCTCTCTTGGTAAACACTGGAAATGAGAAGTTGGGGGAGTTCAGAATGGTCTCAGGGCAAAGAGAAAGGAAGACACCCAATCCATTTTGACAAAAAAAATGGAAAGAAGGTAGCAAAGGTGAGTGGCGCAAAGGAAATGAGCACTGAGGTAGCGCGAGTTGTCAGGCTAGCGGGTTATCTCGACTCCTCTCCAGGAAAGTTTCTGAAGTTCACAAAGAATTAAATGTGTGCCACTGCCAGGAATGGGACACTCCCAATAACCCTCCACAGGGACAGGGGCGCTCTGGCGGCACAGTGCCTAAGGCATTTTGACTGCTAACCAGAAGGCTGGAGGTTCAAACCCACCAGCCAGTCCTCAGAAGGTAAATGGGGCAATCTACTTCTGTAGTGATACCGCCTCGGAAAACCAAGGAGGGGTCACTGTGAGTTGAAAGGCACTGAGTTTGGTTTGTTTTCTCTACTTCCACGAAATTAAAGTAAGTATCTTGCTTTATATATTAAGTAAAGTAAGTCTCACTACTTTGGACATGTTATCAGGAACAAACAGTCCCTGGAGATGGACATCATGCTTACTAAAGCAGAAAAACCAAACCGACTGCCATCGAGTGAATTCCGACTCACAGTGAACCCCACTGGGTTTCCAAAGTGGTAAATCTTTACAGAAATAGACTGCCCGATCTTCCTTCCGAGGAGTGGCTGGTGGGTTTGAACCTCCAGCCTTCTGGTTAGCAATCAAATGCCTTAGGCACTGCGGCACCAGATCGGAGGGCCAGCGAAAAAGAGAAAGACCCTCAAACAGATAGTCTGACAGAGCTGCAACAATGGGCTCCAATACAGCAACGATGCGAGAATGGCTCAGGATCCGGCAGAGTTGTTCTGTTGTACATAAGATCGCTAACAGTCGGCGCCCACTCACAACAATTTCCAGATAGTGGAACCTGAACTAGGAGACACTCCCACTCGCTGCCCTAGGCCCCGCCCGTGCTCAGGAGCCACAGTATAGAAGGTGAGAGGCGGGCTCAGGGAAAGCTCACCTGGAGGAGATCAGGGGCGGGTTTTCCTGGAGGGGCTGGGCTCCTCACAGGCAACTTCAAGGGAGCTCTGGTAGCTCAGCAGAACTAATTGCTTCCCCTGACCGTCGCGTCTCAACCCTCCCAAGCTCTCCCTCTCCGAGCCTTGGCCTGCTGGAACCTTTAGAAATGGGCTTCACTAGAAACTCTTTTTCTCCCCTCATCCCACAGCGACAGCATCCTGGCCCAGGACTCTTCCTCCCCCACCTCCGCGCCGGGTCGCTCCCCAGCCCCCACTCAGTCTCAACAGCTGGCATCCCCAGACGAGGGTCCTCGCGCCTGGGCGCGACATCCCCGGCGTCTCGCGGCGCTCAGAAACGCGCCCGGGTTGAGACCCCATAGACGCGCACCGGCTCGGCCGGCGTAGCCCCTCAGCTGTGGGGGGCAGTTCGCCCTCTGCCCCGGGGCAAGGGCACAGGGTCCTTGTCCCACAGCCGAAGAGACCGGCTCTCCTCGCCCTCAGATAGAAGGCACGCCCCCCCCCCCCCCCAGCCGTCCGCCGAACATTCCTCCAGCTGTCACCACTCACCTGCTCTTGAGGGGTTGACTTTTGAGTTCGTAATAGGTTTTGGGCTCTTCGTGAAACTCCTCCCCGACTTCAAAATCCGGCACGATTCCGGATTCAGACTGCATGGCTCCCACTTCTCGTCCTTCCACTATTCGAAAGTGAGACTAGAGCCCGGGGGCGGAGGTAAGGTGGCGGGGCCTGGATCCCCAGAGCCGTGCACCCCCAAGCAGCGTCAAGCTCAGCCCGCTCGCCCGCGCGCGGCTGCCCGCCCCGTGCGCTGCGAGTTTACACTTGCACCCAGGCGGGAGGGGCTGTCGGCTGAACGTTGCCTGGGATCTGTAGTTCGGCCCGCGTGAGGCATTCCTGGCTCGCCCGGGGAGCCGCTCCCGAGAAAACTACAACTCCCAGAAGGCCAGGCAGGGGGGAGAGGCAACGTGGTGGACACCGCTAGTGCAACTCTTGTTTGGATTCACTGTCAATGTCAGCAGCTCGTCTCCCTCCTCTCTCCACGCTTGCTTCAAGGGTACAGACTTAGTTATTAATTTAGTAAGAACGGACTCAGCCCTGCTCTCCTACTGTCACCCTCTTCCTAGCTCAGATATTTACGAGACCACGAGGAGTCCTCGTTAAAAATTATAATATTGATACTGAACGGTTTTGGCACTAGAAAGTTTAGTATTCACGCCTGCCTTAAAATACGGGGACTTCCTATCAGCCCACATGCTTCTCTGATCTGCTGCGACACATCAACTGGTCCTCGAACTGAAACAGAGTGGAAGAAGTTTCCTTCACTTTATAATTAAAACATTATTGTAGGAACTGCTTATGCTTTCCTTTTCTGTAAATTACTCAGCCCGGACATTAACAGTACTATTTACCTAATTGAATGTGTCCCCTTTATCCGTGTAAAAAAACCACTGCCATCAAGTCAATTCCTACTCATAGCGACCCTATAGGACAGAGTAGAACGGCTCCATAGGTTTCCAAGACTGTAATTTTTTTAAAATTGTGATTTGGGTGAAGATTTACAGAGCAAATTCACTTTCCATACAGCAGTTCACATATACTTTGTCTCATGTCATTGACCACAGTTTACCACAATGCAACAGCTCCCCTCCCACTTCCTCCCCATAGTTACCTCTTCCCAGTGTCCATCCCTCAAGACTGTAATTCTTTAGGAAAGTAGCTGATTTACCTTTCTCCAAAGGAGTGCCAACCTTCCGGTTAGCAGCCAAATGCCTTAACTACTGTGCCACCAGAGCTCCTTCCTCTTTATCCAATTAACCACTTCCAATCTAAAGCACTACTTTAGTTAAGCTAATTTAAGAAGGCACACAATTAAAAGAACAGAGCCATTGCTGTCAGCTTTTAGTTTCTTAGTTGGCCAGGTGTTCAAATGAGATGGCCGTAGGTAACATTTCAGGAGTGAAGTTATAGGGTACATAAATAATATAAATGTCAACCTCCTCTTGAGCTTCCCAGCACTCACTTAGATAACAAAATAACAGGTGCTGGCTTATGTCTCATTTGTACTTCCAGTCCCTCCTTCTGATTAGTTCCAGTAGGACCTGTTCCTTCTTTTAAAAGTGTGCTTGGCATCAAGTAGGCAGTATGCAGAGTGGCATTTAAATTTATGAGACTCAGAGTCAAGTCCAGCTGTGAAGTGCTGTGTGACCTTGGGTATATATCACCTGATTCCTAGAAGCCTCAATTTCTTCATCTGTAGAAAAGGAGACTGGAAATCCTGTTTTAGGTGTTGCAAGGTTGGAAGGAAGATGAGGCAATCTACTTCCGTAGTAATACTGCCTCGGAAACTCAAGGAGGGGTCGCTATGAGTCGGGGCCAACTTGACGGCACATAACAACAACAACAACAACAAGGTCAGATGCAAGAAAAAATTATTTGTAATGTGTAGAACAGCTGCTTCGTGGTCATTTTTATTATTATTATTATTATTATTAGTTAGACCTGATCATAGTAGTTCCAGACTGCCGGTTTATCTTTGTATTTGTCCTTTAATGATGATCATAGGAGGAAACCCTAAAGAGGCTAGACTAATAATTGGGCATTTCCCAGGAGTTGCCCTTTTGTCTATTTTGCCTTATCATGAAGCATTTTAATTTTAAATCAAAAAAGATCTCCAAAAGGATGGGATGATTTTAGAGCTAGAGAGCTCAAGGAGATTTGGAAGCAATCCAGAAGGTACATAGTATGTTGGAGCAACTATCAAAACCCTAAAATAAAAATTCCACCATCACGCACCCACTACCATTGAGTCAGTTCCAACTCATAGCAACCCCCACAGGGTTTCCAAGGCTGTAAATATGTATGGAAGCAGACTGCTTCATCTTTCTCCCACAGAGCGGTTGGTCGGTTCAAACAGCCAACCTTTAGGTTAGCAACCCAATGCCTTAACCACAACACCATCATAGCTCTTTACAATAAAATTAGACCCAAAATACTTTTAGGTCATTCTCTATAGCCATTAAAATATGTCAAAAATCAAAGGATTACCTTGGGCCAACGGGAAGAGGAAAGGAAAAACATGGAGAGGTCCTTCACTCTAGATTCCTAGTCACATTTGGGTTATCAAACTTTTGGAATATGGGAGGAGGGGTTCATTGTCACCATGAATTTGGAACTTATTGCATGGTGCAAGTAGCTAGCTGGAAGTTTGGAAATTAAAGTCCACCCAAAGGCACCTCAAAAGAAAGCCCTGATGATCTGGAAAAAAAAAAAAAATCAGCCATTGAAAACCCTATGGAGCACAGTTCTACTTTGACACACATGTGATGGCCAAGAGCTGGAATTAACTTGATGGGAATTGGTTACAGATATTTAATGGGGTATGGGCCAGAGCTGTTTAACAATGATGAACTTTCTTATCTAAATGTCAGTGGCTCATCCACTGAGAAATATTGGAGGCTTCTTAATCTTTTAGACTGCTTAAATCCGAGGAAAGCTATGGTCCCTCTCTGAGAAATGTAGATATAAAAAAAAATTCTGTACATAATATGGTTGACCCCATGAAGGCAATCAAGGACTTTTGATAGAACTGCTATTTATAATCTCTTTAAAACTATAATGAAACAGTTGAACAAGTGGAAAATCCACACCATTGAACTGGGTTAATGATAACATCATTAGCATCACCACTGTGCCACTGAATATCCTAGCTTGCAACACCACCACTGGATACAGGATGCTGTCAGAATGCTTTCTCTGTGAACTGGATATAGCCACACCAGGATGAATTTGGTGGTCTTGACTAAGTCACCTCTTATATTCTAATTTAAGGTCACATGATTGATCTGATTGACAGACCTATTTTTGTGCCCACCTCCTAACTGCAAAGGATGCTGGCTACCCATAAGACATTCAGGATCCTCTTTGTCTCTTTGTCTTACTACCTTTGAGACTATAACTCACGGCCGTTGAATTGATTCCGACTCATAATGACTGTTCCTTGGGTTTTCGAGGTGGTATCTCTATGGAAGTAGATTGCCCAGTCTTCCTTTAGAGGAGTGATTGGTGGGTTTGAACCACCAGTCTTCTGGGTAGCAGTATAGAAGGTAAGAACTATTTTCAGTCTCCCTGGCAACAAAAGGTCCAGTTATATATTCAGAAACCCATAAATCTCCCTATCCACCCCTGCCCCCATAATTCAAGTTGTGACTCTCCTTTGAAATAAGTCCTAAAGAACACAAGAAGTAGCCCTAGTGTGGCAATGGTTAAGCACTGATGTTTAAGGCTGATAACGTAAAGGTTGGCAGTTGGACCTCACCCAACAGCTCCACAGAAGAAAGATTTGGTGGTAAAGATTGCAGCCTAGAAAACCCTTTAGGGAAGTTCTGGTCTGCCACATAGGATCACTATGAGTCTGAATCAATTCAATGGCACTAGTAACAACAGTGAACACAGGAGTGAATGATAAGGAGACTATTTACCTAAAAAGAAATTGAGATAACATCCAGATGAAGAATATTGTAAATACCAGAAAAATGCCAAGGGAAAAAAGGATGATTGGGGCACTCTTGGGGGTGTCAAAGGACAACTTATAGGTACCCTCCTCATAGCATATGTTATCTATGTATTTGCCAAGGTAGTAGAATATATGCTGAGACATGGGCCATGTCCCAAGACAACAATCTAAGCTATTCATGCAAAGTTCAGTCATGAAACATGTCAAGTGGGGGAAAATTAATTTTCAAGGTTAAGAACTGAGCAGTGGTTTGGGGATGGTTTTATCTCAAAGTGATATGCCTCAAGAACTGGAAAGTTAAAAGCAGAGATGTGCCTTTTTATAGTCGTGAACCCCAAAGCCAAGCAGGGGGCAGCAAGTGCTGTCATCACAGAGCTATCACAGCAGTGGGGGGAGCCATGTATGATCCTGTTATGGACTTTGTGACTTTAAAACTAGTACTGATCAGTAACTGGAGGAACTTCAGGTCATGCATTTACCAGTCCAAGGTGTTTGAGGCAGGGATAAGAGCAAGAAGGACACACAAAACATTTGACAGTATGAGATAGCAAAGAGAAGTAATATAAACTCCTAAAGGGTCATTTCTGTTTTTCTGTCTTCCTTTAAATAGCCACCAGAGTAAAGTGAAACAAACAAACAAACAAAAAAAAACCATTGCTATCAAGTCAATTCTGACTCATAGCAACCCCTACTGGATTTCTAAGGCTGTCGATCTTTATGGAAGTAGATTGCCTTATCTTCCTTCTGAAGAGCAGCTGGTGGATTTGCAATGCCAACCTTTTGGTTAGCAGCCAAATGTCTCGCCCATTACACCAATGAAGATGCTTGCTTTCATGTAAAATAGTTTTTTTAAAAAAGTCATTTTCTTATTAGAAATGTATAATATTCATTATTTTAAAATGATAAAATGCATATAAGTAGAAAGAAAAAAGTCTAAACACCTGTAATCCCACTCTGGAGAGATATCCAAACCTAGACTGATGTGTTTATATATATGTCTAAAGAAGGAGTCAAAAGGAAATCATATAGATCAACAGCTACTAGGGAAAAAAAGAAAGAATAGGACAAATTACATAAATAAAGTATAGAATTCATTTGAAAAAAAAAAAAGAAATCATACAGAACATGCTAATTTTCCCTTTAATCTAGTATGAGTAGCTTCCCTTGTCTACAACATTAATGTCTTAGTTATCTAGTGCTGCTGTGACACAAATATCACATGTAGGTGACTTTAAAACATAGAAATCTATTTGTTCACAGTCCTGGAGGCTAAAAGTGCAAATCAAGATCTTGGCCTTGTGGATTCTTGCTGGTAGTACTGAGCATTCCTCAGCTTGTAGATGAACCTCACATGGCCTCTGTCTTCCCTCATGTGTGTCTCTGTGTCTTTTTATAACTCAGAGATGATTAGGTTGAGGATCCACCCTACATTGGCATGTCTTCATTAACATTACAAAAGAATGCCATATTTTGCCAGGAAGGATCTTTCTAGAACACAAATCTGACCTAATGCTTCCTCTGTTTTAAAGCCTTTTCAGGCTTCCCATTGCTATAAAATAAGTACCAAGCTCTTGGAAACACCTTTCCCTTTTGCTTCCTGTTAGATGACTCCCTGACTTTCATATCAAGCATCCTTCCCAAAAAAAACCCACTGCAGTCGAGTCAATTCTGACTCACAGCAACACAGTACGACAGGGTGGATCTGCTCCACATGCTTTCTTTTCTTTTTTTTCTTTCATAGGGTTTTCAAAGCTGTAAATCATTTTTTTCTTTTTTTTTTGATTTGGGTGAAAGTTTACAGAGCAAATTTACTTTCCATACAGCAGTTCACATACATTTTGTCTCATGACATTGACTACAATTTCCCACTATGCAACAGTTCCCCTCGCACTTCCTCCCCATAGTACTTCTTCCCTGTGTCCTTCTGTCCATGTACTCTGCCCCCTGAGCTGTCTCCCTGTGCATACACAACCCTTCTTTCTCCCATGATTGTTCTCTCCAAGAAGTGTGTCTACCTAGTGTAAATGTTCAACTCATATACTTGTCTATTGTTTGGCTGGAAGCCACAGGAATGGGTTCAATTCCAGACCTGAAGGGCAGCTAGGGGCCATAGTGTCAGGAGTTCCATCAGGCTCTATCAGAGTAGCAAACCTGGTCCTTTTTTTTTTCTTCTCCAAATGATTTTGAGTTTTGTTCCACATTGTTCTCCCACTCTGTCCAGGATCTTCTACATAGATCCCCCTCCTAGTGGTTGACAGTGGTAGTCGGGCACCCTCTAGTTCTTCTGGTCTCATAGTTTGTATAGGCCGAGGATCGCATGGTGTACCAGTCACTTGGAGTAATTGTTTTCATGAATCTTTGGTTTTCTTCATTATTCTTTATGCCAGACAAGGAGCACATCATGACATCTAGATGACTGCTTGCAAGCTTTTAAGATCCCAGTCGCTACCCACAAAAGTAGGATGTGGAACAATGTTTTGTGTAGTATGTGATGCCAATTGAGCTTGATGTCCCCTGTGACTATGCCCCCGAGCCCACAGGTCCAACTACTTGGTCCCTCTGGGTAGCTGGCTGTGGCCAAGAAGTGACTTCAACCTTGTCTCTTGTCAGCTCTACTATGTTCCTGGGAATTCTTACAGAACATACCAATACACTTGTAGAACCATTGTCTGCTAACCTTATACATGGTCACTGGCACACTCCCCACTGCATAGACATACCTACTAGTTCAACCTGTCCACCCGTCTATCCACCCATATATCCATGTTTGCCTTCACTGAAATGCAGTACTGTATGTCCAAAAAGGTTCATCTTTGTTGTCTGTACCTCCTATGTACCTCTCTATGTCTTCCTCTTCCTCAATGCCACCATGTTGATCACTCACATTTGGTACATTGCCCTTCTCTTCACCCAAATCAGTACTTGTTTTTATCTATCTAACAGTGTTCCCTACCATATCCTCCCACCCTTAGTAACCAACAAAGAAAATTTCCTTCCATATATAAAACTTTCCTTGACTTTTTACAGTAATGGACTAATACAATATTTGTCCTTCTGTGATTGACTCATTTCACTCAGCATAATGTACTCCAAGTTCATCCACATTATGCAGTGTTTTGCAGATTCTACATTATTCTTTAGGGTTGCATAGTATTCCATTATGTGTATGTATCATAGTTGGGTTATCCATTCTTCAGTTGATGGTCCCCTAGGTTGTTTCCATCTTTTGGCTATTGTAAATAGTGCTACGATGAACATGGGTGTGCATATAACTGTTCTTGTCTTGGCTTTCACTTCTTTAGGATATATACCTAGTAATGGAATGACTGGGTCAAATGGTATTTCTAATTCCAACTTTTTAAGGAATTGCCATAATGCTTTCCACAGTGATTATACTATGTTACCATCCCACCAGCAGTGTATGAGAGTCCCAATCTCTCTGCATCCTCACCAGCATTTGTTATTTATTGTCTTGTTGAACTTTGCTACTAGTTTGGGAGCTCTGGTAGCATAATGGCTAAAGCACTTGACTGCTAACCAGAAGGCTGGC
>NW_006921736.1:4964397-4965983 GCF_000298275.1 Orycteropus afer afer | reverse complement strand
TTTTGTTATTGAGGTGTTGGAGTTTTCTATAAATTCTAGAGATAAGTCCTTTGTCAGTTATGTCACTGCTGAATATTTTTTCCCAATCTGTAAGTTTTCTTTTGACTCTTTTGGAGAAGTCCTTGGAAGCACGTAAAAATTTAATTTTTAGAAGGTCCCATTCATCTAGTTTCTCTTGTGCTGTTTGTGCATTTTGGGTTATGCTTGATACTCTATTTATGCCATATATTAGGACCCCTAAATTTGCCCCTAGTTTTTCCTTGAAGAACTTTATTGTTTTAGGTTTCACATTTAAGCTTTGATGCTTATGGGGTTAGTTTTTGTGTATGGTGTGAGGTGCAGATCTTGTTTCATTTTTCTACAAATGGATATCCAGTTTTGCCAGCACCATTATTAAACAAACATTCTCTTCCCCATTTAATGGATTTTGGCCCTTTGTCAAAGATCATCAAAGCTGTAAATCTTTATGTAATCAGACTGGAACAGCTTTCTCCCTTAGAGAAACATATTGGTTTGCATCTGAGTGTTTTAACCACTGAGAAACCAGTGCTCCTTTTAAACATCTCCAGCAATCTCAAACTGCTTAAAACATGCAAATATGCCAGGCTGTTTCTCAGTACCTTGAATGCCTTTCCCTTCCTTTTTGCACAACACACTTGTTTGGACTTTAAGATTCAGCTCAAGTGTTAACTTCTATAGGAAGTCTTGCCAACCCT
This sequence comes from Orycteropus afer afer, assembly GCF_000298275.1. Lineage (NCBI taxonomy): Eukaryota > Metazoa > Chordata > Mammalia > Tubulidentata > Orycteropodidae > Orycteropus > Orycteropus afer. Next base: position 4,965,267 of record NW_006921736.1, on the reverse strand, counting down.
CATAGCCTTCACCAGATCCCCAAATTGGGTTAGGTGCCTGTGATAGTTAAGGTTGTTTGTCGGCTCAGCTGGGCTGTGATTCTAAGTGGCTTAGTAGTTATGATATAGCCTTCATCCATGTTGAGATGTGATATAATGTAATTACCTCCATGATGAGCAATCAGTTGAAAGGGAGTTTCCTACAGGGTTAGCCTGCTTCCAATATAATGGGCTTGTTGGCCTATGAAGCGAGAAAGCTGAGTGCCTTTGGGCAGGAAGTTTGTTGGGAGAATGGCAGAGCTAAAACAAATGTGGAACACTTGCCTAAGAAGGACAGAAGCCAAGCCAAGAGACCAAGAGCCAGAGAGGCATGCCTGAGGGCATAGCTGAGGGAAGACTTGTCCTGATGGAATAATTTTAACCTGTTACTTCCCTAATAAACCCCATAATTGTGAGTATTATCTATGAGTTCTGTGTAGCCATTGTAATGAATTGTCAAACCTAGCAGAGAAGAAGTGAGCACCATGGGAGGGATGGTTGGTATCAGAATTGGCAGAAAGACTGGAGGGTGGTGGTATGTCTGGCCTTTAGGAATAAGCCTTGGGCTGCAGATGGTGATTCTCTCTTCCTGTCATGAGGTTGGAGGAGGTAAGAGGAGGATGCAGCCCCCATGTACTTTTTGCAACCCTCAATGATTGACACAATGGCTGCAACAATGGGCTCAAAAATATATACTATTATGCAAATGGTACAGGACCAGTCAACATTTTGTTCTGTTGAGCAAAATGATAAAGGTTGAAGAATACAGTCTGCAGTATGGATTATGTCTCAATATAAAGAAAACAAAAATCCTCACAACTGGACCAATGAGCAGCATCACAATAAATGGAG
>NW_006921736.1:4958761-4963677 GCF_000298275.1 Orycteropus afer afer | reverse complement strand
CCCGAGGAAGCTGCTAACTGAAATGTTGGTGGCTTGGGGTTGCTTCGGCCTAACACTTGGAAGCGAGAATGGCCAGACTTAGTCTCACCTATTTTGGTCATGTTGTCAGAAGGGACCATTCATTGGAGAAGGATGTCATGCTTGGTAGGGTGGAGGGTCGACGAAAGAGGTGGAGGCCCTCAACGAGATGGATTGACATGGTAGCTGCGATGATGGGCTCAAGTATAGCAGGGATCGTGGAGCTGGCGCAGGATCAGGCAGTATTTCTTTCTGTTGTGCATGGGATCACTATGAGTCAGAAATGACTCGACGGCACCTAACAACAACAACAAGTACAAGTTGGTCTCTATGAGTCAGAGCCAACTTCATGGCACCTAACAGCAACAACACAAGAAAATCCATTTCCTAGCAAACTCACATTTATACTTTTTTTTTTTCATAATAATAGTATTTTGGATGTGTATTTGTATGTGCTATAAGAATGTCCAGGTGTATAGTAGAGCTGACAAGGGACAAGGTTGTGGTGGCTTCTGGTCCACAGCCAGCTACCTGGAGGGAGCAGGTATTTGGACCTGTGGGCTCAGGACCATGGTTGCAGGGGACATCAAGCTCAATTGGTATAACAAAGTACACAGAAACATTGTTCTACAGCCTACTTTGGTGAGTAGCGACCAGGAACTTAAAAGCTTTTAAGTGGCCATCTAGATGTAACAATGCGTCTCTCTGCGTCCAGAGCAAAGATGAATGAAGAAAACCAAAGACATATGGAAACAATTAGTCCAAGTGACTGGTATACCATGCGATCCTCAGCCTGTTTGACCATGAAACTAGAAGAATTAGATGGTGCCCAGCTACCACTATCAACTACTCAGAGGGAGATCAGTGCAGGAGATCCTGGGCGGAGGGGAAGAACAATGTGCAACAAAACTCAAAATCATTTAAAAAAAAAAAAAAGACCACTTTTGCTGGTCTGATAGAGACTGGTGAGACCCCTGAGACTATGACCCCTAGCTACCCTTCAGGTCTGTAATTGAACTCACTCCTGTGGCTTCCAGCCAAACAGTAAACAGGCATATGGGCTGAATATTTACATCAGGTAGATACATTCCTTGGAGAGATCAATCATGGGAGAACAGAAGGGCAGTGTTTGCACAGGGAGATAGCTCAGGGAGCAGGACTGCATGGGAGGAAGGGCACAGGGAAGAAGTAACTAGGGGGAGGAAGTGGGAAGATAGCTGTTGCATTGTGGAGAGTTGCAGTCAATGCCATGAGACAACATGTGTATGAACTGCTGTATGGAAAGTGAATTTGTTTTGTAAACTTTCACCCAAATCACAATAAAAATTTTAAAATAAATAAATAATAGTGTCTTGGTTCTCTAGTGCTGCTATAATAGAAATACCACAAGCAAATGCCTTTAACAAGCTTAAATTTATTCTCTTACAGTTTAGAAGCAAGCAGTCCAAATCAGAGTTCCTGCTCTAAGGTTTGAGTGTAAGCTCCTCAACCTTGGGCTTCAGCTCTGCTTCTTATTCCAGGCCCACTGGAGCTGAAGGCTTCTCATAACTCAGGCAGTTGCTGGCTGCTGAGGCTGACAAATTCAAGATCAGCAAGTAGAATGGCACAATCCCAAGATCAACGGGCATGTGGCAGATCAAGTCCAGAATCATTCAAGATTGGCAGGCAACATAACAGACCACTGAGATGAAGGTTCAGCCAAATGCAGGATACAGATGTACCAAAAAGTTCAAGATCTACCTCAAAGCTTCCCCATATATATTGGAAACAAGCCACACCCCAAAGACAACTAATTAGCTGCTCACAGCAGATTCCACCACGAAGTTGATTACAATCTCATCATGGGGGATAATTGCATCCAGCTGCCAAACACTCACAATCACAGTGCAGCCAAGTTGACACAACCTTAACTACCACAAAGAGCAATGATAATATACACTAAAATGAAATTTTTGCTAGTGTCTGTGTATACGTTAGCAAAATATTAATTAAACAAAATAACTAAGTTCTCTTCCATCACTAGGGCTCCATCCTAGTCTGAATTGATTTATCAGGGTACAATTTAGCCTGTGTCCTAGTGATAATGCTGATAAGGAGTCTGAGATTTCTTCATTAAACAAACAGACAGACACGTTAAGACTTGCTAGTGGGTGATTTGGGAAAATAACACACAGGAAAATAACTGAATGAATCATATTTAGCACTTATTAAAGGAACTAAAATCAGAAACAGACATAAGTGAAGATGCACATACATTTCCTCTCATAACAATTGCAGAGATTAACTCTCAAGGGATTTGATGTTTCTATCCATGGTAACATAAGAAGATTGTCAGAAAGTTTTGAAAGACAAGTACACATTTGATAGACTTCAGATGAAAATATATTCATCTTTGTTTTCCCCCTAAGGAAACCAGTAGGTGTTCCCTAGTAAGGAATACGTAAGTGTTCAATGTACTGTTGTTGAACTGATTTGCCAAAGTAGTATGCAATAAATCAAGAAAGAGGGACCAAAGAGCAAGTAGTCAGAAAAACAGAAAACTTTTGGCTTGGGGAAAAGGAAGAAGATGGTGTTCCAAAGGACTTACTGTTAGAGAGATGAATTAGAGTGCACATCAGGGATGATCTATGGACTAGAAACGACCTAATGCTCATAAAGCACCTAGACCAGAGCTTGATGCATGATAAGCACCACACAAAACTTTTACTTTATTTATTTTTTTTTGTAATTGTGATTTGGGTGAAAGTTTACAGAGCAAATTCACTTTCCATATAGCAGTTCACATACACTTTGTTTCATGACACTGACTACAATTTACCACAATGCAACAGTTCCCCTCCCACTTCCTCCCCATAGTTAACCTCTTCCCTCCATGTACTCCTGCCCTCTGAGCTGTCTCCCTGTGCATACACAGCCCTTCTATTCTCCCATGATTGTTCTCTCCAAGAAGTGTATCTACCTCAGGTAAATGTTCACCTCATATGCTTGTCTTTTTTTTGCCTGGAAGCCACAGGTGTGGGTTCAATTCCAGACCTGAAGGGCAGCTAGGGGCCGGAGTCTCAGGGGTTCCATCAGGCTCTATCAGACCAGCAAACCTGGTCCCTTTTTTTGTTTTCCAAATGATTTTGAGTTTTGTTCCACTTTGTTTTCCCTCTCTGTCTAGGATCTTCTATGTAGATGCCCCTCTGAGTGGTTGATAGTGGTAGCTGGGCACCATCTAGTTCTTCTGGTCTCATAGTTGTATAGGCTGAGGACTGCATGGTATACCAGTCACTTGGACTAATTGTTTTCATGAATCTTTGGTTTTCTTTATTCTTCTTTGCTCTGGATGAGGAGAGACCCATTGTTGCATCTAGATGGCTGCTTGCAAGTTTTTAAGATCCCAGATGCTACTCGCCAAAGTAGGAGGTGGAACAATGTTTTATGTAGTATGCTATGGTAGCGTAGTGCCTAAGGCACTTGACTGCTAACTTGAAGGCCGGCAGTTCAAACCCATCAGCCACTCCTTGGAAGGAAGATGGGGCAATCTACCTCTGTAGTGATACTGCCTCAGAAACCCAAGGAGGGGTCGCTATGAGTCGAGTCTGACTATACAGCACATAACAACAACAACATAACATGCCAAATGAGCATGATGGCCCCTGTGACTATGCCCCTGAGCCCACAAGTCCAACTACTCACTCCCTCTGGGTAGCTGGCTGTGCCCAAGAAGTGACTGCAACCTTGTCCCTTGTCAGCTGTACTATATACTGGGAATTCTTCCAGAACATACCAATACATTTGTAGAAACATTGTCTACTAACCTTATACATGATCTTGAGCATACTTCCTCCTGTATAGACATACCTAATAGTTCAGCCTGTCCACCCATCTATCCACCCATATATCCATGTTTGCCTTCGCTGACAACACAGTACTGTATGTGCAAAAAGGTTCATCTTTGTTGTCTGTACCTCCCATGTACCTCTCTATGTCTTTCTCTTCCTCAATGCTACCATGTTGATCACTCACATTTGGTACACTGCCCTTCTCTTCACCCAAATCAATACTTGTCTCCACCTGTGTAACAGTGTTCCCTTCCCTACCCTCCCACCCTTAGTAACCAACAAAGAAAATTTCCTTCCACATATAAAACTTTCCTTGACTTTTTCCAATAACGGACTAATACAATATTTGTCCTTCTGTGGTTGACTTATTTCATTCAGCATAATATGCTCCAAGTTCATCCATGTTATGTGGTGTTTTTCAGATTCTACATTATTTTTTTAGGGTTGCATAGTATTCCATTATGTGTATGTATCATAGTTTGGTTATCCATTCTTCAGTTGATGGACTAGTAGGTTGTTTCCATCTTTTGGCTATTGTAAATAGTGCTACGATGAACATAGGTATGTATATATCTGTTCTTGTCTTGGCTCTCACTTCCTTAGGATATATATCTAGTAATGGAATGGCTAGGTCAAATGGTATTTCTAATTCCAACTTTTTAAGGAATCGCCATACTGCTTTCCACAGTGATTATACCATTTTACAGTCACACCAGCAGTGTATGAGAGTTCCAAACTCTCTGCATCCTCACCAGCATTTGTTATTTTCTGTCTTGTTGAACTTTGCTACTAGTTCTGCGGCAAGATGGTATCTCGTTGTTTTGATTTACATCTCTCTAATGACTAATGACTGTGAGCATTTCTTCTTATGTTTGTTGGCCACCCTGAATATCCTCTTTGGTGAAGGGTCTATTCATGTCTTCTGTCCACTTTTTAACCATACAAAACTTTGACAAAATAAATACATTTTCATTTCTTTATTCATTTAATAAATATTTGTTTAGGCACTTGACTGCTAACCAGGAGGCTGGCGGTTCAAACCCACCAGCCACTCCTCGGAAGGAAGGTTGG
>NW_006921736.1:4943668-4945259 GCF_000298275.1 Orycteropus afer afer | reverse complement strand
GAATGAAACAAGATCTGTACCTCACACCATACACAAAAACTAACTCCAGATGGATCAAAGACTTAAATGTGAAACCTAAAACTATAAAATTCATCAAAGGAAAGATAGGGGCAAACTCAGGAGCTCTAATATATGGCATTAATAGCCCACAAAACATGAGTAAAAATACACAAACAACAGAAGATAAACTAGATTTCTTAGGCACATCAAAAGACTTCTCCAAGAGAGTAAAAAGAGAACATACAGATTGGGAAAAAATATTTGGAAACATAATATTTGACAAGGGACTTATCTCTAAAATTTATATAAAACTCCAACACCTCAACATCAAAAAGACAAAAAAATCCAATTAAAAAATGGGCAGAAGAGTTATACAGACACTTTACCAAAAAAATGGGCAATAAACACATGAAGAAATGTTCACAATCATTAGCCATTAGAGAGATGAAAATCAAAACAACAGTGAGATACCATCTCACCCCACCACTAATAGCAAAGTTCAACAAGACAGAAAATAACAAATGCTGGTGAAGAGGTAGAGAGACTGGGATTCTCATACACTGCTGATGGGACTATAAAATGATACAATCACTATGGAAAACAGTATGGTGACTCCTTAAAAAGTTGTAAATAGAAATACCATTTGATCCAGCAATCCCATTAGTAGGTATATATCCTAAAGAAGTGAGAACTGGGACACAGAATAGATACATGCCAACTCATGTTCATTGCAGCACTATTCACAATACCAAAGAGATGGCAACAACCTAAATGCCCATCAACAGAGGAATGGTTAACTGTGGTGGTTAAGTTTGTGTGTCAACTTGGCTAGGCCTGGTTGAGTGGTTGGGCAGCTGGATGTAATATTCTCCATGATGAGACTGGTAATCAGCTCCATGGTGGAATCTACTGTGAGCAGTTGAGTAGCTGCCTTAGGGATGTGGTCTGCTTCCTATATATAAGGAGAAGCCTTGGGGAATGGTCTGTAGCTTATGGCACACTTGAACTCTGTATGTAGTTGTGCCATTGTTCAGCAGCGTGCCATGCTCTGCTGACCTTGGGATTTTCAGTGGACTTGAATTAATGGCCTGCCATGTGGTTTGGTAACATTGGGACTGTGACATTTTATTTGTCGATCTTGGGCTTGTTAGTGTCAGCAGCCAGTAGCTGCCTGAGTGAAGAGATGCCTCTAGCTTCAGTGGGCCAGGAGCAAGAGGCAGAGCTAAATGAAGCCCAAGGTTGAGGGCTTTCACACAACCCCTGGAGCCTGGCACTTTGAACTGGACTTCTAGCCTCCCTCACTGTAAGAGAATAAACTCCTGTTTGTTCAAGCCATCCCACTTGTGGTATATATTCTTGTCAGAGTGGCACTAGGTAACCAGAACAATAACCTAACTATGATACATAAGTGCAACAGAATACTATGCAACACAAAAGAATAATGTATAATCCGTGAAACATGTCATAACATTGATGAACTTGGAGGATATTACTCACTGCTGTTGAGTGGGATCCAATTCATAGTGAACCCTCCTTGGGTTTCTGAGGCAGTATCACTACGGAAGTAGATTGCCCAACCTTTCTTCCAAGG
>NW_006921736.1:4937652-4943208 GCF_000298275.1 Orycteropus afer afer | reverse complement strand
CCTTGGGTTTCTGAGGCAGTGTCACTACAGAAGTAGATTGCCCCATCTTCCTTCCAAGGAGTGGCTGGTGGGTTTGAACCGCCAGCCTTCTGATTAGCAGTCAAGTGCTTTAGGCACTATGCTACCAGAGCTCCCGGATATGTGGGTAGACAAGCTAAATGATCAGGTATGTCTAGGAAAAAGGGAATATACCAATGATCGTATGTAAGTTTGCAGACAAAACTTCTCCATATGTATTTGTATTATAAGAATGTCCATATGTGTAATAGAGCTAACAGGACAACTTTATCACCACTTCTTAGCCACAGCCAAAAACCCTGCGAGAGTGAGTCACCAGGCCCATGGGCTTGGGACCATGGTCAAAGGCAACACCAAGGTCAATTGGTATAATATACAAAGAGAAAAGAAATGGATTCTCCAGTCCTAGTGAAGCCTACCGATGCCTGCATCCCATCAGAAATCTGACTGCCATTGCATGAGTGACCCTGACTCAGTCCCACTCCAAGTCACTGCTGAATATCTGACTCACAGAAACCATGAGCAATGGTAAATGATTTATGTTGAATCAAGCCAAGAAACTTTAGGGTAAATTGTTATGCAATAGATAACTAATGAGGAATTACACTTGTAATTAAGTGTATACACAAGTATCAACCTATTGCTGTTTAGTTGATTTTGACTCATGGCAACCCCATGTGTTACAAAGTAGAACTAAGCTTTATAGGATTTTCTTTGCTATAGTCTTTAAAGAAGTGAATTTCCTGGTCTTTCCTCCACAGTGTTACTGGGTGGATTCAAAACACCAATCTTATGCTTAGTATTCAAATGTGAACCATTTATACCATGCAGGGACCCCCAAGTCCCTGCATTTTGAATGGTACGACTCAAACTGAGTAGAAACAGCTACAAACATCCATTATGAATGTATGAAGTATGAATCTAGGATAACTAGAAGTTGTCAAAAATGAAATGGAACACATAAAAATCAATATCCTAGGCATTAGTGAACTGAAATGGACTGGTTTTGGCCATTTTGAATCAGACAACCACGTGATCTATGAGGCTGGGAATGACAAATCGAAGAGGAAGAGTGTGGCATTCATCATCACAAGACTGTTTAAAGATCTGTCCTGAGGTACAATGCTATCAGTGACAGGATATTATCCATATGCCTACCAGGAAGACCAGTTAATACTACTATTATTCAAATCTATGCACCAACAATCAAACCCAAAGATGAGGAAATTGAAGATTTCTGCCAACTTCTGCAGTGTGAAATCGGCCAAACATGCAGTCAAGATGTGTTGATTATCACTGGTGACTGGAATGTAAAAGTTGAAAACAAAGAAGAGTCACCAATAGTTGGAAAATATGGCCTTGGTGATAGAAATAACTCTGGAGATCACATGATAGAATTTTGCAAGACCAATGACTTATTCATTGCAAATACCTTTTTCAACAACATAAATGATGGCTATACATGTTGAGTTTGCCTGATGGAATACACAGGAATCAGATTGATTACATCTGTGGCAAGAGGCAATGGAAAAGTTCTGTATCTTCAGCAAACCAAAGCTAGGAGCTGATTGTGGAACAGGCCATCAACTGCTCACATGCAAGTTCAAGTTGAAGTTGAAAACAATTAAAACAAGTTCATGACAGCCAAAATATGACCTTGATAATATCCCTCCTGAATTTAGAGACCATTTAAAGAATAGATATGATGCATTGATTAGTGACTGAAAATCAGAGGAATTATGGGATGACATCAAGAATATCATCCATGAAGAAAGCAAGAGGTCATTAAAAAGGCATGAAAGGAAGAACAGACCAAAATCGATGTCAGAAAAGACACTGAAATTTGCCCTTGAGTGGAGAGTGACTAAAGAAAATGGAAGAAATGGCAGGATAAAAGAGCTGAACAGAAGATTTAAAAGAGCATCTTGAGAATACAAAGACAACTATTATAATGAAATGTGCAAAGACCTGGAGTTAGAAAACCAGAAGGGAAGAATACACTCAGCATTTCTCAAGCTGAAAGAATTGAAGAAAAAATTTAACCCTCAAGTTGCAATATTGAAAGATTCCATGGGCAAAATATTGAATGATGTAGGAAATATCAAGAGAAGATGGAAGGAATACACAGATTCACAGTTCCAAAAAAAAAAAAAAAAGGTCGATGGTCATCCATTTCAGGAGGTGGCATATGATCAAGAACCAAAGGTATTAAAGAAGTTGAGGCTGCACTGATAGAATTGGCAAAGAACAAGGCTCCAAGAATTGATGGGATAAACACTGAGATGTTTCAACAAACGGATGCCACGCTGGAGGCACTCACTCAGCTATTCAAAGAGATTTGGAAGATAGCTACTTGGCCAACTGACTGGAAGAGATCCATATGTGTACCCATTCCAAAGAAAGGTGATCCCACAGAATGTGGAAATTATAAAACAATGTCATTAAAATCGCATGCAAGTAAAATCTCTGAAGATAATTAAAAAATGGCTGCAGCACTACATTGACGGAGAGCTGGATTCAGAAGAAGACGTGGAACAAAGGATATCATTGCTGATGTCAGATGGATCTTAGCTGAAAGCAAAAAATACCAGAAAGATGTTTACTTGTGTTTTCTTGACTATGCAAAAGCATGTGATTGGATGAATCATAACAAATTATGGATAACCTTGAGAAGAATGGGAATTCCAGAGCACTTGATTGTACTCATGAGGAACCTGTACATAGATCAGGAGACTGTCATTCAAACAGAACAAGGGGAAAATGCATGGTTTAAAATCAGGAAGGTAGTCCATTAAGGTTGTATCCTTTCACCATACTTATTAAATTTGTATGATGAGCAAATAATCTGAGAAGCTGGATAATATGAAGAAGAATATGGCATCAGAATTGGAGGAAGACTCATCAACAACCTGCAATACACAGATGACACAACTTTGCTTGCTGAAAGGAGGATGACTTGAGACATTTACTGATAAAGATTAAAGACTACAGTCGGCAGTATGTATTACACCTCAAAGAAAGCAAAAATCCTCAAAACTGGTCCAATAAACATCTTCATGATGGATGGAGAAAAGATTGAAGTTGTCGAGGACTTCATATTACTTGCTACAATCAACACCAATGGAAGCAGCAGTCAAGACATCAGACAACGTATTGCATTGGGCAAATCTGCTGCAAAAGACCTCTTTCAAGTGATGAACAGCAAAGATATCTCCTTTAAGACTAAGGTGCACCTGACCCAAACCATGGTGTTTTCAATCACCTCTTCTGCATGTGAGAGCTGGACAATGAATAAGGAAGACCCAAAAAGAGTTGATGCTTTTGAGTTGTGGTGTTGGAGAAGAAGACTAAGAGTACAACGGACTGCTAAAAGGACTAAAAGATCTGTCCTGGAAGAGGTGCAGCCAGAATGCTCCTTGGAAGTGAGAATGGCCAGACTTTGTCTCACCTACTTTGGTCATGTAGGAACCCTTCCCTGCAAAACGATATCATGCTTGGTAAAGTGGAGGGTCAACGAAGAAGGGGAAGGGCCTCAGAGAAATGGATTGACACAGTGGCTGCAACAATGGGCTCAGGTACAGCAAGGATCATGAGGCTGGCTCAGGACCTGGCAGTGTTTCGTTCTGCTGTGCATGGGGTCGCTGTGCATGGAGTCAGAGATGACTCAATGGCACCTAACAACAACAACAAAATGAACCCCTGGGTAGCTTAGTGTATTTATTTTCATTACTTTATAGTAATTCAGAGTGTTGTTGTTGTTAAATGCTCTGAGTCAGCTCCGACATTCAGCGACTCCATATACAACAGAACAAAACACTGCTCAGTCTTGTGCCAGCCTCACAATCCTTGATATATCTGAGCCCATCATTGCAGCCACTGTGTACAATGTTTTAGGGATATTCATAAGTTTTCCGGTAATATATCAGTGTTTCACCGCTATTCATAAGGTTTTAATTGGCTAATTCTTTGAGAAGCGTATGGACGCTTCCTTCTTCCTAGTCTGTCTTAGCCTGGAAGCTCTGCTGAAACCTGTTCACCATGGGTGACCCTGCTGGTATTTAAAATACTGGTGGCATAACCTCCAGTCTGACAGTAACACACAAGGCACTACAGTACAACAAACTAACAGACGACTGGTGGATTTCACAATATGTATATTTAATTTTAACAAACATTTCTGCCTGTAGGGGAAATTCTTAACCTGTGGGGCAAGAGACAAGCTACTTGTTGATTTGAGGGCATGTCTATGAAAACCTGAAAGGTGAGGATAACTATTTATTTGATCACCTTTAATTTTACCATCAGTATTTTAATACTAAGTATTACTACTAATACAGTTTTAATATTACAAACATTTTGAGTAACCAAAATAATAACTTTTTGAAATGATCCTTACTCTTTTCATTGTCACCATAATCAGTTGACATTCTGAGTGACAACCTCACTGCTTCCTCCACATGGCTTCTGGGCATCTCATCTCTTTCTCTCATATAGAGACCAGAAGAGGCAATGAGGTAAAGATGTAATCACACTCTTTTCTCTGATATTTTTTCCTTTAACTGATAATTAAACCAAAGCAAATATGTCCTCTGCAGACTTAGAAAGCCATGCTTTCTTTCTTTTATTTTATTTTGTTGTTGAGAATTTACACAACAAAACATACACCAATTCAATATTTTATATATGTTCAATTCATTGACATTGATTACATTATTCAAGTACATTTTCACACTCTCCTTTTTTGAGTTGTTCCTTCCTCACTCACATCAACAACTCATTGCTCCCTAAGGTTCCTACCTAATCTTTCCAGTTGCTATTTTTGATTCCATATAGATAGTTCTTAAAAGAGCATAATGCTCAAGGCAGATACATTTTACTAGTTAAACTGAAAAGTTGTTTGGTTTTAAGAAGTCTTCAGGGAATATTTTCAGTTTAAATTTTAAAGATTTTCTCAGGGCAATAGTTACAGGGGTTCATCCAGCTGTCTTGGCTCTAGAAAGTATGGAGTTCATGAGAGCTTGAAATTCTGTTCTACATTTTCCCTCTTTTGATCAGGATTCTGCTATAGAAACTTTGATCAAAATGTCTAGAAATGGTAGCTGGGCAGCACCCAGTTCTTCTGGTATCATGGCAAAGGAGTGAGTTATTTATTCATAGAAGCACTTAGCCTCATATTCTATACTCAACTTCTGTTCCTGACTCTCCTCTTTCCTCTGTTCCTTCAGGTGAATAGAAGCCAATTTAAAAACTGCTTTTGATGGCAGTTTGCAAGTTTTGAGTCCCCAGGCACTATACAACCAACTAGGAGCACTAAACAGAAGCACTAAACACTTTATTGGGCCAATTAACTGGGATATCCCATGAAACCATAACCCTAAACCTCCAAACCAAGGAACGAAATTCCATGAAGTTTTTGGTTGTACATAAGCAGCCTCAGCAGGAGCTCTGGTAGCATAGTGCCTAAGGCACTTGACTGCTAAAGAGAAGACTGGCCGTTAAAACCCACCAGCCACTCCTCGGAAGGAAGGTTGGGCAATC
>NW_006921736.1:4925030-4937352 GCF_000298275.1 Orycteropus afer afer | reverse complement strand
GGGCAATCTACTTCCGTAGTGATACTGCCTCGGAAACCCAAGGAGGGGTCACTATGAGTCGGGTCCGACTCAACGGTACATAACAACAACAACAACTCTTAACCAATGCAATGTTTCTGTCATCATTAGTCCCCTTTCCCTCCCTTAATAAACTTTGGTCTCTATACATTTGCCTTTTTTTGTCTTTTTATATAAGTGAAGTCATACAATGTTTGGCCTATTGTGACTGACTTATTTCACTCAGTATAATGTCAGTTCAAACCTACCAGCAACTCCTCGAAAGGAAGATGGGGCAATCTACTTCCGTAGTGTTACTGCCTCGGAAACCCAAGGAGGGGTTGCTATGAGTCGGGTCCGACTCGACAGCACATAACAACAACAACAACAACACACCATTTTCCACAATGTCTGTACTATTTTGCATTCCCACCAGCAATACATAAGGGTTCGAATTTTCCCACATCCTTGCCAGTATTTATTATTTTCTTTTTTGCTTAATTGTAGCCATCCTAGCAGGAGTGAAATGGCATCTCTTTATAGTTTTGATATGCATGTTTCTAATGGCTAAGAACATTGAGCATCTTTTCATGTGTTTGGGGGTCATTTGAGTGTCCTCTTTAGTGAAATGTCTGTTGGGATACTTTTTCCATGTTATGATTGGGCTATTTGCCTTTTTGTTGTTAAGTTGTTGAAGCTTTATATCTATTTTGGTTATAGGATTCGTATGAGATATGTGGTTTCTGAAGAATCTTCTAGTCAGTAGCTTGTCTTTTCACTTTTTTGGTAAAGTCTTTTGATGAACAGAAGTTTTTAATTGTTATGAGGTCCCCTTTATTTATTTTGTCTTTTACTATCTCTGTGTGTAATATATTAGATAATCCATTTGAAAGCTAGGCCCAACACGTTAGGTATTTAATTCACTTTAAATTTGTTTTTGTGTATGGTGTAAGGCATGGGTCCTGTTTCATTTTTCTGCGTGTGGAAATCCAGCTTTCCCAGCACCATTTATTGAAGATTCAACTGGACTTTAGCACCATTGTCAAAAATCACTTGACCATAGATGTGTAGGTTTATTTTTGGACTCTTAATTCTATTCCATTGGTCGATGGGTTTAAGCCACATTTTTTAATGTGTAATCTGTTCAGTCAATCAAGAGTCATGAACACCTGCAATCTGCAGTCATGAACACCTGAGCACTTGAGCAGCTCAGCTTCCTGTACTCTGCAACTGTCTTAGTGAGACACAAAGATTAACCAGAAAACAGGGACTGCAAATCATGCTATAAAATTAATTAACAATAAGAATTGCATGTCTAAGGATATATACTGGGAGCTCTGGTAGCATAGTGGCTAAGACACTTGCCTGCTAACCAGATGGCTGGCGGTTCAAACCCACCAGCCACTCCTCGGAAGGAAGGTTGGGCAATCCTACTACCGTAGTGATACTGCCTCGGAAACCAAGGAGGGGTCGCTATGAGTCGGGTTTGACTCGTCGGCACATAACAACAACAACAACAACAACAAAGGATATATACTACAAAATATTCTTGCTAAGGTACAAATGTGTGTATACAAAAATTCTCATTGCAATATTGTTGATAATATTGAAAGAACGGATTCACGGCATTGAATAATACATAAATTATGATGCTTCCTTCCAGCTGCATTCTATGCATGCATTAAAAAGAGAAGACTGAATTGACAAGAAAAAGTATTTTAAATAAATTTTACATGAAAAAAAATCAAGTTGCAAAGCAATATATATTGATTTCATTTTCATTTAGGAAACAAATTCTGCTAAGGTGCAGCTATTGGTTTCTCCTCATTCAGAGAAGAGAAGAGTGAAGAAAATAAAGACACAAGGAAACAACTAACTGGTCCAAGGATGAATGGACCACATGAAATCAAGCCACCATGACCCTAAGAGAAGAAGAACAAGATGGTGCCTGGCTACTAGTGCTAATCACTCCGAATGGGATTGCAATAGGAAGTCCTGGATAAAGTGGGGAAAAAATACTGAAAAAAGAAAGAAAAAAGATCAGGCTTACTGGTCTGATAGAGACTGGTAGAAGCTCTGAGACTATGGCCCTTCAGAGCTGGAAATGAACTCACTCCTGTGGCTTAACTTTCAGCCAAACAATAGACAGTGCTATAAGTTGAACAATAACACCAAAGAAGTATGCACTTCTTAGAACAATCAATCATATGAGATGAAAAGGGCAGCATTTGTCCAGGTATAAACCTCAAAAGATAGGAAGGGATAGGAAAGACGGACAAAGGGAAATGGGAGAGGAAGACTACTGTTACATTGTGGAAGTTGCAATCAATGTCACAAATTTAAATGTGTATAAATTGTTGTGCGTGTGTGTGTGTGTGTGATATGTAGATTATACCATTAATAGTTGCTATTGGAGTTGGGGAAGAAATTGTAGTCATTTCATTTTCAAAATGACACAGTTTTGTAATGTTTTAGTATTACAACATATACATATGACTTAAAGGCAGGAAAAAAGGTAATTTTTAAAATAATTTTATTTATTATGTTATCATGGTTGAGAATATACAGAAGAAAACATAAAACAATTCCACAGTTTCTACACATATGTCTTAAGCTGAATTCTCTAAAGAAGAAAAACCAGTGAAGGTTATATATACAAAGAGAGAAATTTATCTCATGGAAATGGCTCACACAGTTGTAGAGACTGGCAAGTCCCAAGTCAGTGGGTCAAACATTAAGCTGGAGCCTTCTCCTCATGTAGCTGCAGGGGCTGATCAACCCAAGATCATCAGTAGGCTGCTGGCTTCAGAGGCTGCCAAAGCCAAGATTGGCCATACAGCAGGCTGTTGATTCACAAGCTGCAAAGGCAATAGCCTCAAGATCAGCAGGCAATAAGGCAGGCCACTGGATCAATCTAGATGATGACAAGCCAGATTCAGGATCCTGAGCAAAAAGCCAGAAACCTTTCCCAGAGCTTTTTCCATATATACTAAAAGCAGGCCACACTCCAAAGGAAACTTCCTTTCAATGGTTTGACTGCTGAAAGCAGATCTCATCATGGGGGATAGCAACATCATAACTGCCAAACCACCTAGAATCACGGCCCAGCCAAGTTGACACACAACCCAAACCACCACAACTTGCCATTTGGTGAGATTGATTACATTTATTCTACAAATTGTGTAACCAAAAAAGGTAAATATTTAATAGGCCATTAGGGGAAGTGATAAGAATAGCAATGATTTGGGTGAGAAAATGGGACCAATTATAGCTTTAGCCCTTAAGATTCTCTTGAGTACTTGACATAGAAACTGGTTTTACCCACTCTACTTGTTTTTACCATTAAATAAGGAGCTATGAAAAAAAAGACAACATAAAAAGGCTGAGCAATAAGTAACTAAACTCATTGCTGTTGGGTTGATTTTGACGTGACAACCAAGCTATAATCTTTATGGAAGCAGATCACCAGGCCTTTCTTCTGTGGCACTGTGGGGTAGGTTTGAATCATCAACCTTTACACCTTTAGTACATCAACCTTTAGTAGAGCACAAACTGCTTGCGCCACTCAGGAACCTTTCATAAGTGACGAGAGCACATAATTCCTTCATCCCTCTTTATTATCTTTTTTCTTTTCTTTTTTTTTCTTTTTCAATTTCACAATGTATTTATTTTGGAAGAATGGAAAAATACTGCAATAAAAAGAAAAAGCATTATCTGTAATTTACTTATCAGAGATAAATGCTTTTAGTATTTTTTTAGACAGCTATCCAAACTTATTCCTAATGTTACTGTGTAAATAGTTAGAGATGTAATGTGATGGTTAAGGTTGTATATCAACTTGGCTGGGCCATGATTTCTGGTTTGGTAGTTGTGTTGCATCTGGCAGTTATGTAACGATGTAATCATCCCCTGTGATATGATCTGGTATAATGTAATCACCTCCATGATGAGATCTGCTATGTGCAGTCTATCAGTGGAAAGACAATTCTCTTGGGTGTGTAGCCTGCATTGAATATAAATGGATGTTTTGGTAAAGCTCTCTATCTTTTTGCTCATTCTGGATCCTGCATCTGGCTCTCATTATCTGACCACTGATTCTTCGGACTAGAGCCAGCAGCCTGCTGTCTGATTTTCTGATCTTGGGTATCTTGGCTTCATTAGCCCCTACAGCTTCATGAGTCAGAAAAAGCATTCACCCTGATGTCTGATTCATGAACTTGGGATTTGCCACCCTCTACAATCATGTGGGGAGCTCTGGTGATGTAGTGCCTAAAGGCATTTGACTGCTAACCAGAAGGCTGGCAGTTCAAACTCACCAGCACTCCTCAGAAGGAAGATTGAGCAATCTACTTCCATAAGAGATACTGCCTTGGAAACCCAAGGAAGGGTTGCTATGAGTCGGGGTTGACTCCACGGCAGTGAGTTTGGTTGGTATAATCGTATGAGTCATTTCTTTGAGATAAATCTCTTCCTGTATATATACGTCTACCACTTGTCTGTCAGTTTTTTACTCAGTGGTGGATTGTGTGTTGCTATATTGCTGGAAGCAATGCTATTGGTATTTCATTTGCTCATATGCAAGTTTAAGTTGAAGCTGAAGAAAATTAAAACAAGTCTACAAGAGCCAAAATATGACCATGAGTATATCACACCTGAATTTAGAAACCTTTTGAAGAACAGGTTTGAGGCATTGAATACCATTGACCAAAGATCAGATGAATGATGGGAAGATATCATCATATATGAAGAAAGCAAAAGCTCATTAAAAAGATGAGAGAAAGAAAAGAAAATAAATGGATGTCAGAAGAGTCTGAGACTTGCTCTTGAATAGAGAGTAGTTAAAGTGAATGCAAGAAATGGTAAGTAAAAGAGTTGAACAGAAGATTTCAAAGGATGTCTCAAGAAGGCAAAATAAAGTATCATAATCAAATGTATAAAGATCTGGATTTAAAAAATCAGAAGGGAAGAATACACTTGGCATTTCTCCAGCTGAAAGAGCTGAAGAAAAAATTCTGTCGAGTTGCAATGTTGAAAGATTTTATGACAAAATATTGAATGATGCAGGAAGCATCAAAAGGAAATGGAAGGAATACCCAGAGTCACTGTACCAAAATGAACTGGTCAATGTTCAACCATTTCGGTAGGGAGCATATGATCAAGAACCAAAGGTACTAAAGAAAGAAGTCTAAGCAGAACTGAAGGAATTGGCAAAAAGCAAAGCACCAGGAATTTATGGAATACAAGTAGAAATTTTTCAACAAGTGGATACAACACTGGAAGTTCTCACTTGTTTATGCCAAGAAATTTGGAAGACAGTTAACCTGGCCAATCAATTGGAAAAGATCTATATTTGTGCCCATTCCAAAGAAAGGTGATCCAAAAGAATGCAGAAATTATTAAACAATATCATTAATATTACAAACAAGTAAAATTTTGCTGAAAATAATTTTAAAAATGTTTGTACCAGTACAAACACAGGGAACTGCCAGACATTCAGTTCAGAGGGCATGGATCAAGCAATACTAATGCTGATGTCAGATGGATCTAGGCTGAAAGCAGAAAATAGAAAGATGTTTACTTGTGTTTTATTGACTATGCAAAGATATTCAACTGTGTGGATCATAACAAATTATGGATAACAGGGTAAAGAATGGGAATTCCAGAACACTTAATTGTGCGTGTGAGGAACACACACCAAGAGTCAGTAATTTAAACAGAACAAGGGAATACTGCATTCAAAATGAGGAAAGGTGTGAGTCAGTGTTGTATCCTTTCACCACACTTATTGAATCTGTATGGTGAACAAATAATTGGAGAAGTTGGACTATATGAAGAATGCAGCATCAGGATTGGAAGAAGACTACAACATTACAACCTGCAATATGCGGATGACACTACCTTCCTTGCTGAAAGTGAAGAGGACTTGAAGGACTTACTGATCAAGATCAAAGAGTATAGCCCTCAGTATGGATTATACCTCAACATAAAATGAAAATCCTCACAACTAGACCTCACAACTAAGCAACACCATGATAAATATAGAAAAGATTGAAGTTGTCAAGGAGTTTGTTTTACTTGGATCCACAATCACCTCCCATTAAGCAGCAGACAAGAAATCAAATGATATATAGCTTTGAACAAATTTGCTGCAAAAGACCTTTTTAAAGTGTTAAAGAGCAAAGACGTCACTTTGAAGATTAAGGTGTGCCTGACTCACGCTGTGTTCTTTCCAATAGCCTCATATGCATATGAAAGATGGACAATGAATAAGGAAGGCTGAAGAAGAATTGATGCATTTGAATTGTAGTGTTGGCAAAGAATATTGAATAAACTATGGAACACCAGAAGAATGAACAAATCTGTCTCAGACAAAGTAGAGTTGAAATGCTCCTTGGAGGTAAGGATGTTGAGAATTTGTCTCTTATACTTTGGCCACATTATCAGGAGGGACCAGTCCTTGGGGAAGTATATCATACTTGGAGAACTAGAGGGTCAGTAAAACAGAGGAAGACCTTCAACGAGATGGATTGACATAGTGACTGCAACAGTGGGCTTAAATATAGCAATGATTGTGAGGGTGGCACAAGACTGGGCAATGTTTTGTTCTGTTGTACATGGGGTCGTTATGAGTAGGAACCAACTCTACAGCACAGTTGTTGTTAGGTCCTTAATGACGTGGTTGGGGTAAAGCTTTAGAGACCTCTATTTGCTGATGAGGCACAACTCAAAATGGGAAGAAACAGCTGCAAACGTCCATTAATCGGAATGTGGAATATATGATGTATGAATGTAGGAATATTAGAAGTTATCAAAAATGAAATGGAACACATAAAGATCAATATCCAAGACTTTAGTGAGCTGAAATGGACTGGTTTTGGCCATTTTGAATCTGACAATCATGTGATCTACTATGCTGGGAATGACGAAGAGAAATGGCATTACATTCATCATCACAAAGAATGTTTCAAGATTTATCCTCATGTACAATGCTGTCAGTGATAGCATAATATCTATACATCTACTAGGAAGACCAGTTAACATGCACACACACACACACACACACACACAAGCTACATTGGTTTTACTTCTCTAGAGAACCCAGTCTAAGAGATTTGGTACCAAAAGTGGATCTAGAGAAACAAAACTGAAAAGATGAATTTTCTAAATTGGTTCTCAAGTCTGGCTAGTCTTAAAGGCACTGATGACTCTGCCTACGAAAAAGGGCACTGCTAATCCATGGCTTGTTGTTGTTGTTATTTGCCATAGAGTTGGCCCCGACTCCTAGCGACCCCTCCTTGGGTTTCCGAGGCAGTTATCACTATGGAAGTAGGATTGCCCAACCTTCCTTCCGAGGAGTGGCTGGTGGGTTTGAACCGCCAGCCTCCTGGTTAGCAGTCAAGTGCCTTAGGCACTATGCTACCAGAGCTCCCTAATCCATGGCATGAGGTAGTAATAAAAATAAGTAAAATATCACCACCGATAGATCAAATATTTTTGAGAAACCAGACTTCAGGTGATTGCATATTAGCTACTTTTCTACAATTTTGTCAGAATGACACATATAAAAAAGATGGTCAGTTAGTCCCACTTTTGCTAAACAAAGTGGGGAAAGAAATATGTGAGCTCAGGGATTCAGAGTCACACCTCAAGTGCTACATAAAAGACTAAAAGTTGCCACGTGTGCCCTGAGAGAAAGCCTTATTTCTTCTAGTAACAGATGTGTTATTGCCAAAAACAAACCCAGATTCTTATTGTGAGAATGGCTGAATTACAAACACCAATTGAATTTCCAGCCTCCAATAGTGTCTGAAGTTAAAGTGAGGGCATCGATTGGGAAGAAATTGGATTCTGAAACTTGGCATGCGGACATATAGGCAGACAATCGGAAAAATGGGTAAATTGGGCCCTTAAATTCTGTTGAATCACTCTTGCCAATAGCACCACCTCTTCTTCATCTGAAGAAATTACATCATTTTTGTCTTCTAAGCCATTATTAGCTTAGTGCCTAAGGCACCTGACTACTAACCAGAAGGCTGGCAGTTCAAACCCACCAGCTACTCATTGGAAGGAAGATTGGGCAATCTACTTCCGTAGTGATACTGCCTGGGAAACCCAAGGAGGGGTTGATATAAGTCAGGTCCAACTCAACGGCTCGAACAACATAATGACAATAAGCCATTATCAATAAAATCATTATGCATCTTGCCCCATTTAATGAGATTAACCCCGCTGTGCCTGCTGAGATGACACCTGGGGTGTTGTCTAAGAATCACCTGAGGCAAATGTCTTTCATATTGCAGCATGTTCCTAGGGCACACCCCCCACCAACCAGTTTTTCTTCTAGACCCGTAACTAGATTTAAGTCCTAGTGAGCCCCAAGAGCTGAAATACAAAGTATGACCCAGGAAGAAGTATGCTACATTCCAAAAGAACTGCTTGATTTTTCTAATACGTACAAACAGAAACCTTGAGAAAATGTGTAGGATAATGGTATAAGGATCATAAGATTGGGTCAGGCTGAGTTTATTGATACAGGCCCACTAAGCACAGATTGTTCATTCAATTTTTCAACGTGAGAGATTGTGAAAGTATCTAATCGTTTACTTGGTTGGTTCACTGAAGCATGGATTATGCAGTGGCCTACTCTAAATCAAGTTGTAGTAACAGACTTACCTTGCTATACAGTAGAGGAAGTTATTCAAAGGCTTAAGAAAATTAGCATGTTAAAATGGATTTATCAGGTTAGACCTGTAGACCCACACATGGAGTGCCCAGAGGATACCTTTTACCACAACTGTGAGAAGAAATTTGTAAAGGGAGCTCCAGCATCCTTGAAGACTTTTGTGATGGCTATTTGTCAGATTTGACAGTGGGAACTGCCTTAATTAAATTAAGACACCTAACTATAATGGGAGCTCTGGTAGCATAGTGCCCAAGGCACTTGACTGCTAACCAGAAGGCTGGCGGTTCAAACCCACCAGCCACTCCTCAGAAGGAAGATTGGGCAATCTACTTCTGTAGTGATACTGCCTCAGAAACCCAAGGAGGGGTTGCTATGAGTCGGGTGGATTCAACAGCAAACAACAACAACTACTACAATGGGGCTAATTGGACCCCATGTTGGTAAGGTCAAGTGGCAGAACTTAATTGACAAAGATAAGGTGCCTGTGGTTAACAAAATGGACAGCAGACTCAAAGCAGTAATCAGTAGTCTGACTTAGATGAATTTATAGAGTTGTCTACTAGGCATGGTATCCCTACAAGTGAAATAGATAGGAAATCTATGAAACATTTAATTGATCTATATAACTGAAAGAATTCTAGGCCAAGTGAACAGCAGTCTAACTTGAATCAGTAAAATAGAGACCCATTGCCCCTCAATCATTTTCCAGACTTGAGCCAGTTTACAGAGCCACTGTCCCTTGAATGAAGGAGAGGCCAGATCCTATTGAGAAAGGACCCCATTATACTGCCAAAAATTTATACTGTTAATCTTTCTCCCAGCCTTCCCCAAAGGGATCTACTGCCTTTTACTAGGAAAAAGGAAGTAATCAGACTTTTCAAAGATTACTAGACATTGGCTCTAGTAATCCAAGACAGTATTTCCAAGAGACCTGAAACATCATTGGGGCCCACCAGTCAGAGTAAGGGCACATGGAGGTCAGCTTATGAATGGAGTTTTAGCTCAGATCTGTCTCTTAGTGGTTCCAGTGGGGCCCCCAACCTATACTGTAGTGATTTCCCCAGTTCAAAACAAGTAAGTAGAATATACATACTCAGCAACCAGCAGAACCCCTACATTGGATCCCTGACATGTGAAGTAAGGGCTATTATGGTAGGAAAAGCCAAATGGAAGCCATTAGAACTGTCCTTGCATAGGAAAACAGTAAACAAAAAGCAATACCACAAACCTGAAGAGTTTTCAGAGATTAGTGCCACCATCAGGTACTTGAAGGATGCAGGGATGATGATTCCCACCACATCCCCATTTAACTCACCTATTTGGCATATGCAAAAAATGAATCGATCTTGGAGAATGACAGTGGAATATCATAAACTTAACAAGGTGGTGACTCTAATTGCAGATGCTATTCCAGATGTGGTTTCATTGGTTGAGCAAATCAATACATCTCCTGGTACTGGTGTGCAGCTATGGATCTAGCCAATGCCTTTTTCTCAATTCCACTTTTAAGATCACCAGGAGCAATTTGTCTTCAGCTGACAATGACAGCAATACAGCTTTACTCTCCTACAGCGTAGGTATATTAACTGTCCAATACTTTGTTATAATTCAGTCCACAGGGACCATGGTCATCTTTCCCTTCCACAAGACATCACAATTATTGTTAATAATTATATTGTTAACATTATGTTGATTGAACTTAGTAAGGAAGAAGTATGAATGACTATATTGGTAAGACATTTGCAAGCTAAAGGGTGGGAAATTAATTTCCAAAAATTCAGGTATCTTACAACTCAATGAAATTTCTAAGGGTCTAATGGTATGGGGGCATGTTGAGATATTCCCTTTAAAGTAAAGGGTAAGTTATTACATCTGGCCCCTTCCACAACTAAAAAGGAGGCACAACACCTGGTGAGCCTCTTTGGGTTTGGGGAACAGAAATAAAGGGAACATATCCTTTATTTGGGTATGATACTCTGACCCATTTATCAAGTGACTTGAAAAGTTTCTCAGTTTGATTGGGGCCCAGAACAAGAGAAGGCTCTGCAATAAGCTCAAGGTGCCATGCAAGCCATTCAGCCATTTGGGGCATATGATTTGGTTGATCTAATGGTACTGGAAGTGTCAGTGGCAGAGAGAGATGCTCTTTGGAGTCTGTGACAGGTCCCTATTGGTGAATTACAGCACACACCCTTTTGGAGCAAAGCCCTCAGATCCTCTGCAGATAACTACTCTTTTTTTGAGAAACAGCTTTAGGATTGTTAGTGGGCCTTAGTAGAGACTGAATGCCTAGCCCTGAGCCACCAAGTCATCATGCAGCCTGAGGTGCCCATCATGAAATAGGTATTGTCTAACCCTAAGAATCATAAAGTTGGATGTGCAAAGCAGTACTCCATCATTACATGGAAGTGGTATAAACGAGATCAGGTTCAAGTAGTATCTAAAGGCAAAGCAAGTTGCATGAGGAAGTGACCCAAATGCCCATGGTCTTCATTCTTGTCACATTACCTTCCCTCTCCCAGTCTGCACTTATTGCCTCATAGGGAGTTCCTTATGATCAGTTGAATAAGAAAGAGAAAATTAATTCCTACTTTACAGATGGTTCTGCATGATATACAGGCCCCACTCAAAAGTGGACAGTGGCAGCACTGCAGCCTCTTTCTGAGACCTCCCTAAAGGACAGTGGTGAAGGGGAATCCTCCCAATGAAGAACTTCAAGCACTGCAACTGGTTGTTCACTTTGCTTGGAAGGAGAAATGGCCAGATGTACAATTATATACTGATTTATGGGCTGTGGCTAATGGTTTGGCTGGATGGTCAGGGACTTGGAAGGAACATGATTGGAAAATTGGTGACAAAGAGGTATGTGGAAGAGATATGCCAACAGATCTCTCTGAATGGGCCAAAGAAGTGAAGGTATTTGTGTCTCATGTGAATTCATACCAAAGGGTGATCTTAGCAGAGTAGGATTTTTAACAATCAAGTGGATTGGATGACATGATCTGGGGAAACCAGTCATCCTCTTTCCCCATGCACTCTTTTCATTGCCCAATGGATTCATGAATAAAGTGGCCAAGGTGGCAGTGATGGGGGTTATGCATGGTCTTAACAACATGGACTTCCACTCACCATAGCCAATTTAGCTACAGCCTCTGGTGAGTGCCCAAACTGCTGGCAGCAGAGACCAATACTGAGTCCTCAATATGGAACCATTTGTTGGGGTGATTAGCCAGCAATCTGGTGAGGTTGTTACACTGGACCACTTCCATCATGGAAAGAGCAGTATTTCGTTCTTTCTGGAATAGATACTTAACCTGGATGTATATTTGCCTTCCCTGCTTGCAGTGTTTTGCAAAAACTACCATCCTTAGACTTATGGAATGAATTAATCACCATCATGGTATCCCACATAGATTACCTCAGGTCAAGGAACTCTTTCATAGCAAATGAACTGTGGCAAAGGGCCCATGATTATGGAATTCATGATGTTCCCCAACATGCTGAAACAGCTGGCTTGATAGAAAAATGGAATGGTCTTCTAAAGACAAAATTATGGTGTCAGGTGTGAACCTGTAGCATGGGTGGGGCAATGTTCTCCAGGAGGCTGCAAATGCTCTTAACTTGTTGTTGTTGTTAGGTGCC
>NW_006921736.1:4905165-4906225 GCF_000298275.1 Orycteropus afer afer | reverse complement strand
TAAGTCCCTTGTCAGATATGTTACTACCAAATATTTTTTCCCAATCTGTAGGTTCTCTTTTGACTCTTTTGAAGAAGTCTTTGGAAACACATAAAAATTTAATCTTTAGAAGGTCCCACTCATCTGGTTTCTCTTCTGCTGTTTGTGCATTTTGAATTATGCTTGGTAGTCTATTTATAAGTATTGTTTTTTTTTGATGAGAAGGGCAATTACCAAATGTGAGAAATCAACACAACAGCATTGAGAAAGAGGAGACATGGAGAGTTGCATGGGAGATAAAGACAACAAAGTTCAACCCTTTTGCACATACAGTACTGCGTTGCCTGTGATGTCAAGCATCACAGGTGGCAAGATCTACAGGTGGATAGATGGCTGGACAGGCTGAATGATCAGGTATGTCTAGGCGGGGGAGAATGTGCCCACGACCATGTACAGGGTTAGCAGACAATATTTCTACATGTGTGTTCATATGCGCTGTAAGAATGTCCATCTGTACAGTAGAGCTAACAAGGGGTAAGGTTTTGGTGGCTTCTTGGCCACCACCAACTACCCAGAGGCAGCAAGTAGTTTGACCTGTGGGTTCAGGACCATGGACATCAAGCTCAATTGACATTAACATACTGCACAGCACACATTGTTCTATACCCTACTTTGGTCAGTAACAACTGGAATCTAAAAAGCTTGCAAGCGACCATGTAGATGCAACAATAGGTCTCTCCTCATCCATAGCAAAGAAGAACCAAGAAAACCAAAGATGTTTGGAAACAATTAGTCCAAGGGACTGGTAGACCATGCAATCCTCAACCTATTTGACCATGAGACCAGAAAAACTAGATGGTGCCTGGCTACCACTGTCAATCACTGAAAGGAGGATTGGAGGAGGAAATCCTGGATAGAGTGGGAGAACAATGTGGAACAAAACTAAAAATCATTAAAAAAAAAAAAGAGACCAGTTTTGCTGGTCTGATAGAGACTCATGAGATGCCTGAGACTAACGGCCCTAGCCATTGTTCAGGTCTGGAACTGAACTCACTCCTGTGGCATCCAGCCAAACAATAGA
>NW_006921736.1:4903237-4904733 GCF_000298275.1 Orycteropus afer afer | reverse complement strand
AAAAGAAAAGAAGAATGCCACCTGGCCACTTAGGGCTGCTCATGCCTCTGGATCAACAGACAAAAAAGGCAGACAGTATGTTGGCTGGTATGACTGATCACATGGATTGATATTACATAATGGATGTACAGGGGAGTATGTCTGGAATGCATTAATTTCCTTAGGAGTCTCTCAGTACTACCATGCCTGTGATTGAAGTCAATGAAAAACTATAGCAATCCAATTCTGTCATGACTACTAATGGCCCAGACCATTCAGGAATGAAAGTTTTGGTCACTCCACCAGGCAATGAACCACAACCAGCTGAGGTGCTTGCTGAGGGCAAAGGGAATACGGAATGTGTAGTGGAAGAAGGTAGTTCTAAATACCAGCTACAACATGCAACCAGTTACCGTAACAATGACTATGACTGTTACAAGTATTTCTTCTTTGGATGTGTGCATCAAATTTTTTTTTTCATCACTTATACAATATAAAATGTAAACGGGGCCAGTGAGTTTTCTGTTACATGTGTTTTAATTGTATCATGTTAGGTGCAAATATGATTTTATTATTGTCTTAATTTAGATATTATGCATTGTTTACAGAGATGTGTGCAAGTGCCAAGTTGACAAGGGGTGGACTGTGGTGGTCAAGGTTGTGTGGTAACTTGGCTGGGCCATGATTCTTTAGTTTGGCAGTTATGCTGTATTTGGCAGTTATGTAATGATGGAACCATCCCCCATGACATGATTTGATATAATGTTACCACCTTCATGATAAGACTTGCTATGAGGAGCCAATATGCTAAAAAGGAGTCTCCTTGAAGGTGTGGCCTGCATTGAATATATATCGCTGTTTTGGCAAGGCTCACTAGCTTTTTGCTCAGTCTTGATTCTCATCCAGCTCTCATCATCTGACTTACAGTTCTTGGAACATGAGCCAATTGTCTGCTGTACCGCTTTGTGTTCTTGGGCTTCGTCAGCCTCCACAACCTGTGAGCCATCAACCTGCTATGAACCTCCTGACTGATGTCTGACTCACAAACTTGGGACTTGCCAGTCTCTATACCCATGTAAGTCATTTCCTTGGGATAAATCTCCTTCTCTCTCTCTAAGCCTCTTTTTTTTTTTTTTTCTCTCTCTCTCTCTAGACAGACCAGCCTAACACACATAGATGGATGGATAGATACATAGATAGCATATAGATATACACATTGTTGTTGGGTGCCATCAAATTTATTCTGATTCATAATGATGTCATGTGACAGAGAACTGCCCCATAGTGTCTTCTTGGCTATAAACTTTATTGTTTCCAAGGCATCATGACGTCATATTTAGATCTCTGTTAACTGTTTGTGAAGAGCAGCCAAGGGTGGTTCAGGCTCTTCTTGGTGGTTTTTTTATCATTGGCCCATTGGTGGAGAAGGAGGAAGTGGCTCTCGCTCAGTAAGTGAAGTCGCAGGAGGTGTGGGTGTAGTTGTGTCTTATGAGGACTGTTGTTGTCTCCCACTCAGT
>NW_006921736.1:4898990-4902658 GCF_000298275.1 Orycteropus afer afer | reverse complement strand
TGGGAGTGGGGCTGGCCACACCTCTGTTCACCAAGCAGGGATAGGGTGTAGTAACAAGAAAAATGTCGTACCTTTTCAGTCTTGCAGGCTCCGAGTGTCCTTGGGGTTGCTGGAAAGCAGAACGTGTTCTTAAGCCCCAGAAATCTGTGAGAGCACTGTCTCTTTAAATATCCAAAATAGTCATTGGCTATAAACTTTATGAAAGCAGATTGCTACATCTTTGTCCTGCAGACCCACTGGGTGGGTTCAAACCATCAACTTTTGGGTTAGCAACTGAACACTTGACCATTTGCAACACCAGGGCTCTTTATAGATATATATGATGTACCTGAATCTCCTACAGAGGCACCCTGGGAGGGAAGGAATTTGGAGACAAGTCATCGGATAGCAGTGACTTACAGAACCAACGCATACTCTCCTGCTGCTGACATCCCCTAAGAATGCCTGGTCCTGCCTTCACCAGACATGATTATCCAGGTTTTCATTCCAGTCTCTGAGCTATATAATTGGGCTAGTTGAGGTTATGTGTCAACTTGGCTGGGCCTGGCTCTGAGTGGCTAAAAATCCAAACCAAACTCATTGCCAGTGAGTCGGATCCAACTCACAGCAACCCCTCCTTGGGTTTCCAAGGTGGTATCACTTACGGAAGTAGATTGCCCAACCTTCCTTCCGAAGAGTGGCTGGTGGGTTTGAACTGCCAGCCTTCTGGTAATCAACTCCATAGTGGAATCTACTGGAGCAGCTGAGTGGCTGCCTTAGGGATGTGGTCTGCTTCTAATATATAAGGAGAAGTGTTGAGAAAGGTCTTAAGCTTTTTGGCACGTTTGGACCCTGCATTTGGCTGAGTCTTAATCTCAGTGGACGGCCGTGTTGTCTGCCTATCTTGGGACTGTTACTAGACTTGAATCAGTGGCCTGCCATGTAGTTTGGTAATATTGGGACTGTGCCTTTTCACTTGTCAACCTTGAGTTTGTCAGCCTTAGCAGTCAGCAGCTGCCTGAGTGAAGAAAGCCTCTAGCTTCATTGGGCCGGGAGAAAGAGGCAGAGCTGAAGCCCAAGGTTGAGGAGCTTTTACCCAGCTTCTAGAGCCTGGTACTTGGAATTTGGACTTTTAGCCTCCAAAACTGTAAGAGAATAAACTCTGTTAAAGCTACCTATTTTTGGTATATTCCTGTCAGAGCAGCACTAGGTAACTCAAACAATAATATTCTTTTTTTTTTTTTTAATTGTCATTTGGGTGAAGATTTACAGAGCAAATTCACTTTCCATACAGCAGTTCACATACACTTTGTCTCATGTCATTGACCACAGTTTACCACAATGCAACAGCTCCCCTCCAAACAATAATATTCTTCCAATTAATTCCTTCTTGCTTAAATTGGTGGGAGTCAATGTCTGTTGTTTGGAACAGCAACAAAAATCTATAAGTGTAAGTATGGTATAAGTATGCTTATTGTCTACCTCTTGAATTTTTAGTTGCTGGGAAAAAAAACACACACATATGTAGGTCCAATGATGCTTAAACATCTGGCTAAGTTTTCACAACTGGTTAGTGACTAAAACTGATTTCTCCTCCACAGAATATGAAATCTTTGAAGACAAAGACATAGTGTTGTTCAGGGCATATCTTCTCCCCTTTAAATCAGTGAGAGGCACATAACAGATGTCCAGTAGATACTTTTGTCAATGTTTTTGTTGTTACTGTTGCCTGACTTAAAAAGAAGGAAAGAGATCTAAGATATGCTATTAAATTTACAAAGAAAGTTATAAAAGAGCACTTACTGTGTGATTTTATTTTTGTTATTTTAAAGTGTACTGTAATATTTATAATTGCATTGTATAAAAATGGTCTGAAACTGTGTCAACCAACCTGCTAAGAGTGATTATCTCTGTCAAGAATGGAGACATGGGACAAGGCATTAGAAGTAAAACCACAAACAAAGGTCTCATTATACATGGAGGAAGAGGAGGCAATAGAATTATCTGAGAAGGAATTTAGAAGATATGTTTATAGAGCTATACAAAAGCCTAAGGAAACCCCAAACAGAAACAAGGAGAACACAGACAGTTCTCTGGAGGAACTCAGGAGAATCATTGAGGAACAGAATATTAAGATTAATGCACAATCAGAACTCATACTAAAACAGCAGTTAGAAATGCAGAAAATGTCTATTGAAATGCAAACCATGAGGACCAAAATGACAGAACTACACAACACAGTAGAAGCTCAAAAGAGCATATTAGAACTGGCTGAAGAACACATATCCCAACTAGAAGACAAATCCCTGGACACTAGCCTGTATGAAGAAAAATCAGAACAAAGATTTAAGAGAAACGAAGAGAGCCTAAGAATTATATGCGATGACATGAGACGAAACAATATAAAACTCATTGGAATTCCAGAACAAGAAGAGGCAAAAAATACCACCGAGAAAATTGCGGAAGACCTGCTAGCAGAAAACCTCCCCCATATCATGAAGGAAGAAAAGATATTTGTCCAAGAAGCTCATAGAACCCCACACAAGATAGACTGCAAAAGAAAAACACCAAGACATATCATCATCAAACTCACCAAAACCAAAGACAAAGAAAAAGTTTTGATAGCTTTCCGGGAAAAAAGAAATATTACTTACAATAATCAAATAGTTAGGCTGAGCTCGAATTACTCAATAGAAACCATGCAGGCAAGAAGGCAAGGGGACGGCATATATAAAACTCTGAAGGAAAAAAGCTTCCAACCAAGAATCCTCTATCCAGCCAAATTATCCATAAAATATGAGGGCGAAATCAAGGCATTCTCAGATAAACAGAAATTAAGAGACTTTGTGAAAACCAGACCAATCCTACAAAAAATGCTTAAGGAAGTCCTACCAATAGAGAACCCACAACAGAGATCAGCAAAACCAGGATATGTGACATCAACTCTAAAACCAAATCAGAAGTAGATACTCATAATAAGATCATAAAACATTCTACCTTAAAAACCAAGGAACTCAAGCAGCACACAACAACAGCAACTGACCTATCAGGGAATAAGACTTCTAGGTACAGACCCTCAAATGGAGAGGAAAACATGACAATGTCTTTTCAGCATGCACTCTTCCAAAAATATAGAGACAAGAATATACTCCAAGGTAACCACAGAGAAGAGTAACAATTCTTCTAAGCAAATCCAGAAGGAAGGAAAACATATGGGCTTAATAAACACAAAACCAACTACAAAGAAGAAAAGGGAGAAAGCAATAGCCATCAAACTGAACTCAGCACAGAAATATACACTGACCAAGGAATCACCAACGACACAACAAAAAAACACAACAGAATGACACCAATCAACTCATACCTATCACTAATTACACTCAATGTGAATGGACTAAATGAACCTATCAAGAGAAAGAGAGTGGCAGACTGGATAAGAAAAGAAGATTCATCGATATGCTGCCTACAAGAGACACACCTTAGACACAAAGATAAAAACAAATTAAGAGTTAAAGGATGGAAAAGAATACACCAAGCCAATGGAAACCATAAAAGGGCAGGGGTAGTAACTATGATTTCTGATAAAATAGACATTAAGGTGAAAAACATCTTAAGAGACAAGGATGGACATTATATGATGCTGAAAGGGTCAATCGACAAAGAAGAGGTTACAATAATAAATATTTATG
>NW_006921736.1:4895120-4896525 GCF_000298275.1 Orycteropus afer afer | reverse complement strand
CATAGAAAAAGATGGAGTACTCCCAAACTCATTTTATGAAGCAAGCATAACACTAATACCAAAACCAAGGAAAGACAACACTAGAAAGGAAAACTACAGACCAATATCACCCATGAACATAGATGCAAAAATCTTTAACAAAATCCTGGCCAACAGAATCCAACAACATATCAAAAAATTAGTACATCCAGACCAAGTGGGATTCATACCAGGTTTGCAAGGGTGGTTCAACATCAGAAAATCAATCAGTGTGATCCACCACATAAACAAAACAAGGGAAAAGGACCATATGATTATATCAATTGATGCAGAAAAGGCATTTGATAAAATCCAACATCCATTCCAGTTAATACTCTCAGCAAAATAGGGATAGAAGGGAAATTCCTCAACATACTAAAGGGTATATATGCAAAGTCAACAGCCAACATTGTTATTAATGGAGAAAGACTCAAGGCCTTCCCCTTATGAATGGGAACCAGACAGGAATGCCCTCTATCACCACTTCTATTTAACATTGTATTGGAAGTCCTGGCCAGGACAATAAGGCAAGAAAGAGAAATAAAAGGCATACATATTGGCAAAGAGGAATTAAAACTATCGCTATTTGCAGATGATATGATCCTATACATAGAAAACCCAAGGGACTCAATAAAAACACTACTTGAACTAATAGAGAGGTTCAGCAAAGTGACAGGGTACAAGATCAACATACAAAAATCAGTTGGATTTCTCTACACCAGCAATGACTCCCTGATAAAGAAATAAGGGAAACCATACCATTCACTATAGCTACGAAAAAGATAAAATATCTAGGAATAAACTTCACCAGAGACACAAAAGACCTATACAGAGAAAACTATAAAACACTGCTACAAGAGACAACAAGGGAAGAACCTACCTTGTTCATGGATAGATAGACTGAACATTGTGAAAATATCAATACTACTTAAAGCAATCTACACATTTAATGCAATCTTGATCCAGATTTCAACAAAATATTTTAAGGACATGGAAAAACTAATTACTAATTTCATATGGAAAGGAAAGAGACCTAGAATAAGCAGAGTACTTCTCAAGAAGAAAAACAAAGTGTGAGGTCTCACACTCCCAGATCTTAAGAACTACTATATAGCCACAGTAGTCAAAACAACATGGTATCGGTACAATGATAGACAGATAGACCAATGGAACAGAATCAAAAGCTCAGACATAGACCCATCTATGGACAACTGATCTTTGACAAAGGCCCAAAGCCCATTAAATGGGGAAAGGATAGCTTCTTTAACAAATGGTGCTGGCAAAACTGGATATCCACCTGTAGAAAAATGAAACAAGACCCATACTTCACCCCATACACAAAAACAAACTCAAGCTGGATCAAAGACTTAAATGTAAAACCCAAAAC
>NW_006921736.1:4891538-4894167 GCF_000298275.1 Orycteropus afer afer | reverse complement strand
GGTGAGTGGATAACCAAATTATGGTATATCCACACAATGGAATACTATGCCACATTAAAGAACAATGAGGGATACGCAAATCATCTCACAACGTGGATGAACCTGGAGGGCATTATGCTGAGTGAAATAAGTCAATCGCAGAAGGACAAGTACTGTATGAGCCCATTACTGTAAAAAGACAGAGAAGGGTTTGCTTGGGAAAGGGAACTCACCAAGTAGGTTACCGGGATGGGGAGGGAAAGGGAGGGATTAATTTAGGGCTAGTTGGGGCTTACATGCTGACACGAGCAGGGGAAGGGATATACGGGAAGGGTATATGACCACCATGATAACATTGGGAAATGAGAGGACATCGAACTGTGTTCATAAGAGATAGATGACAGATGTTAAAACCAACCAATGTGTCCACAATACCACAATGTCATTAACACCAAACACTAGGCTATACAGATAAACACATAAACACCTGAGATGATCAGACAGGGATCAGTGAATAGAGGTATACTCTAGACCAAGGATAGACTTAGCTGAGGCTAATCGTGTACAGACACCAGTGGTACAAACACTTATCACTTACAGTGGTAAGAAACCAGCAGTCCTTACAGAAACAATAGAAGACAGACACAGAGTAATCACTCACAGACATCCCAACACTATGGGAGAGAGATCCAATAGAGCTACTACCTCAGGACCATAATACTGGGGTACACCAAACTCAATTGGCACAACAAAATACATAAAAGTGTTTCTCCACATCCTGCATTGGTGAGTAGCGACTGGGGTCTTAAAAGCTTTCAAGCAGCCATCTAGGACGCAGCTAATTGTCTCCCAGTGTTGAAGTGAAGAAGAATGCACACACACACACAAAACAAGGGCATTTAGAAGCAATTAACCCTAGGACACGATGGCCCTCGAGACCAGAAGAATCAGATGGTCCTCATCTACCAATGCCAACCACTCATGAAAGGATCAAATCTGGAGATTCTGGATAGAGTGGGAGGGAAAACGTGGAACAAAATCCAAAAACTCAATAATGACCAGAATTACTGGTCAGATGAAGTCTGGCGAGACTCCCAATACTATGGCCCTGAAATACATTTGGTGCCTGGAATAAAACTCACCCCCAGGGGCAGGCTCTCAGCCCAATGGTTAGTGAGTTGTACACACAGACCACTCAACCCAGGATGCTGCACCCACACACTCCATGGTAATACATCACCTAAAGCAATAAACCATGGGAACCAAAGGACCAACATTCAGACTGAGGAAATGCAGGACAAACAGGAGTGCATAATTATGAAGGGCACAGGGGGAGTGTTGCAGGGTAGGGAGAGGAGGAGACTGGGTTAGGGATGGACATGGCAAATGGGGAATGAAACTAAATGTATGCATGACTTTGAATGTAAAACAAGCTCTTAAAAAAAAAAAAAAAGAAGTTCTAGACAGGGCAATAAGATAAGAATAAGAAAGAAAAGTTATCCAGATTGGGGGGAGGGGGGGATGGAGACATGGGGAAAATGATTTTGTGTGTTTTGGTATTCATTGAATTTTTTACACTTTGAAGATACTCTTTTTGAAATTAAAATTATTTTAATTAATGAAAAGGAGGAAAGAAAAAAGACGCAAAGATAAGAGCTAAGGAATTAAAAAGAAAAAGAAAGGGATGAGGATATAGAAGGGCTGTGACACTCC
Organism: Orycteropus afer afer; assembly: GCF_000298275.1. Lineage (NCBI taxonomy): Eukaryota > Metazoa > Chordata > Mammalia > Tubulidentata > Orycteropodidae > Orycteropus > Orycteropus afer. The sequence continues at coordinate 4,892,475 of NW_006921736.1, read as the reverse complement.
CTGGTGGCACTATGCCAAATGTTACATATTGCGGTGGATGTTGGGACTGTTCATCAATATTCTATCCTCCTCCTTCCAGGAAAATGATAGGATTGAACTTCCTACACCCTGGAAATTAGCTCTGGCCACGTCTTGCTTTGGCCAATGAAATGTTAATGGAAGCAATGCATGTCACATGCAGGCAGAGCCTTTAAGATCAAATGTGTGATTCATCACATTCTCTTCCCTTGGCTAGAGCAGTCACTGATAATGGAGACTCCTTTAGCCTGGGTCCCTGAGTGAAGATGATATGGAACTGAGCCCCCTACCAACCCAGGATGGACATGGAGCATAAGTGAGAAATAAACCTTTATTATCAGCTACTAAGATTCAGGGATATATGTTTTTATAACATCAGTAAAATTAAGTCTATCCTGACTACTATTCCAGAGCTGGATGACATAGCATTGTCTCTTAAGAGCTCTATCAAAAAGTCAGTATCATGTCAATATCATACAAAGAATCCAGGACTATTTCTCTAGCTTCATACACACTACTTTCTCTTACCATCCCCTAGCCCCATTGTGTTATGTGCATACAAACCTATTAAGAAATTCCCTGAGTATTCCATGATCCTACAGCCGTATTTTTCACCCTTTTTGGTAGCAACCAGCTATTATTTTCTCTGGGAAGACTTCTTGAACTATCCAATTCACCTACATACAACTCTAACCTAGGCTTTCCTCCTAAGAGGTCGAATTCTATTCAGGCTCATCACCATCTGATCACTTTGGATATAATTTTTGTTTGTTTTTTTCACTTTTTAGAATATTTAGAATAATTTTACATTTACAGAAAAGTTACAAAGTGTGGTAGTTAAGTTTGTGTGTCAACTTGGCTAGGCCTGGTTGAGTGGCTGGGCAGCTGGATGTAGTATTCCCCATGATGAGACTGGTAA
>NW_006921736.1:4889750-4891349 GCF_000298275.1 Orycteropus afer afer | reverse complement strand
TCTGCCAACCTTGGGACTTTCAATGGACTTGAATCAATGGCCTGCCATGTGGTTTGGTAACATCAGGACTGTGCCTTTTTACTTGTCAACCTTGGGCTTGTCAGTCTCAGCAGCCAGCAGCTGTCTGAGTGAATAAAAACCTCTAGCTCCAGTAGACCAGGAGCAGGAGGCAGAGCTAAAGCTCAAGGTTGAGGGGCTTTCACCCAGACCCTAGAGCCTGGCACTTGGAATTCAGACTTCTAGCCTCCTGAACTGTGAGAGAATAAACTCCTTTTAGTTCAGGCCATCCCATTTGTGGTATATTCTTGTCACAGCCATACTAGGTAACCAGAACACAAAGATAGTACGGTGTTCCCATATACCTTTCACCCAGCTTCCCCCAATGTTAACATAACCATGGTACATTTGTCAAATTAAGAAACTCACCTCATTAAAATACTCTTAACAAATCTGTAGGTGTTACACAGATTTCAACAGTTTTCGCCTCTAATATCCTTTTTCTGTTCCAGGATCTAAACCAGTAACTCACATTGTATTTAGTCAACAAGTCTCCTTAATGTCCTAAAGTTTATGACAGTTTCTCAGTCTTTCATTGTTTTTCATTATCTAAAATTTTTAAGAGTTCTGGTCAGGTATTTTGTAGAATGTCTCTCATTTTGGGTTTGTCTGATGTTTTCCCAGAATTAGCCTGGAACTATGTATTTTGGGGAAGAATATTACAAGGTGAGGTACCCTTCTCATCACATCATATCAGGAGTACATGATGTCAACTTGACTTCCCTCTGGTGAAGTTGACCCTGCTCACTTGGTTCAGCTGGTATCTACCAGGTTTCTCCATGATATGGTTATTGTTTTTCCATCTACTCTCTACTCTTCAGAAGTGAGTAATTAAGTCCAGCCCACACTCAAGTGGAAGAGAATTAAGCTCTACCTCCATCTTGAGTGCTTTCCCTTGTTGTCAGATCATTCATTCTGGAGGAAGTCAGCTGCCATGCCATGTGAACAGCCTTATAGAGAGGACCAAGTGGGAAAGAACTGAAGCTTCCTGCAAGAGCCACATGAGTGATTTTGAAAGTGCATTCTCCAGCTTTAGCTGACATGTTGACTGTATCCTCATGAGAGATCCTGAGCCACAGATAACCCAGCTAAGGCACTTCTGGATTCATAACCTTATTGTTTTAAGCTACTAAGTGTTGAGTAATTTTTTATGTGTGCAGCAATAAATAACGAATATACCAGGCAACACTCACTCTACATTTCTCTTTGGCTTTTCTCTGCATGTCTGCTTTGTTCTTTGTTCTCTTTACATCTAATTCCTATTGTACTTTATGCTCTTGATGTGAAAATCAGCTCCGCAGATCTTATTTCCTTTGTTCAAAGTACCAGACCACCCCGATTAACAGTCTCTCAGTTCCAAATCTAGGGAGATAGAATCTGATTGGCTTGGATGAGTCACATAATTGACCACTCTGATTCAATTAAAGTCAAATGGTATAAACAGGATTGTATATTGCCTTGAGTCCAATCCTGTGTATTTGGCAAGGGGCAATTCTCAAAGGACCAGAGTTAACATGGCCTGGCAGACACTCTGTTGTTGTT
>NW_006921736.1:4888126-4889420 GCF_000298275.1 Orycteropus afer afer | reverse complement strand
GAGTCCTCACCAGAGAATCCTATATTCAGGAACTGATAGTGAGATAGAAGGTGTAGAAAGTTGGAAGTCATAATTACTGTCTTCTAAAAGAGGCTAGAGCTACCTCCATATGGCTGGTAGAATCCACTTATAAATGGCAAGGAGGGTAATCTTTTTACAAACTAGGGATGACCTCAGGAGACAAATGTGTGAAATGCAACAAGTTAGGTTACAAACAATGAAGTTAACGACTATGTTATACCAGGCTCCATGGACATCCAGAGATATTTTCAGGCCATCATCCAGTAAGTCTTTGATTTGTTTGTCAGTAAGGTGATAGCTCTTGCAAAGATTGGTTTAAAAATAAATACACGTGGGTGAACTCCTTGAGGCAAAGCATAAACAAATGGAACAAGTGTCACTATGAGTTAATACTCAGGAATTCCTTTAAAGTTTCCAGATGTTGAAGGATTCTAACTCACTTTATTAGTTGGTGTCCAGCCATAATAAGATGTTAATAGCCAGTCTTGTTGAAATCTACCTGTCTGCCATGAGGCCATGGAAATGGCAAAACCTGTGCCACCCAGTCATATTCTACGAGCAGATACAATTTCTGACACTACAAAGAGGAACTAAAATTAGCTTTTACAATGTAAGAGGTTCTTCCACTTTTCAGTTGTGTTGACATTTTAGTTGAGATGCACTTAAAAAAATGCACATACACATACAAAGATATATGTATATATCAGAATGATATGGGTAAGTAGCAAAGCAATTTGATAAATTATCTAAAGTTCAGAATCTATCACCACAATGTGTCATGTGCAAATATTTATTTAGATGCTATTTAAAATATCCTTGTGATTATGGATGCAAAATGAACCCCTTAAAACTGCCAAGTTATCTAGTTCAGTTCATAGCTAGCCTCTTGTTAATCATTCTCTCCCAATCTGGGAGAGAAGGCTGATCACATTGATAATCAAGATTCCCTAAAACAAAACCAAAAAAAGAAAAAAAACACCTAAAAAACTGAGTCATCAAGTTGTAACTGGAAAACATTAGACATGAACTGAAGAGTTCTATGAGTTTAAAAATGTCTTTCTTACTTTAAGCCTGTTCTCTTGAATTTGATTATGGAATTTCAGTGTTCCTCCTCTCACAGTTCTTACCTTTAGAAAAAGAATCACACCCCAAACAGAGGCAATGATACATGTCAATCACAAGAAAAGTGCTTTTACTATCTACTGAGAGGAAACGCCCAGTAGAAGACATAGTCTTCTTCTTCTTCTTTTTTTTTTTTTTAAATTTTATTTTG
>NW_006921736.1:4864423-4886476 GCF_000298275.1 Orycteropus afer afer | reverse complement strand
CTCATTGTTGTTTTGATTCACATCTCTCTAATAGCTAATGATCGTGAGCATTTCTTCATATGTTTGTTGGCTGCTTGAATATCTTCCTTGGTGAAGTGTCTATTCATGTCTTCTGCCCATTTTTTAATTGGATTGTTTGTCTTTTTGTTATTGAGGTGTTGAAGAAGACAGAGTCTTCTTGAACAGCTTATATGGTGGGGCCCTTGCTGGTCATGTGCATTTTTGCTCTCAGCTCCATTCCTTAGGAAATTACATTCCCGAGGCTCTGTTGGCCTTTGGCTTTTAGGTAGTTTGGGCAATAGGAGACATTGGTACAAGACCGAAGGACAAGAAGAGGTGAGAAGCCAAAGTTCTTTTTCCCCCTCTCTGCTTCCAGTGGTACCTCTGGCAGTGATTGTATCTCCTCTGTGTCTCCATTTCTACAGTTCAGCCTTTTCCTCATGATCCCAGCTCCCACCTGGAAAACTACCACAGTTCCAGCTCATAGCACATGAACCCATATCCTTAACTTTAGTAACTTATAGCCTTTTTCTCTCCAGTCCTAGGGCTAGTACTGGTTTCCTGCTATTGCTAATTTCATGTCCTCTCTTTTAATTTTTAGCTCTTTTATCATTTATATAGACAATTCTTCATATTAAATTACCTCTGTTTGAGATTTCTAAAATACTTGCAGTTTTCTTGTCAGGACCCTAACTGATAGAGGGACACCAAAACAATACACATACATTCAAAGTCAAAAGTACAATAAGACAGTGAGCATAAAACTCAAAATCACTGGGGAGAAAAAAAAAAAGGGACCAGGTTTGCTGGTCTGACAGAGCCTGGTGGAACCACTGAGACTATGGCCCCTAGCTGCCTTTCAGGTGGAATTGAACTGCCAGGAGTGGAATTGAACCCACTCCTGTGTCTGCCAGCCAAATAAAAGAGACATATGAGCAGAACATTTACATTAGGTAGATACACTCCTTGGAGAGATCAGTAATGGGAGGATAGAAGGGCTGTGCGTGCACAGGGAGACAGCTCAGGTGACAGGAGTGCATGGGAGGGAAGGACACAGGGAAGAGGTAAGTAACTATGGGGAGGAAGTGGGTGGAGAAGTGTTGCATTGTGGGAAATTGCAGTCAATGTCATGAGACAAAGTGTATGTCAACTGCTGTATGGAAAGTGAATTTGCTTTGTAAACTTTCACCCAATTCACACACACACACACACACACACACACAAAGTACCATAAGACAGCATATGATGAAATGAGTAAAATGGATAGTCTAACAGATGCTCACAGAAGCCAGAGGTCAAAGAGACCTAGAAATTCATCTTGCCTGTGGCCCATCCTCTTTTCCCAGTGTCACATTTCTTCTACATCTTGCCTTTTTAACTTCACTTTCTTTAAGTAGTAGCATTTTCTTCTTAGTATTTTTCAGTCAAATTTCTGATAGAGCTTATTAAATTATAACATTCTTGGTCTAGGATGTTGGTTAGCTTATTCATTAGTTTCTGTCACATACAGTCCAGTCAGTTATGACCAAGAAAGGGTTGACATAATTACCATGATGTGGTAGTTGGGGTTGTGTGTCAACTTGGCGGGCCCACAATTCTGAGTAGCTTAAGCAGTTGTGATGTGGTTATTTCCATGATAAGATTGAAAGTACATGGTTTGAGCAGCCAAATCATTGAAAGGGAGATTCTGTAGGGGTATGGCTTGCTTCCAATATATATATGGATATCCTGGGAAAAAAAGATAACCTTCTGTGGATTTGGATCCTGTTGTGTTGCCTGCAACCATCCACCATTCTGCCCAGTGATCTTGGATTCGTTATCTGCCAAAGTCAACAGCTGGTATACTGCCTGCCAATCTTGAGCTCATCAGCCCCTAAAGCTGTGTGAGCCAAAAAGGGGCTCCATTTTGACATTTGATCCAGGAACGTGGGACTTGTCAGCTTCTATAACTGTGTGAGCCATTTTCTTTTCTTTTAAAAAAATTTTTTATTGTGATTTGGGTGAAAATTTACAGAGCAAATTCACTTTCTATACAGCGGTTCACATACACTTTGTCTCATGACATTGACTGCAGTTACCCACAATAAAATAGCTCTCTTCCCATTTCCTTCCCATATTTACCTCTTCCTTATGTCCTTCCCTCCTATGCACTCCTGCCCTCCCCCCACCCTGGCTGTCCCCTTGTACATATGCAACCATTCTGTTCTCCTATGATTGATCTCTTCAAGGAGAGATTTACTTAATGTAAATGTTCGGCTCATATGCCCATCTTTTGTTTGGCTGGCAGCCACAGGAGTGGGTTCAATTCCAGATCTGAAGGGCAGCTAGGGGCCATAGTCTCAGGGGTTTCACCAGGGTCTATCAGACCAGCAAATCTGGTCCTTTACTTTCTTTTCTTTTTTTTGTGATTTTGAGTTTTGTTCTACATTGTTTTCCCACTCTATCCAGGATCTCCTATCTAGATCTCCCTCCAAGTGGTTGAAGTGGTAGCTGGGCACCATCTAGTTCTTCGTGTCTCATAGTCATATAGGCTGAGGATCACATGATGTACCAGTCTCTTGGACTAATTGTTTCCATGGGTCTTTGGTTTTCTTCATTCTTCTTTGCTCTGGATGAGGAGAGACCCATTGTTGCATCTAGATGGCTGCTTCCAAGCTTTTAAGATCCCAGTTGCTACTCAGCAAAGTAGGATGTGGAACAATGGTTTTGTGTAGTATGTTATACCAGTTGAGCTTGATGTCCCCTGTGACCATGGTCCTGAGCCCACACATCCAACTACTCACTCCCTCTGGGTAGATGGCTGTGGCCAAGAAGCCACCACAAACTTGTCCCTTGTCAGCTCTACTATATAGCTGGAAATTCTTATAGAACATACAAATACAGTTGTAGAAACATTATTTGCCAACCCTATACATGGTCATTGGCACACTCCCCCTGAATACACATGCCGGATCACTCAGCCTGTCCACTCATCTATCCACCAGTAAATCAATGTTTGCCATCACTGACAACGCAGTAGTGTATGTGCAAAAAGGTTGATCTTTGTTGTCTGTACCTCCCATGCTCCTCTCTCTGTCTCCCTCTTTCTCAATGCCACCATGTTGATCACTCACATTTGGTACACTGCCCTTTCCATCACCAAAATCAAAACTTGTCTCTATCTGTCCAGCAGTGTTCCTGCACCCCCCTTCCACGCCTACTAACCAACAAAGAAAGTTTTCTTCCATATATGAACCTTTCCTTGACTTTTTACAATAATGGACTAATACAATATTTGTCCTTCTGTGATTGATGTATTTCACTCAGCATAACATCTTCCAAGTTCATCCACATTATGCGGTGTTTTGCAGATTTTACGTTATTCATTAGGGTTGCATAGTACTCCATTGCATGTATGTACCATAGTTTGGTTCTGTTGATGGACACCTAGGTTGTTTCCATCTTTTTGCTATTTGTAAATAGTGCTGCAATGAACATGGGTGTGCATATATCTGTTCTTGTCCTGGCCATCAGTTCTTTAGGATATATACCTAGTAATGGAATGGCTGGGTCAAATGCTATTTCTAATTCTAACTTTTTAAGAAATCGCTATACTACTTTGCACAGTGGTTGTATCATTTTATAGTCCCACCAACAATGTAGCAGAGTCCCAATCTTTCCACATCCTTGCAGGCTTTGTTATTTTCTGTTCTATTGAACTTTTCTACTAGTGCTAGGGCAAGATGGTATCTCATTGTTGTTTTGATTTGCATCTCTCTAATGGCTAAACGTTGTGAACATTTGTTTATGTGTTTGTTGGCTGCCTGAATATCCTCTTCGGTGAAGTGTCTATTCATGTCTTCTGCCCATTTTAAAATTGGATTCTTTGTCTTTTTGTTGTTGAGGTGTTGGAGTTTTCTACAAATTTGAGAGATAAGTCCCTTGTCAGGTATGTTTGTTGCCAAATATTTATCCCAATCTATAAGTTCTCTTTTGACTCTTTTGGAGAAGTCTTTGGAAGCACATAAAAATTTGATTTTTAGAAGGTCCCATTCATCTAATTTATCTTCTGCTGTTTGTGCCTTTTGGGTTATGCTTGATTGTCTATGCCATATCTTAAGGCCCCTAAATTTGCCCCTATTTTTTCCTTGAAGAGCTTTATAATTTTAGGTTTCACATTTAAGACTTTGATGCATCTGGAGTTAGTTTTTGTGTGTTGTGTGAGGTACAGATCTTGTTTCATTTTTCTGCAAATGGATATCCAATTTTGCCAGCACCATTTGTTATACAGACAATCTCTTCCCCATTTAATGGATTTTGGCCCTTTGTCAAAGATCAGCTGACCATAGGTAGATGGATCTATTTCTGGATTCTCAATTCTATTCCACTGGCCTATGTGTCTTTTGTTGTACCAAAACCAGGCAGTTTTTTCTACTGTAGCTGTATAGTAGATTTTGAGATCTGGTAGTGTGAGACTTCCTACTTTGTTCTTCTTCTTCAATAGTGCTTTGCTTATCCCAGGTCACTTTCCTTTCCATATAAAATTAGTGATTGGTTTTTCCATATCCTTAAAGAATGTTGATGGGATCTGGATTGTATTACATTGAATGTATAGATTGCTTTGGGTGGTACTGACATTTTCACAATGTTCAATCTTCCTATCCACGAGCATGCCATGTTCTATTTATGTAGATCTCTTATGGTTTCTGGAAGTAGTATTTGTAGTTTTCTTTTATAGGTCTTTTGTGTCTTTGCTAAGATTTATTCCCAAGTATTTTATATTTTTGGTAGATATTGTAAATGAGATTGATTTCCTTATTTCTTTTTCACCAATCTCTTTGCTGATGTAGAGGAATCCAACTGATTTTTGTATTTTGATCTTGTATCCCACCACTATGCTAAATCTCTCAATTAGTTCCAGCAGTTTTTTGCTGAGTCTCTTAAGTTTACTAGGTATAGGAGCATATCATCAGCAAATAGGGATAGTTTGACTTCTTCCTTACCAATGTGGATGCCTTTAATGTTCCTTTCTTGCCTTATTGCCCTGGCCAGCACTTCTAATACAATGTTGAATAGAAGTGGTAATAGAGGACATCCTTATCTGGTTGCTGTTGGCAAGGGGAATGGTTTCAGTCTTTCTCCATTGAAAATAATGTTGGCTGTTAGTTTTACATATATGCCTTTTATTACGTTGAGGAATTTCCCTTCTATTCCTATTTTGCTGAGAGTTTTTACTCACAAATGTGTGTTGGATTTTATCAAATGCCTTTTCTCCATCAGTTGATATGATCATGTGGTTATTTTCCTTTGTTTTATTTATGTGGTGGAAGATGTTGATTGTTTTTCTAATGTTGAACCGTCCTTGCATACTTGATACGAACCCACTTGGTCATAATGTATTACTATTATTATTTTTGATATGTTGTTGGAGTCTATTGGCTAGGATTTTGTTGAAGATTTTTGTGTCCATATTTCATGAGGGATATTGGTCTGCAGTTTTCCTTTTTAGTGATATCTTTGCCTGGTTTTGGTATCAAGCTTATGCTTGCTTCATAAAATGAATTTGGGAAGATTCTATCTTTTTCTGTATTCTGGAATAGTTTGAGTAGCATTGGTGTCAGTTCTTCTCTGAACATTTTGTAGAATTCTCCAGTGAAACTGTCTGGGCCAGGACTTTTTTTTGTTGGTAGTTTTCTTATGACCTGTTAAATTTCTTCTTTTGTTTTAGGTCTGTTCAACTTTTCCATCTTAGTCTGTGTTAGTTTAGGTAAGTAGTGTGTTTCTGGAAATCTGTTCATTTCTTGTAGATTTTCAAATTTGTTGGAGTACAGTTCTTCACAGTATCCTGATACTATCTTTTTTACTTCATTTGGTTCTGTTGTGATGTAGCCCAATTCATTTCTTATTCATGTTATTTGTATTCTCTCTCTCTTTTCCTTCGTTAAATTTGCCAGTAGTTTGTCAATTTTATTAGTCTTCTCAAAAAACCAATTTCTAGTCTTGTTGATTTTTTTCTATTGTCTTTGTATTTTCTGTTTCATTGATTTCTGCTTGAATCTTTATTATTTCATTTCTTCTTGTGACTGTAGGCTTTTCTTGCTGTTCTTTTTCTAATTGTTGGAGATATTGGTTTAAAGTGTTGATTTTGGCTCTTCTTTTTTGATGTGTGCGTTTATTGCTATAAATTGTGTATGAGCCATTTTCTTAAGATAAATTTCTCTCTCTAGATATATATATGAGCTTTACTGGTTTTGGTTCTCTAGAGAACCCAGCCTCACACACATGATATCTGACATTTATGGAATATTAATTCTATGATAAGGAACCTTTAATCAATTACATCATTTAATCTGCACAACCACTTTATAGGTAGTTATTATTATTATCTCCATTTTAAAGATGAGGACTTGAGGTTTAGTAAGTAAAATATTCTGTCTCCAAAAGTGGTAGACTACTGCTGTATCTTCCATAACAACTGTATATTTAGTGTTGCTACACCTTCTGGAAAAGATGGGTTAAACAGGCCTAGGGGTGAATGGATTTAGGAGAGACTGAGGATATGTAGTTGGCACAAAGGATGGAGCCAGGCTGTGGAAAGTCCTGTAAAGCAACATTTAAAAATATATTAGATCATTTCACCAAAGAAAAAATGTAAATGACCAACAAGAACATGAAAATATGCTCAACATCGTTGGTCATTAGGAAAACGCAAATCAAAACCACCATGAGATATCACTTTACACCTACTAGGATGGCTGTGATTTAAAAAATGGTTAATAACAGTTATTAGTGAGGATGTGAGATTGTAAAATGGCACAGCTACTGTATAAAAAAATTTGGCAGTTACTCAAAAAGTTAGACATAGCCTTAGGATATGATTCAGCAATCCCACTCTTAGGTACATACCCAAAATAATTAAAAAGAACACAAACAGGTACTTATACACCAATATTCATTGGTGTTCATTTTTGCTATCCACAATAGCAAAAAGTGGAAACAGTCAAAATGCCCATCAACAGATGAATAGAAAACAAAATATGATCTATACATGCAATGGAATATTACTCAGCCATAAAGAGAAATGAAATCTTGATACATGCTATAACATGGATGAACCTTGAAAACATTTTGGTGAGTAAAACAAGTCAGTCACAAAAGGACAAATAATGTATGATCCTACTTATATCAATAGGCAAGTGTATAAAGATCAAAGTGTAGTGGCTACTATGGGTAAGTGAAAGGGAGGAGGAAAGGAAGATGCAATGCTTAGGGGACACTGAGCTTCTATTAAGAGTGATGAAAAAATTTGGGAACAGTTAATGATGATAGCTGAACACGATGATCAACATAATTAATGTTAGTGAACTGTGCTTGTGAAGATTGTAGAAATAGCAAGTGTTATCATCAATATATTTACTATAATAAAAAAATTCATTAGATTTGGACACAGATAGTAGTGACGATGGCACAATAGAGTTGATGTATTTAATATCACTGAATTGTTAGTAAAAAATGGTTGAAACGGCAAATATGTTGTTACATATATTTCACCACAGTAAATTTTTTAAAAAATAATCATTAAATTCTCCATTAAGCAATTGCTGGTAGTATAAAGCCTAACATTTTGGTGAGAGGCAATTGATTCAGTTTGGACTTTTTATAGGAAAGTTTTTGACCTACTTCCACAAGGATCTGAAGACCTTTTCTTGTTTGAAGAGAACACAGTATCATTAGTGCTTATGTGGAGATGTGGAGACTGTGAATGCATCTATCAATACCGTGTCCACAGTCTCCACATCTCCATATGAGCACTATTATTTGAGGCCCATTTATAATTCCTACAATTAAAAAAAAAAAAAAGAAAAAAGCAGAGTAGCTAGATTTAGAAACTGAATAATCACACCCACCCAAAGTAAACATCATTACTATCTGTACCTCCACATAAAATATATAGAAAAGCAATTCTGTTTATTTTTACTTGATCCTCTAAGTACAGCCCATTGCATTGCAGTCATCTTGTCTGCACATTATGGTGAAAAGAGTAAGTACCCAATTCTCACACAGAGTAATGAGTGAGGCTGTCTTCTTGTGGATACCTGCTAAGGTTATTTATTTGAATTGCACCTGCTCAAAGTAAGGACTGTTGAGGTTTTGAATGAGTCAGCAAGAAGCAAAATTAAGCCCACAATCTATAATTCCCATGCAAAGAGAAAAGTCACGCCCTCCCTCACCCCACCCCCAATGACACAGGTGTGTGTCTGCTCTGATTTGTTATTGGAACACAGAAAATACCCATTAAGATATGAAGGTCTGTTCTGGAGAATGAAGAACGAAACAAGAACTTAAATAATATTGCTGAATGAGAATAGTTACCTCTTATCAGCTGATAAGGAGCTCTGATGGCATTGTGCCTAAGGCATTTGACTGCTAACCAGAAGGTTGGCAGTTTAAACTCACCAGCCACTCAGTGGAAGGAAGACTGGGTGGTCTACTTCTATAAAGATTTACTGCCTGGGAAACCCAATACGGGTTGCTGTGAGTTGCAATCCACTCAATGGCAGTGAGTATCAGCTGATAGGAGGCCAAGAGAAGAGGATCAGGGAGGAGACCACCACCCCCAGGGCCATCTCAAATCAGACATGCCAAGGGCTCAGTAGAGATACATGGGTACTTAAATTTAAATTAAGGACATATGATGGCATAGTGGATAAGGTATTTGGCTGCTAACCAAAAGGTCAGCAGCTCCTCTGTGGAAGGAAGATCGAGTGATCTGCTTCCATAAAGATTTACAGCCTCGGAAAACCAATGGGGGTCGCTATGAGTTGGAATTGACTTGATGGTAGTGAGTTTGGTTGAGTTTGAATTTGAAATTTAAATTTCATCCATCAGTAGACTGTCCAACTCACACAAGATCTCAATAATCACATATGGTAATTGACTACCATATTGGAGAGCGTAGCGCTATAAAATATACTTCTATAAGGTCTGATGGACCCCATTAGCTTGCTAAAGATTCTGAGAAATTCAATCTAGACAAGACCTGTTTAATTTTATCTCAAAATTTTTCAGTCTTATTTGATCACACACACACACATCCCACATATTCACTGATTTTGGAACACTTTTTTACATCTCACATAATTAATCATCCTGAAAATATTTGTTTAAAATGCTGTCTTTTGGTCCAATCCAAAAGAAAATTACTACATAGATATCAACATATGCACTAGAATCTAGATAATAGAGTGAAAGTGTGTATGAGAAAGGATATATGAAGCTGTGTGGGTGTATATATGTGAAGGTATATGTAGGCTTGTGTGTTAAGGGTACCTAAGACTGTGTAGGGTGTGTTTGAAGATGTGTGGTAGTGTAGTGCCTAAGGCATTTGACTGCTAACCAGAAGGCTGGTCCTTCAAACCCACCAGTCACTCCATAGAAGGAAGACTGAGCAACCTACTTCCAGTAGATTTACTGCCTCAGAAACCCAGAGGGGGTCACTATGAGTCAGAAACGACTCGATCACAATGAGTTTGGTTTGGTTTGATGAGGGGTTTGGGTGAGGGTGTGTGAAAGTGCTTATGAGAAACTGTACATGTGAAAATGTGTATGAGGCTTTGTGCATGGGAGGGTGCATGTGAATGTATGAGGGTTTGTATGAAGGTTGTATGTCTTGTGTGTGTGTGTACACATGCTGGAAAATGCCAATAGAATGTCTTTTTAAGCAAAACTGAAATGTGTTGCTTTGTCCCTTAAGATAGTCTCTGAGGTAAAATGTTATTTGCTTTCTTGATATCCTCCTGAAGATTACATTCTTCTGATGAATACTTTAACTTGGGGTTCCAAGCTGAATTTTTCATACTTTTTCCTTAACTCTGAAAATGAACCACAGAATGGCTGTGTGGGGAAAGTAGAAATTGTAGTATAATTTTCTTTCTGCTTCTGTAGCTATGGTAAAATTAAAGTCACAGTTAAACCTAATGGGAGAAATTTCAGAGTCACATACTAGACAAAAATAATAATTAAGAAGCCTATATTGAAATTCCTTATGTTTAATGGCTAGAATGATACAATATCCTCAGGAGCTGGATTTCTGCCAAATGTTCCTTATTTTTGCTTTTAAACAAACAAAAAACCCCAAAGCACCACCACTTCTCAGACAAATCCTGAATCATCTTCCCAAATTGCAGCATGTTATTAACTCAATTGTTTTTTATTACAATAGAGTTAGGAGTATACTCCAAATGAAACAACTCCCTGGGGAGGGAAATACTTTGAGTTTTCAATGTGGTAGATGTCTTTAACTTGGTATATGTGATGGGTATGTGGCCAAACAGGTCGCTGAGATGTTCATTAGCACTAATGGGAGGGATGTGGCCAAGGCACTTAATAATTGTGCAGCCCTTGAAGTGTTAGATTGTTTGGGGAGGCCAATTAGCATTTCATGCTTTTAGTATTTGTAGTTTGAGGAGCTCTTCTTTCTCAGAGAGGGGTTTCCCATCCTTTTCACTTGGTCCTCATGATACCTTTATGAAAGTAGAATGTGATAAAAACCAATTAGCTTTTCTCTACAAATGGATAAAATAACATATTAGCTCTTCACTACAATTACCTAGCTGGGGAAAAGAACAAAAAGTTAAGTCCTTAAGTGCTTTACTTATTCCTTTTATATTCAGAAATGGATTTTTTTTTTTTCCAAAAGAAAATGCAGTGTCATAAAACAACTGGTGTTGATGAAGAATACTGGATATACTGTGGACTTCCAGAAGAAAAAACAAATGAGTCTTAGAAGAAATATTACAAAAATGTTCCTTAAAAGGGAGGATGGTGAGATTTTGTCATGCTTACTTTGGACATGTCATCAGCAAAGACCAATTGCTAGGAAAAGGACATGTTTGATCAATCGGCAACTCAGTGAAAATGAGGGGTTGACACAATGGCCACAACAATGAACTCAAACATACCAACAATCACAAAGATGGTGCAGGACCAGGCAGTGTTTCTTTCTGATATACAGAAGGTCTTCATGAGTCAGAGCCAATTCCACAGTAACGAACAACAACAGAGAGTTGGTCAGACTTTGCTTCAGAAATTAGATGACAAAGATGACTTTTCTGCCAACTACTTTGATTGATCACTAGCATCTGGATTTGGTGAGTATCACTGCTGGCAATATGATGTTGGACTAAATAAAACATATGATCTGCATACACAAGTAGAGATTAAGCCAAGTGCTCATGTTCTGATATGGCCTCATGATTCATGGTGTGACCTCAAATAACTTCAAGCTGTGTTAGAACACAGCTTCCCTATCTGTTCAATGGGGATAAAAACTTCATATTTCTTAGAGCATTAGAGCTAAAAAGTTGGTATGCATAAACCAAATTTGGAATCATCCCTGTGCTGTGCATTACTCAGATAGACAGATTTGGAAGCAGGGAAAGACACAAGTCATTATATACTGAGTTAGAGGGCAGAGAACCTCAAGCATTGTGTAAGTATCTCAAAGTAAGATGGCTGTTCACAGTCTTAACATGTTTTGACAACTGCATCAATGGCACTAGCCTTTAATGGGAATCCACTGCAACAGGTATGTTTAAATGACCGATGTTTATCCCAAATGGCAAAATAATGCTTTCAATAATCTAAGCAATAAGATCTATTTAGAGCCATATACATGATACCACAAATGAGTTCAAAATAGGAAGGTTTTTATGACCTCAATTTGGAAAAAATATTAACTAAAGTCTAAAAATATATTATCTAGCATTGAAAATAAATCTCTGCTTCTTTGATGGAATACAAGATGAAATAAATGACTTTTAGGGCTATTTTATACAAGTGTCTCTCTTTAAAGTGATGGGAGTTGTTTGTTTTTTGTTTCTGGTGTGTGTGTGTGTATGTCTGTACACAGAGCACACTGATTGAATTTGCTTATTCTATGACTCCACTCTAAGTACCGGGAGGTCAAGAACTAAGCTTTTAATACC
Source organism: Orycteropus afer afer (assembly GCF_000298275.1). NCBI lineage: Eukaryota > Metazoa > Chordata > Mammalia > Tubulidentata > Orycteropodidae > Orycteropus > Orycteropus afer. The sequence goes on along the minus strand of NW_006921736.1, from coordinate 4,874,510 downwards.
TACTGTCTAAGAACAAGTATTTAGTGGGTGCTTATTAATGTTTTTGTTGCTAGTGATGCTACTAATTGCAGCTTCTAACATAATTACTGATTAAAACAGCTTCTTCTGTTGACAAGAACAGAAATATGTCGGGTCAGTGCCTTGAAGTCCTTGACAAATAGATCAGAGGGGTTTTATCAGAGTCTTCACAGCTCTTGATTCTGATTCCTTCTTCTCTGCTCATTATCCAAATTCAGGTAAACCTTAATCCGGCCATTGGCCATCGGAAGCCTAGTGTCTACTATCTGGCTCTGGCCCACACTCCACTTCTTCAGTCTTCCCTTATTACTTTACAGGCATATATCTGGAATTCCAGAGCAGGTTGGTGGAGAAGCAACTTGCCCCACGCCCCGCCCCTTCCCCAGTTTCATAGGTCAGTCTGAAACCTGCTCATCTGTCTTGATTTCCCAAGGTGTGATGTGGTTGGGACATGATAGCCATGGGAATTTGCACCACAGAACTCCAGCCATAGGGAGTATAATTGGCTAAGGGCCCCCATGTCTGCAGCGCACCACTGAATTTGGGCCAAAGCCACACTCCCCTTGGCCAATGACTGAGCCTGGAAGGGAGACTAAGGCAGGCCCATTCCTTGGAGACAAAGGATTCCCCAATGGCCTTAACTCTCCTTAGAAGTGACATAGAATTTCTCTCTCTCTTTTATTTGGGGACAGATTTACAATGAGGCCAGATAGTTCTTCCAGCTCTCCTGGTTCTCTCTCTATTTTCTCTTACAGCCATTTCCTTTAATACATTTCTTACACATTTAATCTTGCCTTGGCATCTTGGTTTCTTTTCTCCCTCTGTATACTCTACTATATTCATTGTGTCTATCTCTTGAAGGACCCAAACTAACACAGGGTGGGCTTTTGTATTAGGGGTGGTAAATTGCATCCAAGGGTATGTCTCCTGGAGCATTATGTTGAGAAGGCAAAGGGTTTTGACACTGCTAGTTGATTATACCTTTGTATATGACACAGAGCCATGCTGAATTCATAATAACTGCCATGAGTACAAGTACTAGAATGAATGCCAGGCACTTAACCATCCTCATTCAAAACTATCAGCAGACCTAACTGTCAAATTATCTCATCATGGTTTGACTTTAGGAAATTTAGTTCTTTAGCAGGATTCCTTTGTCAAGTTTTTCTAGCAATCCCCAGGGAAGGCTTATATGTGTCATGGATCTAGGCTGGGTGCTTCATGACATGTCCATCAGTCATCCAGTTCAACAGCTTTGCTCTTCCCACTATCACTACATAAAGGCCACTTTCAATTATTTCTGACTTTTTTTAAATTAAATAACTTAAAAAATTATTAAATAAATGCATGTAAATAATTTAGAAAGTCTAACATAAGTAGTACAGGTTTATAATGATAAATTCACTCTTTTACCACCCTTCATTTCTGCTTCCCAGAAGCTATGTCCTCCTCAACTCTAGTGACCTCTCCTAGTATTTACTTCTATATTTCTAGAAGTATTCACTTCTGTATTTCTAGAAGTATTCATATACTGCTATTTCCTGGCTCATCAATTTAAAAAGCTATTGACTGACTTCCCTATAGGTTACTTCAGTGCCGTGAATTGCTTAATATGGTCCTTCTAGCCATAGTCCTCCATATTGTGACATATTATAAATCCTAGCCTCTATACCTGTTTAGGATGGAATGTATCTTCAGTGTCTCTCATTGCTGGAAGGTGTGACTCAAGTCACTATGCTTAGTTTCCTTAAGAGTATATATGTGAATGTTCTGGCAAAGATCATTCTCTCTTGCTCCAGATCCTTCATTTGGTTTGTCATTATCTCACCTCAGGATTTGGAACAACAGCCAGATGTCTGACCCACCAATTTGTCTTTCCCAGCCCTTACAACCACATGAGTGAGGAGAATCCTCCAGACCCACAGATTTGGGGCTTACCAGCTTCCCTGCCTCTACCACCACATGAGCCATTTCCTTGGCAGTGTGTGAGCTCTGTGAGATGTTCCAGCAAAACCCACCAGCCACTCCTCGGAAGGAAGTTGGGGCAATCTACTTCCATAGTGATACTGCCTCAGAAACCCAAAGAGGGGTCGCTATGAGTTGGGTCTGACTTGATGGCACATAACAACAACAACAGGAGGGAAGGAAAGTGCTGAAGGGCAGGGAAGGAGTTAATGTTAGAGATGATGAAGTGGAAGAGTAGTTTGGAAAAACTGGACATCTGGGACATCTTTTATCTTACCTCACAGGCACCAGCTTTGTCTTTCTCCTTCCAAAAGAAACTATTCAAGTGGGTACATAAGGACTTAGCTCACTACCATGTCCTTTTTGTTTTTCCACTATTCCACTTCATTTTTTTAAAAATTAAAAGAGCAGTCAGTGTTACATTTCATAACTATGAAAATATTATTCACCTCACAGTATAATCATGCTTCTTTTTTTTTGCAATCATATATATCTGTTAGAGTTATGGTTCTTTATTAATTATTATTATTATTAGCATTTTTACTTTCTAGAGCCCTCCCTCCTGCAGTCCTCTGTCCTCTTGATCCTATCTGGGCTGATATTTTTCTGCTTAGCTTGCTGCAAGGCTGCATTCCTGCTTGGGGCTGTCCCTTTGCCAACCTTCTGGAAAACATCCCTTGTTTTCCTAGAGCTCATGTCTCTTCTTTCTTGGCTTACCCTTTCATTTTGGTAAACTGTCTAAACTCAGTTTGCTGCTGTTCTTCCTTATACCACTTCGCTTTAGTAGCTTCCAAAGAAAGACTGCAAAAGATCTATATTGAGTCCTTGCCTATATAATAATTTAGCACTTTCTGCTGCTCACTGGGGATATCTAACTACCTGGTGAGTTCCAAGAGATATGGGTGGGGCACTCTTATGGATTGAATTATGTCCCCCCAAAATATGTGTTGTAAATCCTAACCTGTACTGCTAACCAGAAGGTTGGCGGTTCAAACCCACCAGCCACTCCTCGGAAGGAAGATGGGGCAATCTACTTCCATAGTGATACTGCCTCAGAAACCCAAGGGGGGATCGCTATGAGTCGGGTCGACTTGACGGCAACAACATGCTGTGGTTATATCACTTGGGAATAGGTTGTCTTTTTTATGTTAATGAGATAGAATTAGTATAAGATGTGCTTTAAATCAATCTCTTTGAGATATCAAAGAGATTAAACAAGCAAGTGAAAGAAGGAGAGATGGGGGAAGAAAGATGCCAGGCCATATGAAGAGGCTCAGAAGAGACAAGGACCTTCCTCAAGAGCCAACAGAAAGAGAAAGTCTTCCCCTAGAGCTGGTACACTGAATTCCGACTTCTAGCGTCCTGAACTGTGAGAAAATATATTTCTGTTTGTTAAAGCCATCCACCTGTGGCATTTCTGTTACAGCAGCACTAGATAACTGAGACAGCATCTGCTATGTCTTTATGCCATTTTTAGACATACATAGATATATATTTCTAGGATGAAATCTGTAGTGTAGGATTATATCTAAGGTGAAAACATTTTTCCCTCATTATTTAAAAGGCACTTCTCTAGATTCCGAGATTGCTGTTGAGAAATCTAATGCCATTCTATTTCTAATTCCTTTGCAGTTGAACAATTGTTTTTCCTCCCTGGAAGATTTTAGGATCTTCCTTTCAGTTGCAATAGAAGCTTCAGCCAGCCTGATGGAGGACCTCTGGAACTCCCACAGTCCTGCAGAATTGTCCCACGCGAGGTAAGTGGACAGTGCTGTTTACTCTTCACCAGTCATGGGTGCAGGCTATCCCCAAGAAAGGCCTGCCCTGGGATGTGGCAGCTCCCTGAGTTTAAGACAATTCTCTAAGAGGCAATCAGCTAAGAGCCACCAGCCACCAAAATGCCCAAGAGAATGAGGAAGTAAGTGTCACAGGCCTGTAGGAAAATCTGCATGACATACCACAGTATCTACTATAATATGGATTTAATTTCAAGCATAGTGCTGAACAGTTGGTGGATTGATTCAATCTGAAGAGTTATGTCCTTCAATTTTGAGAAATTTTCTTGTGTTTGCTCTTTGATCATTTATTTTCTTCCTTATTATTATTTTCCCTTCTTTTTCTATCAGTTATATTTTACACTTTCTGGGTGGATCTTTTAATCTTCTTATCATTCTTCTTCCATTGATAATCTTTTGGTCATTTTGTTTCATATCCCTGGATGTTCCCTCAAATTTATATTCCAATATGCTTTCTGGGGCCATCTAATGACATAGTGAATTGCAAGGGATTTGAGAAGATGGGTTACCAACAGCATCTGCTATGTGGATTAACAACTAACTTTCCCTTTGCTGTCATTTTGTGGGATTTGGGAAGAAAGAACATAGACATATACAGTCTATCAGACATTTTGAACCAAGAATCATCAGCTACAGACTGTCTTTATTTAATCTGCTACCTTTTCTCCTTATACTTCACTCCAAGTATAATCAATGAGAATCTGTTCAACTCAAAGTGAAAGCTGAGAACATGCTGTAATATTTAGCAAGACTTTACCAAAGACCTCAGGGTAATGGAAGGGTATTGCCAGACAGAGAAATTTAAAATTAAATGTAAAACTTGGCTTCTCCCAGGGTCTATAAATCCAATTCATTTTAAGAGGTATCAGTTGGATGTCTGCTTAGTTAATCCTCACCCCTTGCCCCATGTTTCAGGGAATAGCTCACATTTCTTTCGGGGGCTCTTGAGAGCATATCTTCTGTCTGGCTCTACATGATCCAGAAAGAGAAAGAAGGTCTTCTTTTATGCTAGCCTTAAGCTTTCCAATGCTTAGTCTTACCCCAGGACTGGCCTGGATTCTCTCCAGGATGACCAAAAAACAAAACAAAACAAAACACAAAAACTCATTGTCATTGAGTTGATTTCAACTCATAGCACCATTTAGGACAGAGTAGAACTGCCCCATAGAGCTTCAAAGGCTGTAGATCTTTATGGAAGCAAGCTGCCTCATCTTTCTCCTGCAGAGGGGTTAATGGGCTCAAACTGCCTACCTTTTGATTAGCAGAGGAATGTTTTAACACTATGCCACTAAAACTCCTTCCAGGATGACAGGTGGTAGAAATTTCTATTCTCTCCTTAGCTCTAAGGCCTTCAGCAGGGCCATGTATTTCCCAAGGTTGATATCAGGAAGTCTTCCATGGTATTACTGTCAAACATCAACAGTTCAGTCTAGGCAAAACATAGACAACCCAGGGGAGTTTCTCCTCTGGTTCATTTTGACAAGCAGGTCGGCACATCCTTCCTACTGTTTATGTTTTTTGCTCTCTTTTGTTTGAATAATAGAATACAAACAGGTGCAGACAAAGCCTCCTCCCCAAAATTAAGTAATCATATATAGGCATCATAGGAATCATAGCCTGCTGAGATGAAGCTTTTCATAAAATGCAGCAACAGTCTTACAAGTTGTCCCATAGAAGAATTAAACTCCTCAAACCACAATTCCTCCAGAAAAAAAGCCTTTTGTCTACATATGTGCAGTCAGTGTTTCCCCAAACCCAGAAACTTAGCCCAGAGTAAAGTCAAGGTCCACCTCCTGCAAATGTAAAATTGTTTCATTTGGGATATTTGAATGACAGGATTGTTTTTACATGTATTGAAGCTGAATGTTACAACACTGACTCTGGAGTCAGTTAGTAATGGACTCAAATGCCAACTGTGTCCTTTCCTGTGTGTTTTGGGACCAGTTTTTTAATTCCTCTAGGCTTCTGCTTTCTTATCTATGAAACGTGAAGGGCCCACCTTGGAGTGTTGTTGCTAAAATTATTTGAGAAAATCCATGTATAAGAGCTTTACCACTATTTAACGAAAAAATTACTGTTCAGTAAGCATTATATTACATATTACGTAGATAGATAGGTGCATCAGATGGACTCTGACTCATGATAACCTCACGTATCACAGAGAAGAATCTTGTCTGTCCTGCCTCATCCTCATGGTTGCTGGCATGTTCAAGTCCATTGTTGCAGCTATTGTGCCGGTCCATCTCACTGGGTGTATCCCTCGCCCTTATTGCCCTCCTACTTTCCCAAACATGATGTCCGCCTCTAGCAATTAATCCCTCCTGATGATGTGTCCAAATCAAGTGAGCTGGACAATGTTCTGTTTTTGATTTGCTAATTTTTGGAACTAGATCACCAGGTCTCTCTTTCTCATCTGTTTTAATCTGAAAGTTCCATTGAAACCTGTTCACCATGGGTGGCCCCACTGGAATTTGAAATACTGGTGGCATAGCTTCCAGTATCACAGCAACACAAAAGCCACCACAGTACAAAAACTGACAAACGAATGGTGGTAATAAACAGTAGCTAATATCATTACTTATTAGATGTTTGACTGACTTTTCCTGTTCTCAATTGCATATGGTGAATAATTGGTTATGTGTTAAGACATGACACCAGCATAGCAAACTGAAAAAAATCAGGCTATTATGTGGTAACTACTGACTACAAAACCTTGGATGTTGGAGGTCAAAGGAGATTTTTCACCCCATCCTATAAAATGATTCCCTTTTATTTTTCGAGCTGGATCCCCTGGATTCAATAGAAGGTCTCCAAATTCTGCAGCTTTGTTCTCTTCTGTGAGAGGAAGTGGCTTCAGGAATCCTGGGCCAATTTAAAGCTTGACCAATTTAAAGCTTGACAATTGCTTGCCAGTCTGCACTGTTCAAAAGATGAGTGATAATGAGGAGCTTCCTAATTACCAGAGTTTCAGCCTTGTCAGATTATAAATCTTTGTGAGATGTAGCTAATTGGTACTGTCAAGGAGAGGAGTTTAGAGAGACCTAGATAATAAGCTGATATTGAATTCAGTTAGGATGAGTATTTTCCATTGTTTCTGTTCATAGCCCTCTTACATAATAAAGCTTCCATCTCTCTGTTCACAAGTTGGAAAAAAGGGGGGGTTTTGTCTTTTTTCCTTCTTCCATGATGTGTTGATAAGAAAAGAACTTTGTGGAACATTATCTTTACTCCTCACTGGGTTTTTTTTTAAAACCTAAACCTGAACTCACATCGATAAAGTTTCACTAAATTAGTTTTTAAGGCTAAAGTATCACATCTTGTGAAATTAACTCAGGTTTTTCAAATCATAGTCAATGTTTCAAATCCGATTCTTCTACTTACATGGGAATCTGCATGGCTTATGTCTCTACTCAGAGACTCAGTTTCCTCATCTGTAAAACAAAGAAAATAATACATACTTTATGTTGTAGTTGTGTGCCATTGAGTCGACTCTGACTCATGGGACCCTATAGGACAGAGTAGAACTGCCCCATAAGGTTTCCTAGGCTGTAATCTTTATGGGAGCATATTGCCAGGTCTTTTCTCCCACATGGTGGTTGGTGAGTTTGAACCACCGACATTTCAGTTAGCAGCCAAGTGCCATTAACTATGGCACCATCAGGGCTCCTATGTACTTCCCAGAGGTTTAAATAAAATGAATTAATTTAAACCACATGTATAGTTTTGTTGTACATAGGGTTGCTATGAGTCAGAGATAATTCAAAGGCACTTAACAACACAACAACAAGTATAGCAACTGTCCACCACTCATCTGTAGTGGAAGTAGCAGTCAAAAAATCAAACGACATATTATTGCACTGGGTAAATCTGCTGCAAAAGACCTCTTGAAAGGGCTAAAGAGCATAGATGTCACTTTGAAGACTAAGATGCATCTGACTCATGCCATGGTATTTTCAATCACCTTATATGTATGCAAAAGCTGGACAATGGATAAGGAAGATCAAAGAAGAACTGACACATTTGAATTAAGGACTATTGAATATACCATGGACTGCCACATGAACAAACAAATCTGTCTTATATGAAATACAGCCAAAACATTCCTTAGAAGCAAGGATGGTGAGCTTTCCTCTCATATATTGGTCATGTTATCAGGAGGCACCAGGTCCTGGAGAAGGAAATTAAGCTTGTTAGAGTGATAGATAGTGAAAAAGAGGAAGACTCTTAACTAGATGGATTGAAACTATGGTTGCATCAACGGGCGGAAGCACAGCAACATTGCAAGGATGGCACAGGACTGCGCAGTGTTTTGTTCTGTTGTTCATGGGGTGCCTATGAGTTGGAACCAACTCGACAGCACCAAATGACAACATAGTGATCGGCTGCCCATAGTAGATGGTCAGTAATTGTTGTTGAAAAGAAGAAAGTAGTATTCTTCTCATTAGATAGGTGTTTTAAAAATAAAGATTTCAGCCATTTCTTCTTCCCTGCCTATCAAACAGCCAAATATTGTCACTCCACACCCAAACAAGTAAATGTGGGGAAAATAAAAAGTTTGAGAAAAACCATTTGCCATTGAGTCGATTCCAATTCATGACAACTCTATGTATGTCAGATTAGAATTGCTCCATCGGGTTTTCAGTGTCTCATTTTCAGAAGCAGGGCACCAGGCCTTTCTTTAGAGATGGCTCTGTGTGGACTCAAGCCTCCAACCTTTCAGTTAGCAGCTGAGTGCATTAACAATTTGCAGCACCCAGAGACTCCAAAAATGTCTGAAGAGAGCACTTAAATCAAATTGCCATCACTGTTATTAAAAATTAATTTAAAGATGTCTGAAATGCATCCCTCAGATATATTTGCATATGTGACAAAACATTTATGTCCAAGTGTGTGTAGGTATGACATCTATGTGACACACACTGGAGTACATGCACATTATAGATGGACTGCCTAATTTTCAATCGCCTCATATGCATGCATGCGAAAGCTGGACAATGAATACAGAAGACTGAAGAAGAGTTGATACTTTTGATTTGTGGTGTTGGTGAAGAATATTGAAAGTACCAGAAGAATGAATAAATCTGTCCTGGAAGGAGTGCAGCCAGAATGCTCCTTAGAAGTGAGAATGGCCAGACTTTGTCTTACCTACTTTGGTCGTGTTTTCAGAAGGGACCATTCCCTGGAAAAGATATCATGCTTGGCAAAGTCGAAGGTCAACAAAAAAAGGGAAGGCCCTCAATAAGATGGATTGACATGGTGGCTCCAATGATGGGCTCAGGTGTAACAAGGCTTGTGAGGCTGGCACAGGACAGGGCAGTGTTTCGTTCTGTTGTATGTAGAGTTGGAGATGATATGCCAGCACTTAACGACAACAACAACAACCTAACTATTCTCAATAGGAATAACTTCATGCAGGAATACTATGTAACAATAATACAAGGCAAACAATAGAAAGAATCAGATAATTCTATATATCCACATACTATATGACATGATCTTGAAGGTAATATTGTTAAGTGAAAAATAGTAAGTGTGTTTGGTTTTCTAGCTTTTTTAAGGAAAAGAAAAGGAGACACAAATATTTGTATATACTGTCACTGGAAAAATATACCAAAATTGATCTCTGAATTCCTCTGGGGAGATAATTGGAGGAGGACTTATTTTCTGAAACCATTGAGACTTGATGAACTCCTGAAACTGAGATAGTCTCTTTAAACCAAACAATGTTGTTTTTGTTATGTGCCATTGAGTTGTCCTTGACTCATAGTGACCTTATGGACAACAGAACGTAAAACTGCTCAGTCCTGTGCCTGTCTCAGTTTAGCATAATGAGTAAAGAAAATCTGCCTTGAGCAGTATATTCTTTTAAAGAACTATCTATATAGCATCAAGGAGCTCTGGTAGCGTAGTGGCTAAGGCACTTGACTGCTAACCAGAAGGCTGGCAGTTCAAACCCACCAGCTACCACTTGAAAGGAAGATGGGGCAATCTACTCCTATAGTGATACTACCTCAGAAACCCAAGGAGGGATCGCTATGAGTTGGATCTGACTCGACAGCAATAAGTTTGGTTTGGTTTATATGGGATCATATTGACAACAAAAATTGGAAAGCTTAAACAGAATGCTGAGAGGGCAATGATTTTATGTTTTTTTTTTTTTTTTTGGTTTTGTTTTGGAGGGGGAACAATTCAGAAAAAAGAAGGTGAGATTGGTTGCATAACTCAAAGAATGTAATCAATGTTACTAAATTATACATGTAGAAATTGTTGAATGGGTGTATGTTCTGCTGTGTATGTTTTCAACAACA
>NW_006921736.1:4858041-4859798 GCF_000298275.1 Orycteropus afer afer | reverse complement strand
TGTTCAGTGCAGATCAGTGAGTAAGCACAAGCCCGCCTTGTTTCAGTACTCCCCATAGCACATACAAATTATGCTTGTAGAACATCATCTGCTAACCCTATGCATAGTCATGGGCTCACTTCCCCCTGCTCAGGCATACCTGGTCATTCAGCCTGTCTACTCATCTATCTACCCATAGATCAATGTTTGCCATCATTAACAACACAGTACTCTATGTGCAAAAGGGTTCATCTTTGTTGTCTGTACCTCCCATGCACCTCTCTATGTTCCTCTTCCTCATTGCTGGTTAGAGGCCAAATGCCTTAGGCACTATGCTGTCAGAGCTCCCTCCGTAAAGGGAGAGATAGTAAATATCTTAGGCTTTGCAACCCATACAACCTCTAATGCAACAGTTCGACTCAGCCATTGTTGCATGACACAGTCATAGTCAATATGTAAATGAATGGTTGCATTTGTGTTCCAATTAAACTTTACTTTAGTGCACTGAAATTTGAACTTCATTTACTTTTCATGTATTGTGAAATATTATTTTTCTTTTAATATCTTTTCAATCATTTAAAAATGTAAAAACATTCTTAGATGGCGGGATAGACAAAAGCAGGTGGTGGGCTGGATTTGGGCTAGATTTGTCTCCCCAACAATAATTGCCACTGGCTGTTCTACCATCTACTTTAAATGACTTTTTTTCTTTTTTCCTTTTTGACATTGGACAAAGTTACTCATCTCACTGTCTTTAAAATGAGGTGGTTAGTGTGCCCATTATAATAGAGCTGTTTAAGAATTTCATTGAAAGATTTTGTGTATGTCCAATATTCTTTCCTCTCCATATGTGAATATATTTACATTTTGTTAGAGTTTCATTAGTCACAATTCTTTCAGTTGTAAGTAACAGAAAAACCAATTCATACTAGCTTAAAAATTAAAACATACTTGTTGGCTGACACAGCTGAAGAGCACAGGCATTTCAGCATCCAGAGGTTTAGACAATGTCCTTTGGAATAGGTCCCTCTCCACCTCTCAACTCTGTTCTCTACCTTGTTGACTACATTCTCAGACAAGTTCTCTTCCTGTAATGGCATCTGGCAGTTCCATGCTTACAACCATTGTCTCAAGTTAATGTCCAAGCAAAAAGGGAGCATGTCTCTTTGTCAGATGTTGTCTTAGGCAGGATTCTCTTTGTCAGATGTTGTCTTAGGCAGGATTCTCAGGAGAAGTCAAACTAATCATATATATTTTATTTTATTTTTTTAAAAGAAATTGGTTCTCATAATTTTGTGGGCTTGTTGTTGTTATGTTTTGTGGGCTAGCAAGTCTAAAATCAGTAAGTCAGGTGACAGACTGGAACCTCTGGAAGGATCTTTATTTATAGTCTTGAGGTGGAATACTTCTCTGCAGGAAACCTTACTTTTTACAGCCAGCAACTGACTGGATGGGACCTATCCACATTATGGAAGTTAATTTTCTTTACCTAAGGTCAACTGATTTAAATGTTAGTAACATGTAAATATATTGAAAACAACATCTATATTAGTGCTTGACTAAACAATGGGGCACCATAGCATAACCAAATGACACATAAAATTAGCCATTACAGATGCCCAAGCAAAATCACAGAATTAGCTCTGATTAGTGACAGTCAGTTGAAAAGAGGGAGACCTTCAATGAGGTAGATTGACACAGTGGCTGCAACAATAGGCTCTAAAATGGCTATGGTTGTGGGGATGTCATAGGGCTTTCTGTTATACATAGGGTTGCTA
>NW_006921736.1:4855431-4856599 GCF_000298275.1 Orycteropus afer afer | reverse complement strand
ACTAAATTATACATGTAGAAATTGTTGAATGGGTGTATGTTCTGCTGTGTATGTTTTCAACAACAGCAACAAAATAATTTTTTTTTTTTAAATAAAGAATTACTGCTTAAAAAAATTATTGTGATTTGGGTGAAAGTTTACAGAGCAAATTCATTTTCCATACAGCAGTTCCTACACATTTTGTCTTATGACCTTGACTGCAATTCCCTACAATGTAACATCTCTCTTCCCACTTCCTCCTGGTAGATACCTCTTCCCTGTGTCCTACCCTCCCACTCACTCCTGTCCCTGGGCTGTATCCCTGTGCAAACACTGCACTCTGTTCTCCCATGATTGAATGCTCTAAGGAGTGTATCTACCTGATGTAACTGTTCAGCCCATATACCTGTCTGGAAGCCACAGGAGTGAGTTCAATTCCAGACCAGAAGGATAGCTAGGGGCCATAGTCTCAGGGCCTACCAGACCAGCAAACCCGGTCTTTTTTTTTTTTTTTTTAATGATTTTAGGTTTCATTCTACATTGTTCTACCAGTCTATACATGATCTCCTGCACTGATCCCTTTCTGAGGGGTTGATAGTGGTAGCCGGGTACCATCTACTTCTTCTGGACTCATAGTCATACAGGCAGAGGATCACATGGTCTACCAGTCCCTTGGACTAATTATTTCCACGAGCCTTTGGTTTTCTTCATTATTCTTTGCTCTGGACAAGGAGACACCTGTCATTACATCTAGATGGCCACTTGCAAGCTTTTAAGATTCTAGTCGCTACTTGCCAAAGTAGGACATGGAATAATATTTTTGTGTAGTATGTTATGCCAATTGAACTTGATATCCCCTGAGACGATGGTCCCAAGCCCACAGGTCCAACTGCTCACTCCTTCCAGGTAGCTGGCTGTGGCCAAGAAGTCACCACAACCCTATCCCCTGTCAGTGCTGCTACACACACCTGGACATTCTTATGTTGTTGTTGTTGTTATGTGCCATAGAGTCGGACCCAACTCATAGCGACCCCTCCTTGGGTTTCCGAGGCAGTATCACTACGGAGGTAGATTGCCCAACCTTCCTTCCAAGGAGTGGCTGGTGGGTTTGAACCTACAGCCTTCTGGTTAGCAGTTAAGTGCCTTAGGCACTACGCTACCAGAGCTCCCCATGTTATTGTTGTTGTTA
>NW_006921736.1:4825573-4852890 GCF_000298275.1 Orycteropus afer afer | reverse complement strand
TTTTTTCTGGTTTATCATCTTTAAGAGTCTGGCCTAATTTCTTTCCAACTCTAGGGAAAGAGGGTGAGAGAAATTTGCATAACTAATGACTTTCTGTCATTGTGACTCTTGGTTTTATTGGGTGTTTTACAATGTTTCAAAGGACTGTGTCTTTTCAGTCATTATGTTGTTGATCTCCCAGAGGAAAATGACTTCAGAGAATTAGGTCCCTGGGGTATAATTTCTCCCAAGAGGCCTAATGTAGATAATACTCTCTTTTCTGTTTCCATTTCTTTGTTCTCCACAAATTCCTTCCTTCCAATGATTCTACTAGAAACCAAAAGCCCAACCACAGAAAGTTTAAACTTTCTATTCCTTATGAACAACCAGATGCTGACATTTTAAAGTGTAGAAAAGACCTTGGAATTTCATAGTCTGTAGTCTACTGTCCTTACAAAGGGTACAGTTAGAACATGAAAAACAAAGCTAGTCTTTTCCTCCAAAACTTTTGCTACTGACCAATGTCTCACACCAATGACTTGCCCAATGTCTTAGATTCAATAAGCATGCAAAAGTATACCTTATAAATTATAAATTACCATTAATTATAGCAATATTGACTCAACTCTTCCTTAAAAACCTCTGACTTTCTTTTCCTACTAAAATGTACCCCATCTTAAGTGAATTTGCTCTGTAAACCTTCACCCAAATCACAATAATAATAAAAACATGTACCCCATCTTGATTCTTTTCCTGTCATTCCATTTAGTCTGGTTCTTTAGCTCTTTCTTTCCATCAATCTCTGTCTGAATAATTTTCTTTCTTCTACTCCCTATATAAGGGGGAGCACTGGTAGTTCAGTGGTAGAATTCTCACCTTCCATGCAGAAGACCCAATTTCGATTCCCAGCCAATGCACTTCACGTGTACCTAGGTTTGACCTTATGATGTGGTGCTGGCCAATGAGACATAAGGATGTGTTCTTTGGGAGGGTTTCTGGGCAAGAGCTTTTCTGCATCATAAAGGATAGAGGTATACAAGGAGAGATCTCTCAGCAGGTACCCTACTATCTTTGGACATAGCCATATGAGGAGCTCTTGTCTAAAAATGCCAAGACTATCTCAGAGACACCTACCCAGAGCCCTTAAATGTTTCAGCAATTGAATCAACCCTAGGACTACCTACTACCAGAGATCTTGGTATGCAGTTAATTATTATTTGTGCTTCTGTAGTTGGTTTTTCTGTGATTTGCAGCCCCAAAGCATTTGGTGATAAAACTATATTATTAATATAGGGAATATCTACTGGACTCACTGCACAGCCCCTTTCTCACTTTTTCTGGGCACAGTTATACTTCCCAGACCTATGTGGTTACAGAGACAGAACTTCTTTTAATGACATTTATACAATGTGACCTAGGCCTCCTGGCCACAATTGGTTAGATTAGGTAACATCTGACTCAAGCTGGGTTTGAAATTGAGATTCAGAAATCCCAGTATTCATTCATCTTTTCTTCTGAATGGAGGATATGGAAACATTGGAGCTATAGGTAGCTGTGTTATGCCATGTGCATCAGGAAGCAGAGAAACCTGGAACATGAGGAAGTAAGAATGAAGAGGAAATAGTGAGTTCAGATGGATTGGATTCATGGTTCTAGAGAAGTTCTAAGATCTTGCAACATTACTGTTTTGGGGGTTTTAGGACATACCCCTATGTCCCTATTATACTAAATCACTCCATAAAACTCAAGTGAGGGTTTAATATTTTCAGTCCAGGACAGTCCTAACTCTTATGAACTAACTGCAATGTTAGTAAAAATGACTGTAGTTATGCCATGCATCTTTAGCTACATTGTAATTACATTGAGGCAAGAACAGGTTTGCAACATCCTTTATTTCACCCATAGCACACGGTAGGTGCTCAATGAACTCAGGAGAGCTATTTGATTAACTGCTTTGGAAAATCAGCAATGAGGGGCTCCTGAGCTGGACCACAGGCTGGTGAATTTCTCTTCTGAAATTCTCTAATCTTAGCCAATGTGAAAAAGTATGTCATTTTAACAACAGCAACACTTCAATTTATATTTGTACCTGAAAGTTACACTAGAAAGGTGAGAAAAGAGGAAATACAGTTCTTCATTTTTACCTCCAAGACATGCCCAAGACAGATCAATTTAAAAACAAAATCAATCTGGTAGTGTAATGTCAACAGACAATTTGAAAGGCAGTCTTTGAGGCTCATTGAAAGCTTTGCCAAGTAATCTAGTCAAATTTAGTTTTGAGAATGCATTTGCAGTATATGGGGTATTTGTGTGATATCTGTGTGTACGTGAGATTGTTGTGTGTGTTCTCCTCAACAGCTTATTATCAAAGATGTTTGAACTAAAATAGGGTATTATTGGGTCCACTTTATCTCTTTCTTTTTGCCTTTTGCTTTCCAAATCATGACAAAGTTCTAGGTCTTGAATCAATAGGAATTCTCATTTCATTCATTCATTTTGCATTTCCTCAAATCCCCAGCATCTTCAGATTGTGCCAGTCCCACAGTCTCCACCTAGAGCCCAGCCAGCCAGTGAACAAGGGTCCTCCAGGAGCTCTGGTCCTTTCCTAATGTTAACGACACTGTTTCTTCTTTCCTGAGACATGTAGTACCTAGCATAATCAATTAGTAATCTTCTGCCCTAGCTTCTCTCTGGCTGCTTTTGGTTTCTCAGTGGCATCTGTCCCAAACTGACCTTTCTTTCCCAGAGCATGGGCTCCCAGACAGTTTGGGTTGAAAGCTCAGCTCTATCATTCACTGACTGTGAGACTTAGGCAAGTTACTTAACCTCTCTGTGCCTCATTATCCACTCTATACAGATAACAATGCTACTCAGCTGATCGGGTTTGTTTCAAGGATAAAAGGAGCTACTATATAGAGAGTACTTTGAGCAGCCTAATATATAACTAGTTGGTGATTATCATTGCTCAACCTGCACCACAACCCCAAGGGGTAAAACATTATAACACCTGATTTATAAGGTCTACTGCTACTCTGGGAATTGGGTAGAGATTGATTTCATTTCTGTTAGTGACATATTCCAATAGAGAAAAGGGACTCAGGCAATATCTATATATATTTATAAAGCTGGAACAAATTATTCTCTAAGTACAATTAAGCACTTTTGAGAGTCCAAAACCAAAAAACTAAACCAAACTCACTGTCATCGACACGAATTGACTCATAGCAACTCCTCTTTGGGTTTCTGAGGCAGTATCTCTATGGAAGTAGACTGCCCTGTCTTCTTTCCGAGGAGTGGCTGGTGGGTTTGAACCGCCAGCCTTCTGGTTAGCAGTCAAATGCCTCAGGCACTACGTCACCAGAGCTCCCTGAGAGTCCAATAGGAAATGATTATTCACTACTAAATAGTAATCGTGATAACTGCAGATAATTAAAAAAAAAAAAAAAAAAAAAAATTCTGACTGATCCTAAGGGACAGACAGCTTTTTCAGCCAGGAGTGTTCTATAAATCTCAGGTAATGTTATTCCATAATTCATTATTTATTTACACACAGGAAGTTACTGTCTCAGCAAGCAGAAGTTAGGCCATTACTTCATTAATGTCTTATTATTTATCTCATTACTTCCAATATTTCTGCCTCGGTGACAGGTCCCCCAGATTTTCAGAGACAGGCCCAATTTTAAAGATCCTATTATGTTTTCCCCAAAATCACCAAAATCTCTCTTAAGGAAGTACCAACATTACAGTGTCCTGGTCTCTTCACACATAAATAGCAAGATCACCTTTTCATATGTGGGTGGGTTGCAGTTTGGAAAATATCCTCACCAAGTCACATAGGTAGTTGAGAAAGCATCATCATGACCACCATCACCAAACCAAATCAAACTCACTGCGATGGAGTAGATTCTGACTCATAGCCACCATATAGGGCAGAGTAGAACTGCCCCAGAGGGTTTTTAAGGCACTAAATCTTTAGGAAGCAGACTGCCTCATCTTTATCCTGCAGAGCAGCTGGTGGGTTCAAACCACCAGCCTTTTGGTTAGCAGCCCAATACTTTAATCACAGTGCCACCAGAGTTCCTTGAACGGCATCACAGTGTAAGAAAAGATCCCAGGCTCTGGAAACCAAAGACCTAGGGTGATAGTCTCCTTCTGCAACTTCATCTGTGGGGCTATGAGCAAGTTGCTTAATTCCTTAGGTGTTCTGTGTTTCTTTGGAAAGTGGAGCTGTCTAGGTCCCTGCTGTTTGCTACTCTTTTACTTTAAAGCAAAATGTCCAGGTTCATCTACAGGACAGCAGTGGGGGAAAAAAAAAATCTGAGTCAGGAGTTGTTAGTTAAGACAGGACTGATATTTATCTGGCATGTCCAGGATAATAATAGCCTTCTTCCATTCTAATCAGGCTAGTGTCTATTCTGTCTGTTCATGCTTATACTGTACCAGACTTTAAAGAGTTTAACTAGGTCTCTCCCCTTCCATCCCCTCCCCTTAGTGAAGAGGGTTGAGGTGCATGTGAGCCTAGAGTCAGAAAACCCTGATCCTACCACCCACTTACTTGTGCTATGATCTTAGGCAAGTTACTTCAGTTTTCTTGTCTTAATTTTCTGTTCTGTAAAGTGGGGACAGTAGTAGGCACTACTGAGCATTGAATGTGCATTTAAGCTCAGTATTTGGCATAATATACTCATCCAATAAATGCTTGCTATTATTATTACTGTGTGGGGGAAAAGGCCAGCAAGTCTTCAGCTATACATCGGAAATAATAACAAGTTCTGTCCCCCTAATCATAGGGAGATTAAAAGAAAGCTTCACAATGGTGGAGAAACCCACACTCATAAAAACTATGCCAAAGAAGAAGAGGAAAGAAGAAGAAACATAAGCTAAATTAACAATGAACAATACGATTTAGTTAATCATATCAATGTAAACAAAGAATATAAATTTAACTAAATAACTTGTGATTGAACTATACTGAGAGCGTGAACGAAGGGAAAGAAAATATGTAGTAGAGTAGGGCTATGAAGTCCTTATCTATCATAAAAGATAGTCAATAAATGTTGCCAAAATTGATACATAAAGAGCAAGCAGCAAAACATATCATTTAGAAAAACCCACTGCCATCGAGTCGGATCTGACTCATAGCAACCCCTCCTTGAGTTTCCAAGGCAGTATCACTATGGAACTAGATCGCCCAACCTTCCTTCCGAGGAATGGCTGGTGGGTTTGAACCGCCAGCCTTCTGGTTAGCAGTCAAGTGCCTTAGGTTTGCAAAAAGTAAGAAATAGCAAAAAGTATTAGACATGATTGTGGAGCAGAAAATGGGCCAGGTAGCTTCTATTTTTTTAAAATTATAAGCCATTTAGCACTATATTAGTTAGGATTATATTGTTGTTGTTGTGTGCCATCAAATTCGTTTTGACTCATAGTGACCCTATAGAACAGGTAGAACTACTCCATAGGATTTTCTAGGGTGAAATCTTTATAGGAGCAGGTCTCCAGGTCTTTTATTCTGCAAAGCAGTTGATAAGTTCAAGCCACCAAGGCTTAGTTAGCAGCCAACTCTTTTTGTTGATAACACAAGAATTGAAGACATAAACACAGTCATGTGCTATGTACCATCTGCCCCCATACAGCCTATTATATTAAAAATTTAAGGTACATACAATTGTTCATAATAACAAACAGGTGCTACCTTGCAATGTGCATCAAAACATTATTATTATTATTACTGTATTATTATGTTAAAGATGCATTAGTGTATCTGGAAGTGTTTCTTTATATTTTTTATATGTATAACCACAAAGCAAAGTCACTGCCATCGAGTCAAATCTGACTTACAGCAACCCCTGTTGGGTTTCTGTGGCTGTAAATCTTTACAGAAGTAGATTTCCCCATCTTCCTTCCTTGGAGCATCTGGTGGGTTTGAACCACTGACCTGGTTAGCAGCCAAATGCCTTATCCACTACGCCACCAGTTGTTGTTGTTGTTGTTGTTATGTGCTGTCGAGTCGGCCCTGACTCATAGTGACCCTCCTTGGGTTTCCAAGGCAGTATCACTATGGAAGTAGATTGCCCCATCTTCCTTCCGAGGAGTGTCTGGTGGGTTTGTACCGCCAGCCTTCTGGTTAGCAGTCAAGTGCCTTAGTCACTATGCTACCAGAGCTCCCTCTTATACGTATACCTTAAGACAAACATTTAACTGACATTAGATATGAACTATACCAAACTTCCAACTTATGTACAAATTTTACTTAAAGATGGATTTAAGAATAGAACTTGTTCATAATCCAGAAACTGCTGTATATAATACAGTATTCACATAATGTCCAATTTGTGTAACATCCTATTTTACAGAATGTATTATGGATATTAAGCAACACATGATTGCATGTTATTTAAAGTTATAATGGTAACTGCCAAAAAAAAAGAAAAAGAAAAAAAAAATGAAATTCTAGTAATTCTTTCTAGGTAGTAAGACTGTGTAATATGAAAAAGAAAGTTACTCTGGTAGCATAGTGCCTAAGGTACTTGGCTGCTAACCAGAAAGCTGGAGGTTCAAACCCATCAGCCACTCCTAGGAAGGAAGATGGGGCAATCTACTTCTGTAGTGATTCTGCCTCAGAAACTCAAGGAGGGGTCGCGACTCGACGGCACATAACAACACACATAACAACAACAACAGCAATTTGATAAACATTCAGTGTTCAGATACGTTTATATAGGTTTGGATATGGATAATCACTTTTTTAAGAATGGAAGATTACATACAGACTCTCACATTTGTTGACACAGTAGAGAGGAGGTTTTGTTATTTTTTCACTATATGCAACTTTGTGTGGTTTGAATATATGTATTAATCATGGATTACTTTTACTCAGAAAGTTATCTTTTGGGGAAATTGATATAACACTATATAAGATGCCTGGAATAGATTGAACACATGGTTGGCCACATCCTTCTCGTGTGTGCAGCAGTTCAGCATTGTGGTTGAAGTATAGATGGTGTAGTGTGTGTAAAGGCACTTAGCACAGTGCTTGGTGCTGCTCAATCCTCCATCCTCACCACATCAACAGTTGCAGTCGAGTCAATTTCAACTCATGGCGACCCCAGATGTGTTAGAGTAGAATTGTGCTCCATAGGGTTTTCAATGGCTGACTTTTTCAGACACAGATTTCCAGGCCCTTCTTCTGAGGGACCTCTGGGTAGGTTCAAACTACCAAACCTTTTGGTTGGCAGCTGAGAGCATTAGCTGTTTGTACCATGAGTTATCATTAGCTCAGTATTGCTGATCATCAGGATTCTAGTTTTCAAGTTCACTGACTTGCATCCTGACTAAAACTACCGGGTTACTAAACCAATCTAAAAAGACTCCCTTCCGTCTAGCAGCTCAGGGGCCAATTATTTTCTAGATAACTGATCTTTGTGGCAAGCTCTGGTTCCCTCCACTTATCATCAGACTCTGGGCAGCAAATGTCCCTCTCTGAGCCTCAGTATCTTCATCTGAGAAACTGGGACAATAACAAGATCTAGCTCAGAGGTTGTGGGGAGATTAAATGAGATAATGCATGGAAAGCATGCCTCATAGTAAATTTTCATATGTGAAAACTGTTTTAGTAGTTGTTGTTGTTACAAAGAGCTATGCTGCCACACCCAGTTAACATCTTGAAATAAGGAAAGAGAAATGCCTTGACAAGCATTCAAACTAAAAACAGTTCCCTTGAGAACTTCCTCTGCAATATGAAGTGAAGCTCTCTGGCTGAGGCCATCACTAGGATATGCTGCCTCCCCGTGGAATTTCACAGACACAGTCATGAGACAGGCCAAGCTCCCAACCCAGAATCTCAATGCCAAGCCAGTCTCAGAAATCCCCTGGATTCTGAATTGTTTTATTAATATTCAAATCTTTGCACAAATGCTACCTTTTCAATGCCCAGGCTATCCTATTTAAAATAGCAACTCACACCTCACCCTGCTCCCTATCCACTTTATGCTGCTCTAGTTTACCCCTTTTTATTGCATCTGTCACCTTCTAACAGACTGTATCTTTTTTTAAAAAAATCTTTAGGCTGATTATTAATTTTTTGTCTCTAGTATTTCACAAGGGCAGAGAAATTTATTTTTCCCCAAGCTAACTTCAAGTGCCTAGAACAGTACATATAGAAGAAACACAATATAAATTTTGAATAAATGGATGGATTCTCTCTCTTATAAAATGGTATAAAATACTTGAGAACCTTAAAAATATTGTTTTCTTTTTTAAATCACAGAATATATGCATTAAGGAGGGAGCTCTGGTAGCATAGTGCCTAAGGCACTTGACTGCTAACCAGAAGGCTGGAGGTTCACACCCACCAGCCACTCCTCGGAAGGAAGATGGGGCAATCTACTTCCGTAGTGATACGGCCTCGGAAAACCAAGGAGGGGTCGCTGTGAGTCGGGTCCGACTCCACAGCGTATAACAACAACAACAACAGTGGTATAGTTAAAGCATTCAGCTGCTAATCAAAAGGTCAGTGGTTTGAACCCACCAGCCACTCTGAGGCAGTCTGCTTCTGTAAAGATTTACAGCCTTAGAAACCCTACTCTATCCTAAGGGTTGCTATGAGTCAGAATCGATTTGATAGCACTGGGTCCGGTTTTTAAATGCATTGAAAGCTACTGTCCATGGTGCCAGACTATTTGCTTTTTGTGTTCAGCAACATTTTATTGTGTTTTTGGTGAAAGTTTACACAGCAAAATAGGTTTGCATTTGATAATCTCTGCACAAGTTATTTATCGACATTAATTACATTTTTCATAATGTGTCAACATCCTCATTAATTGTGTTCTGGTTTTTCTGTTTCCAGTACTCTACCTTCTCTGCCCTCCCTCCCCCCCTTGTCTTCTCATCTTTGTTTAGAGTAATTGTTGACCTTTTGGTCTCACATAGATGTTTTTCTATTTTCATGAAGCCCCATACTCACAGGTAATATCCTTTATTTTGTGTGGAAAGTGCTAGATGTTACTTTTTTCTAACACAATGTAAATGCCATTATAGGAACCATTTCAGTAACTTGATGGTTAATTCCTGCACAAACGGTCCAAATGTACATCTCCTCTACTCTCAAGTAGCAGTAGGAATGCAGGTTGCACATATGCAACTTCAGTTTCCACTTTTTCAAATAGTCTATGCTCTGTGTGTGGGACCTTTTCAGGATTCTGGAAACATGGAAGAAAGAACTATCTTAATCTCTGATGATTAGAGAGTAAAAAGAGGGAAGAAGAAATCTTATTGTTCAAGTCCTTGATCTTATACTTCTAGTCATTGAGAAAAACATTTTAAACTGAGTGTGATAGTTGGGGTTGTGTATCAACTTGGCTGGACCACAATTCTGAGTGGTTTAAGCAGTGGCGATGTGATTATTCCCATGATGAGACGGGATGTATATGCTTTGGGTAGCAATCCATTGAAAGGGAGTTTCCCTCGGGGTGTGTCCTACTTCCAATATATATATGGACATCCTGGGAAAAAGAGACAACCTTCTGTGGTTGTCTGTGGATCCTGTTGTGCTGCCTACAGCTGTCTGTGAGCAAACACTCCACCATTCTGCCTGGTGGTCTTGAATTTGTCATCTGCTGGAGTCAACAGCTGGTATACTGCCTGCCAACCTTTAGCTCATCAGCCCCTGAAGCTGCATGAGTTGTGAAAACCTCCAGTTTGATGTTTGATCCAGGAACTTGGGACTCATCAGCTTCTGTGACTATGTGAGCCATTTTCTCAAAATAAATTTCTCTCTTTCTCTTTTTCTATAAGCTTTACTAGTTTCGCTTCTCTAGAGAACCCAGCCTAACACATTGAGGTTTTAGAAAACACATTCCAAAATGGCAGATCTGAGTGGCGTGGTCCCTTTCTAATCTGAAATAGCCAAGTCAGGCATGTGTGCAAATAAGCTTTGCAGTCAGAGCTGGGTTCAAATTCCACCTTTCAGATCTGGGGCAAGCCTCTTTAAACACCTTCAGCCTAAATGTCCTCATCCTTAAAATGAGTGTCATCATTTAATCATTGAAGATTAAGTGAGATAATGGATTTGTAACCTAAGGATTACCTATTTGTTGTTGCTGTTAGGAATTGAGTGGGTTCACTAACAGCGACTCATAGTGACTTTATGCACAGCAGAGTACAACACTACCCCATCCTGCACCATCCGCACAATCTTCCTTGTGCTTGAGCCCATCATTGTAGTCACTGTGTCGATCCATCTCATTGAGGGTCTTCCCTTTTTTGCTGACCCTCTGCTTTACCAAACATGATATCCTTCTCCAGGGAATGGTCCCCTCTGACAACATGACCAAAGTACGTGAGACAAAGTCTGTCCATTCTCATTTCTAAGGAACATGCTGGCTGCACTTCTTCCAAGGCAGATTTGCTCATTCTGGCATTCCACAGTATTTTTAATATTCTTTGCCAACACCACAATTCAAATGCATCAATCCTTCTTCAGTCTTCCTTGTTCATTGTCCAGTTTTCACATGCTTATGAAGCTATTGAAAACACCATGGTTTGGGTCAGGTGTACCTTAGTCTTCAACGTGATATCGTTGCTCTTTAACATTTTAAAGGTGTCTTTTGCAGTAGATTTCCCCAGAGCAATACCATGGCTGATTTACTGACTACTGCTTCCCTGGGTGTTGATTGTGATCCAAGTAAAACAGAATCTCTGACAACTTCAATATCTTTTCCATTTATTCTGATTTTGCTTATTGGTCCACTTTCTGAGAATTTCTTTTTCTTTTCTTTTCTTTTTTTTTTTTTTATGTTGAGGCATAATCCATCATGAAGACTGTAATCTTTGATCTTCATTAGTAAGTAGTTCAAGTCTTCTTCACTTTCAGTAAGCAAGGTTGTGTCATCTGCATATTGCACATTGATAATGACTCTTCCTCCAATTCTGGTGCCATGTTCTTCTTTGTATAGTCCAGTTTCACAGAATATTTGCTCAGCATACAGACTGAAGAAGTATGGTTATATGATACAACTCTGATGAACACACTTACTGATTTCAAACCATGCTGGATCTTCTTGTTCTGTTTGAATGACTGCCTCCTGGTCTATGTACAGGTTCCTCATGAGCACAATTAATTGTTCTGGAATACCCATTCTTCTCAAAGTCATCTATAATTTGTTAAGAACCACACAGTCAAATGCCTTTGTATAGTCAGTAAAACACAGGTAGACATCTTTCTGGTATTTACTTTCAGCCAAGATCCATCTGACATCAGCAATGATATCCCTTGTTCCACATTCTCTTCTGAATCTGGCTTGGATTTCTAGAAGTTCTGTCAATATACTGCTGCAACCATTTTTGAATTATCTCCAACAAAATTTTGCTTGTGTGTGATATTAATGATATTGTTTGATAATTTCTGCATTTTGTTGGATCAACCTTCTTTGGAATGGGGACAAATATGAATGTCTCCCAGTTGGTTGGCCAGGTAGCTGTCTTCCAAATTTCTCAGCATAAATTAGTGAGTGCCTCCAGCATTGCATCTGTTTATTGAAACATCTCAATGGCTTTCCCATCAATTCCTGGAGCCCTGTTGTGGTGGTTATGTTTGTGTGTCAACTTGGCCAGGCCTGGTTGAGTGGCTGGGCAGCTGGTGGTAGTTATTCCCCATGATGAGACTGGCAATCAATTCCATGGTAGGATCTTCCATAAGCAGCTGAGTAGCTGCTTTGGGTATTTGTTCTACTTCCTGTATATAAGGAGAAGCCTTGGGAATGGTCTCTAGCCTTGGCATGCTTGGATCCTTCATGTAGCTGTCATTGTTCAGCAGCCTGCCACGCTCTGCCAACCTGGGGACTTACAATGGGCTTGAATTAATGGCCTGCCATGTGATTTGGTAACATAGGGACTGTGCCTTTTTACTTGGCAGCCTTGGGCTTGGCAGCCTCAGCAGTCAACAGCTGTCTGAGTGAAGAAAAGCCTCTAGATTCAGTGGGCCGGGAGCTGGAGGCAGAGCTGAAGCCCAAGGCTGAGGGACTTTCACCCAGCCCCTAGAGCTTAGCACTTTGAACTTGGATTTAAAGCCTCCAAATGTTAAGAATAAACTCCTGTTTGTTAAAGCCATCCCATTTGTGGTATATTCTTGTCAGAGTGGCACTAGGTAACCAGAACACCTGTTTTTGCCATTTCTTTCAGTGCAGCTTAGAATTCTTACTTTGGTACCATTGGTTCTTAATGATTTGTTAATTCCTCAAATGTTTGAACATCAACCAATTCTTTTTTGATAGTGACTCTGTGTATTCCTTCCATTGTCTTTCAATGCTGCTTGCATCATTCAATATTTTGCCCAAAGAATCCTTCAGTATTGCAATTGTATGCTTGACTTTTTCTTCAGTTCTTCCAGCTTCAGAGAAATGCCAAGCCTGTTCTTCCCTTTTGATTTTCTAACATCAGATCTTTGAATATTTCATAATAATACTTTATCTTCTCAAGATGCGCTTAGGAATCTTCTCTTCAGCTCTTTTATCTCATCATTTCTTCCACTAGCTTTAGCTACTCTCATTCAAGAGCAAGTTTCAGAGTCTCTTCTGACATCCATTTTGGTCTTTTCTTCCTTTCCAGTCTTTTCAATGATCTTTTGCTTTCTTCATGTATGATGTTCTTGATGTCATCCTACAACTCATCTGGTCTTCGGTCATCGGTGTTCAATGCATCAAATCTGTTCTTCAGAAAGTCTCTAAATTGAACCACCACAGTACAACAAACTGACAGATGAGTGGTGAAGGATCAACAATTGCTGTCCTCAAAACCTCTGGCTCTTTGAATCATCACCTCTTATTAGAAAAAAAAAAATGTTGGCTCATGTTTGCCTTCTGATCTATAGTATAAAACCCAGGGACTTCTAGGTATTTTTAATTTTTATAAAGTGTGCAGAGAAAATTCATTTTCCATACAGCATTTCATACTCATTTTGTTTCATGACATGCACTGCCATTCCCCACAATGTAACAGCTCTCTTGCCACTTCCTCCCCATAGTTATACTTCCCTAGAGTTACTGCCTCCCTGTGTTGTTCCTTCCCATGCACTCCTGCCCCTCAAGCTATCTCCCTGTGCAAACACTGCCCTTCTGTTCTCCTATCATTGATCTTTCCAAGGATTGTAGCTACCTTAGGTAAATGTTCACCCCACATGCCTGTCTGTTGTTTGGCTGGAAGCCACAGGAGTGAGTTCAGTTCCAGACCTGAAGAGTAACTAGGGGCCACAGTCTCAGGGGTCTCCCCAGGCTCTATCAGACCAGCAAACATGGTCTTTTTTTTTTTTTTTTTTTAATGATTTTGGGTTTTGTTCCACACTGTTCTCCCATTCCTTCCAGGATCTCCTGCACCAATCCCCCTCCAAGTCGGTGACAGTGGTAGCTGGGCACCATCTATTTCTTCTAGTCTCATGTTCATATAGGCTGGTCTACTAGTCACTTGGACTAATTGTTTCCATATGTCTTTGCTTTTCTTCATTCTTCTTTGCTCTGGACGAGGAAAAATTACATTACATCTAGATGGCTGCTTGCAAGTTTTAAGACCGCTTCTGGGTATTCTTGAGGTTGTTTTTCTCCTAGTGGTTTCTTTCTCTGATTTCCTGTTTCCACTGAATTGTGACTTATATTTTGCTGCTGCTTTCCTTTCTCTGTCCTATGTTCAAGTAAATGTGGATTATTTCATCTGTCTCCAAGAGTCAGTTAACATAAAACAATTGTGCAGTGGGTGCCTAATGAAGTTGGAGGGAACAAATGGGAATTATCTCCCAGCATAATACAGCAGTCAAGTAACCTACGTGTTCTTAAAGATTCATTAGATATTCCTTGTTGAAAATTTGTCCCTGAACATATCATTGCTGAAGGCCACTTCACTGTCACATTCCTGGCCTTTTTCTTTCCCAATGAAGCAATTCCAACTCATAGCAACCTCAAGTGGCAGAGTAGAACTGCCCCATTGGGTGTTCTTGGCTGTGATGTTTTATAGGAGCAGCTCACTGGGTCTTTCTTCCATGGAGCCACTGGGTGGGTTTGAACCCCAACCTTTCAGTTAGCAGTGGAACACTTAACTATTGTGGCTCCAGGGCCCCTTTCCTTTCCCATAGTTGTCTATATAACCTCTTCCTAAATTTTTGTATTTTTAGCTCTTCAATTCCCACCTTAGATTAACACTGGGTCTACTCCTGCATTTGCAAAACTCATTATGGGCCTCCGCTCTAGAAGAGGCCATCTAATTGAGGACCTTCACCCTCTAGGATGGGAAAGCAGCCCCAGAACCTATAACATTACATATCTTGTTTAACTTGATTAAACTTTCAGATCTGCCTTATTATTCCCATTGCTTTCAATATGAGCAAGGCTGCAGATGAAATATTTGTTCCTCCACTGATATAAACTACCCCTGCACTTTAAGAAAGAATGGTCTTCTGTTGTCAAATTTCTAAAACAAAAAACAAAAACCAGTTGCCATTGAGAGGATTCTGACTCACAGCTATTGCATGTCGGTCAGGGTAGGACTGTGATCCATAAGGTCTTCATGGTTGTGACCTTTTGGGAATAGATCACCAGGCCTGTCTTCCAAGGAGCCTCTGGGTGGATTCAAATTCCCAACCTTTCAGTTAGTAGCCAAGAACTTAACCACTGGTGCTCCCAGGGACTCCTATTGTCATATAATACTTGTTATATTATTTTTCCCCCTCTGTACTTTGCCTGACACATAGCATACATTCAATAAACAGTGTTATTTATTATGATCTTCTGGAAGAAAAATATTTCCAGTTCTATGAGTGGAAGGCATAAAGCAAGGCTAGGTAGGATCCTTACATAGGATAGAGTAGGTAGGTAGTGTCTTAGTTGGATTTCCCCAAAGCAGGTCCTGAGAGATAGACTGAGTGCAGGCTGCAACATCTTTCTCCTGTGGTGTGGCTGGAGGGTTTGAACTGCTGAACTTTTGCAGTCAAGACACAGGAGGAATGCGTGGGAAGAGTGAGACAGTAGGAGGGAGAGAAGCCAATTAAAGGTATATAATACAGAGGTTAATGAAACTGGGGATCAATCAATCAATCAATACTGGAGATGCTCTGAGAAACCATTCTTCATTGACTCCTGATCATGGTTGTTTAGGTGTGGCTTCTGGGTGCCTCCCACCCTGCCCTTCCAGGTTTGTTCTGCTGGAAGCAGAATCATTTCCATGGTGTTGGAGAAAGCAGAAGGAGCTCTGGTGGTGCAATGGTTAACTGCTGGCCTGTTAACCAAAAGGTCAGTGGTTTGAAGCCCCTAGCCACTCCATGGGAGAAAGATGTGGCAATTTGCTTCTGTAAAGACTGGAAACCCTATGGATCTGTTCTATTCTGTCCTATAGAAGTGGGGAGCTGTTGTTACTGGAGACTGTCTGCCTCAGTTTCAGATGAACACAGAGGTGGGCTGAAGGGAGACGAAGTGGCCAAGAATAGCATCTTTACTGGGGTAAAGGCAAAAACATTAAATCTTAGTCCTGATTTTCCTACTAAATAGTATTAAGTTGGAGTAAGAACATAAACCTTCTGCACTTTTAACCATTTCTTTTCTATTAGAGGGAAGGGGAAGAATCTACATTTGTTGAGAGTTCATACTGTATCTGGAATTCTCTTTGGAAGTGAGAATGGCCAGACTTCATTCACCTACTTTGGTCATGTTGTCAGAAGGGACAAGTCCCTGGAGAAGGATATCATGCTTGGTAGGATAGAAGGTAAGTGAAAAAGGGGAAGATCCTCAGTGAGATGGATTGACAGAGTGGATAAAATGATGGGCTCAAGCATAGCAGGGATTGTGAGGATGACACAGGACCAAGGCAATGTTTCATTCTATTGTACATAGGGTCACTATGAGTTGAAGCCAATTTGATGGCACCTAAGAACAATAATTGTGTGCTAGACAATCTCCTGGGAATTTTTAAGGATTCTCTTGATCTGCACAAGTATCAAAAAAAAAAAAAAAAAAAAAAAAAAAAAGATACTTTTCCTCCATTGACAGATGAGAGAAGCACCTGGGTGGTGCAAACACTCAATGCATTCAGATGTGTCAAGGGGACAGGGAGGCTGCATCTTTTGACTTCCTCTAACCCCACAAGAGGAAGACAGAATCACCATCAGCAGCCCAAGGCCTATTCCTGTGAGGCCAGATACGCTGCCTCCCTCCAGCCCTTTCAGCAGCCCTGACACCAATCTTTCCTCCTGCAGCACCCACCACCTCTCTGCTGGGTTTGATAATTCATTGCAGTGGCCACACAGAACTCACAGATTGTAGAGTTTCTTAGGGAAGCAACAGGTTACAATTGAAGTTCAGGAACATGCTCAGTCTCTCTCAGCCTGCTGTTTCTCAGCCAATAGTCTTTCTCAGTCTCTCTCTCAGCAGTGAGTGTCTCTCAGTGTCTCTCTACCAGCAGTTTGTGTCTCTTGGTGTCTCTTTCTCGGCAGCACATGTCTCTCGGGAGCATGTTTTTCTAAGCAGCATGTCTTTTTCAGCCAGCAGTCAGAGAGCTTCCTTCTGCCTCTAAAAGGGCCCTTTTGAGCCTGGCAGAGTGGCCCAATTACCAATCATACCATCAGAATTCTAAGCACCTGAAAGAGAGCAAACTTCCCAGAACATTGCTTTGTGCAACTCTCAACAGAACTACCCCAGGTGGATAACTTTAACAATCAGGAGCTCCTCAGTTTCTCATGGCAAATTCCACCACAGAGTTTACAAAGACTTATGGCTAGTAAAGTCATACCAGGTAATTTACTACACTGCAGGCCACCCCCTGGCTTTTCTAGCTATTATCCCTTTTATACTTCAAACATTAGCATCCCCTTCGCCATCAGTTTAAGAATAACCACACCCATGAAAGCATGTAAGCCAGACACTTCATGCCTTTATCTTTCCCCATTTTAGATAGCCAATTTCTAATTTGCCCATCCCTATCAAACCAGTGCTGTGAGGAGACATGTATGTTCTTTTCTTGCTGAAGAATCTTCTGTAATGCTTGGGAACTTTGAGCATCTACACCCGTAAACAAGCAAAGTCCAGCCCAGTGTAAGCCATCAAATTGCAGCAACCAAACACCAGCTCAGTGTCAAACACCTTCCTCTTCGTTTGGCCAGGTTCTGGTCAGCTCAGCCCCAGCCTTTGTAAACTCCATGGTGGAATTTGCCATGAGAAACTGAGGAGCTCCTGATTGTTAGTTATCCACTTGGGATATTTCTGTTGAGAGTGGCACAAAACAATGTTCTGGGAAGTTTGCTCTCTTCAGTGTTTAGAATTCTGGTGTTATGATTAGTTAGTTTGGCTGCTCTGCCAGACTCAAAAGCAGCCCTCCTAGAGGCAGAAGGAATCTCTGACTTCTGGGTGAGAGAGACATGCTTCTGAGAGACATATGCTGCTGAGAAAGAGACACCAAGAGACACGTACTGCTGGGAGAGAGACTCAGCTAACTGATGAAGCCAGAGACTGACAGGGTCTTCTATCCAGCCCCCAGCAGGGGACCTGAGGCCATATGCACATGGGTGGGTAAAATGACCTGGGGTTGGGGAAGAGACCTTCTTGGGACTCCTGGACACAGGAGCCCAATGTGCTGTCATCCCAAAACCTGTCAATGAAATGTTGAAGGGGCCTAAAGTTAGACTAGAGGGATGTGGGGATGCAACAGTTGATGAGACTAAGGTGAAATTTGGATGAGAATTGGAAGGTTTAAACAGATGTTGTATGAAGTAGTTGCATCTCCTTTACCTGAATGTATTATCGGTATGCATATAATGTCTAATTGCAGAAATCTCCCTCTACCTGATATTGTAAAACTGAAAGTGTGTAAGTCTGCCCTTAGGCCAGTATTGATTGGATATGCTAAATGAGAACCATTAGAATTGCCTGAACCCACTCAGGTTGTTAACTTGAAACAGTACAGGATACCTGGTAGACAGAAGGAAATTAGTACTTTGATTAAAGACATGCTAAAGGCTGGAGTGTTGGTGCCAACAAATTCTCTGTGTAACAGCCCTATATGGCCTGTGAAAAAGGCAGATGGCTCATGGAGACTGACAGTAGACTACCGAGGCCTAGATAAAGTAGTGCCACTGTCGGCTTCAGCTGTTCCAGACATGGTATTGGTGGTGCAGAAAATACAACAGGCCAAAGGAGACTGGTACTCAGTGATTGATCTTGCAAATGCCTTTTTCTTAATACCAATCTCGGAAAAGAGTCAGTCACAGTTTGCTTTCACAAGGGAAGGCTCTCAGTATACTTTCAGAGTTTTGCCCCCAGGTTATTTGAATTCATCAACTTACTGTCATGGCTTGGTTAGGAGACTTGGACTTGGTGCAGATTTCAAGTATGGTGATACATTACATTGATGACATTATGTTGATATCAAACACAGAAAAACAGGCTAGGGTAGATTTGAAAACAGTGGTGGCCCACATGACCAATAGAGGCTGGTTAATAAATCCAGCAAAAATCCAGGACCCTGCCCAAACAGTGAAATTCTTAGGAGTAACTTGGGCAGGAGCCACCCATGACATTCCCCAGGTAACCAAAAATAAGTTGCTGTCACTACCTACCCCCAAGACTAAGCAGGACGCCCAATGTTTAATTGGTTTATTTAGATTCTGGAGAACACATATTCCACATCTGGGTATATTGCTGGCTCCTATCCATAAAGCCACTAGGAGGAAAAGTACGTTTGAATGGGGGCCGGAGCAACAGCAGGCTATGTCTGAAATTCAGAAAGTGGTCTCACTGTCCTTGCCTTTAGGTCATTATGATCCACATTCAGACATGATTTTGGAGATGTCTGCTACAAGTGCTTATGCAGACTGGAGCTTATGGCAAAAACCTGAGAATGCTGCCCTACGAAAACCACTGGGATTTTGGAGTAGAAAGTTTCCAGATGCTGCAGCACGATACACACTATTTGAAAGGCAATTGCTTGCCAGCTATTGGGCATTGATTGAGACTGCCTCAATGACAGAAGCGCATAACATTATCATGAGACCTGAAATACCCATAATGTCTTGGATGATGTCAGAGAAACACTCTAATAAGGAAGATGGTGCCCAAAATAGTTCCATGATAAAATGGAAATGGTTTATTCAAGAACAAGCAACTGGAGGGATGCAAGAAGGCACCCATTGTATCCATGAGCAGATACCCTCCTTTCCTATAGGTCCTACCCTGGAACCACCTGAGGAGCTGCCAGAACCCATTGCCACATGGACAGTGCCCTATGAACAACTTTCTATGGATCAACAGAAGGCTGCTTGGTTCACAGATGGCAGCTCCCAGGTACATGGACAACAACTGACATGGAAAGCTGCTGCATTAAGACTAGCAGATGGAAAGACCCTTATTGAAGAAGGTAAAGATAGGTCAGCCCAATGGGCTGAACTGCTTGCTGTCTTCTTAGCTGTCATGGAAGAATTGGTCAATGGTGAGAGCCCACATGTTTGGATTTTCACTGATTCATGGGCAGTCACCAATGGCTTGGCTATATGGTCAGGCAAATGGGCAATGGAAAATTGGACTATTAAGTGGACCCCTGTGTGGGGCATGGACCTATGGAAAGCACTCTTGGAGTTCAGAGGATGCATTAGAGTAAGCCATGTCAATGCCCATCAGAAGAATCCCCTTCCTGGATCAGAAGGTGATTGGAATCAGCAAGTGGATATGTTGGTACGCTCCCTTGAGGTGGCCAACTGGGTTTATGAGATGAGTGGACGTGGGAGTGCAATGCGGTGAATTGCTTGATGTGGCCCTTCTAGGCATTGTCCTCCATTCTGTGATGTATTGTAAATCCTATTATCCATGCCTTTTTGGGGTGGTGTGGTAGTTAAGGTTGGGTGTCAACTTGGCTGGGCAGCTGGTAGTAGTCATTCCCTATAATGATTGGCAATCAGCTCCGTGGTGGGATTTGCCTTGAACTGCTGATTGTTAAAGCCATCCACTTGGGTTATTTCTGTTGGAGCAACACAGGTGGAATGTATCTTGAGTCCTGCCTTGCTGGAGGGTATAATTTAAATCACCACCCTTAGCTTCCTTGAGGGTATACCTGCAAATCTCCTGGGAAGGTTCACCCTCCTCTTGCTCCGGTTCTGTGTTTTGCCTCATCCTCATCCCACCCCTGGATTTGGGACAGGAGGCATCATCTGATCTGCTGATCAAGGTTCATCAAACCCCAAGAACTGAGAGGATCCTTCAGACCTACTCATGGACTTGGGACTTGCCAGCCTGCCAGCCTCCACCACTACTACATGAGATGATCCCTTAGGTGTCTGAGTTCTGTGAGGCATTACAGTGACATACAGAACCCTAAGATGGGGGAAATTACTGGGAAGAGGAGGAGGAGTTAATGTCTGAAATGATGGAGTGGCACAGTAGTTTGGACATTTGGGACATCTTTAACCTCCACCTCATGGAGACTGGCCTTGTATTGATCTTTCTGAGAGAAATTGTTCAAGCTTTGACCTTGGCTTTCTAGGGTCAATTAGTCATCCCAAATGCTGTGCAGTTATCCCACTTCTGACACCAACTGCCAAGGGGGCAGGGAGGTCCATCATCTGACTTCCTCTAACCCCACAAGAGAAGATAGAATCACCATCAGCAGCCCAAGGCCTATTCCTTCAAAGCCAGACATGCTGCCTCCCTCCGGCCCTTTCACCAGCCCTGACACCAACCACAGCACCCATCACCTCTCTGCAAGGTTTGATAATTTGCTGCAGTGACCACACAGAACTCACAGATTATGGGGTTTGTTAGGGAAGCAACAAGCTACAATTGAAGTTCAGGAACACGCTCAGTCTCTTTAAGCCTGCTGTTTCTCAGCCAATAGTCTTTCTCAGTCTCTCTCTCAGCAGTGCATGTCTCTCAGTGTCTCTCTACCAGCAGTGTGTATCTCTTGGTGTCTCTTTCTCAGCAGCATGTGTCTCTCGGGAGCATGTTTTTCTCAGCAGCATGTCTTTCTCAGCCAGCAGTCAGAGAGATTCCTTCTGCCTCTAAAAGGGCTCCTTTTGAGCCTGCCAGAGTGGCCCAACTAACCAATCATACATTCAGAATTCTAAGCAGTTGAGAGAGAGAGCGAACTTCCCAGAACATTGCTTTGTGCCACTCTCAACAGAAATACCCCAGGTGGATAACTTTAATAATCAGGAGCTCCTCAGTTTCTCATGGCAAATTCCACCACAGAGTTTACAAAGACTTATGGCTAGTAAAGCCATACCAGGTAATTTACTACACCACAAGCTGCTAACTGAAAGTTTGGAAGTTTGAAGTGACATAGAGGCAACTCAGAAGAAAATTCTGGCCATCTTCTTCTGAAAAATCAGCTGTTGAAAACCCTATGGAACATAGTTCTACTCTGACACACATGGGTTCTCCATGAGTCAGAGGCAACTTTATAGCAACTGGCTTTTTGTGTTTTACAAATGGGAAAACTAAGACCCAGAGAGATAAAGGTATATATATGCCCAAGATCACTCAGCTAAAATTGAAAAATTAAGCTTTGAGTCCAGACCTTTTAAATTCTAAAACCCTTGCACCTGGATGACACAAGATGAAATGGGGAAAACAATTCTAATTCAATGACAAAGGGTAATGTTGGTTGCAGAACCACACAGGGAAGCAAAAGTCCTTTCAAAATGGTTAACAGGTTCCCCCAACCCCATGTCAGCAGCTCCTCCTTTCTCTACCTTCTTTCCAACTTTTCTTCCTTTTTTAAGAATGCCCTGCTCAGAGCTTTAGTCCATCTTTGCTACTTTCAACTCTTGCAGTCAAGAAGCAGGTGGTATTTATTCTAAGCTCACACAGATCTTAAGCTGAGCTACGAGAGTCCAGCAGGCAGACGGACAGAGAATTGGGAGTCAGAGAGGCTGGAAGTTGGGTAACTTATTAGCTAAGCCTTGGGCAGCTCCACATTTATTTTGCTCAGCTCTAAGCACACACACACACCGCACACACACACACATCAACCACCTGCCTACCCTTTCAAACCCCATGGGGTGAGCTGTATTAGAAGCAGAATTTTCGATTCTCTCCTGTCTCAATGACTTGATAGAGCCAGACCAGACCCTGAACTAGTAGAATTCATTTTATTTGGATGTTTCTCTGTTTTTTTGTTAACTTTCCTTTTCATGAGGTATTTTTATGAGTCACTTATTGGCTTTCCTTCTCCTAAGTCATCTGATTTCCATTTAGATTTTGCTCCACCTTTAAGATGTATTTTCTTTCACAGTCATTTGCACTGGACTTAATTGCTCTGGTACAGGCCTTCACCCAAGTTTTGTTTCTGTTTGCTTTATCAGTGCTGAGATTTTGAGATTCACTTGGCTTGGCCAAGTCCAAGTTTTCTTGTGTCCTTTCTCATTTTTTACTTCTCTCTCATTTGTTGAATTTTGCAAAGAGCTACTGAACTCTTAAATTGTTATGGATATTTCACTTGCCTTGGTACTTCCTAGTTGAGTTTTACTGTCTTCTCACACACACTCACTCACTGCCTTCCAAAGCCAGACATGGGCAGTATTCCTAGTATTTCCGAGGCAGTATTACTACAGAAGTAGATTGCCCAATCTTCCTTCCGAGGAGTGGCTGGTGGGTTTGAACCGCCAGCCTTCTGGTTAGCAGTCAAGTGCCTTAGGTATTATGCTACCAGAGCTCCTGTCTTCTAAGTGCTGACTTCTTATTTCATATGCTTTGTTTGTTTGCTTTTAGACTTTGTTGAGAAGTGATAGTTCTTTCTAGTGAGAGGCTCTAAAAGTAGGGTGGCAATATGTCCCCATTTGTCTTAGACGTCCCTGGTTTTGAGTCCACCCACAGGTGCCTTGGAAGAAAGGCCTGGTGAGATCTTCTTCCAAAAAATTAGCTATTGAAAACTCTGTGGAGCACAGTTCGACTCTGACACATATGGGTGGGGTTGCTTTGAATTGGATGGGCTTGATGGCAACTGGGATGGGATAAATGTTATTTATTAATTTTATCATTTAATTACAAATTATCTCCCCATTTCAGGGAAATAAGATTTAAAAATAAGGAAAAAAACAAAAAACAAAAAAGCCCCTCTGTTGTCCTGGCCCCATTCTTATGTCTATGCTGTAACTGTGTCTGTGGGTGTGATTTTCTATGTATCATCTTCTAAATATTTCCTACAGCTGTTCTGTTTTACTCTGTTATTAAATAAATATGTTTGACTTCAGCCTATCTCGGTTCTCAGAATATAAAGCAGTCTCTCTTGTCACATGCTATAATGTGTCCAGTCCTCTAAATTCTTCTCATGTGCTATTTAAACAGTGTTGGTTTCTTTCTTTAATAGAATGGGATATTTTTCCAAAATAAGCAAAATTCACTTTAATTACCAGCTGTGGCACATTCTTTGTCCTAAAACCTGTTTCTCACCCAGAAATTCTTTGAAAGAGACCTAGGAATGGGTGGCAATTAATTCATTGATGCAACAGGGTCATGTTTATCCTCTATTGTCAAGGAAAAGTACCTCTTTGCTTAACCTGAGGCCCCTTGGGAAAGCTTGTCAGCAATACATGCTGCCTTAAAGATCACAAATATGTGAGAACTGTTACTTTGGCTTTCCACACTGATACCCACCTTTAGGTCTCTTAAAGGTTTCAGTGGGACTGCAGAATTTAAACTTAGGAGAGTATAGCTATTTATTCAAGCTAACAAACATTTGTTTTTCACACTGGGACTGCAAACAGAACTTTATTTCGTCAGTGTGCTACTCTTTCATACTCTTGTCTTTAAGACAGAACTTGTTTGGTACATTTACTCTTAAAACAACAGTCTTTTTTTCTCAATACAAATGCCACTTGTGCAAATTGCCAAACTTTTTTTTTTTTCTTAACTTTTTTGTTACCATGTTTTTAACTGTTGTTAAGGAGGCAGCTAGAAAAGGACATCCTGTTTAGTAGAGAGTCAGTGAAAGTGAGAGAAACCCTCAATGAGAAGGACTGACACAATAGCCCCAACTAAGGACTCAAATACATCAGTGATCATGCAGAGGGTGCAGAGCCAGGCAACATTTTGTTCTGCGATATGTAAGGTCACTGTGAGTCAGAGCCAACTGGACAGCAAATAACAAGAAGGCAATAGCAATAGGGCCTAATGACTGAGAATCAGGCTTTGGGGACAGACTGCTTGAAATCTTACCGTGGCTGTATAACATTAGGCAAGTTACTTAACCCCTAGGTACTGCTGTTGTCTCATTTGTAATGATAATGATAGTTTATCTTACAGGGTCGATGAAAGATTAAACAACATAATATGTGTAAAGCACTTAAAATAGCTTGGCATAGTGAACAGATGGGCTAACTTCAATTCAAACCACTCACTGCTGTTGAGTCAGATCTGACTCATAGTGACCCCTCTTTGGGTTTCCCAGGCCGTATCTCTACGGAAGTAGATTAGCCAGTCTTCCTTCCGAGGAGTGGTTGCAGGGTTTGAACCGCCAGCCTTCTGGTTAGCAGTCAAATGCGTTAGGCACCATACCACCAGAGCTCCTTTAACTTCAACTATATATGGGAGCTCTGATAGTGTATGCCTAAGGCACTTGACTGCTAAACCAAAAGGCTGGAGGTTCAAACCCACCAGCCACTCCACGGAAGGAAGATGGGGCAATCTACTTCCATAAAGACTGACTGTCTTGGAAACCCAATGGGGGTCACTATGAGTCAGAATCAACTAGATGGCAGTGAGTTTAGTCTTTTTGTTTTATAGGACACAGTTGAATCGTCCCATAGGGTTTCCAAGGCTATAAATCTTTATGAAAGCAGAGTGCCTCACCTTTTTCCTGCAGAGTGGTTGGTGGTTTTAAACTGCCAACCTTTTGGTTAGCAGCCCCGTGCTTTAACCACTGCAGTCCTAGAGCACTGATTATTAACATAGCTAACTCTTATAAAGCTCTTTCCATGTGCCAGACCCAGCTCTAAGCATTTTACATATATTAACTTATTTAACCCTCATGACAACCATAGGAAGTAAATACAGTGAAACCTGTGAGAGCTGGAACTCCACAGGACTGTCTTGTTTTTCTGGGTCTTGTAAGTTTTCTGCCTTTGTGCCTTCGACAGGGTGGAGTTTTACCACTTTTTATTGCTCATGTTATGGAAAATATTTGATCTTTTTCTGACAGGTCTCTGCCTTATACAGGTTCCAGCTATCACAGGTTTTACTCAACTATGATCATCCCCATTTTACAGATGAAGAAACTGAGGTATGAAGACATTAAATACCTTGTTCAAGATCACACATCGGGTAGAGGCAGTGATGCAAAGTCTTTCTCTTTACCACTGCTCAACACTGCTTTTCCAGTTTAACACACATCCTCTTTCATGTGGGGACCCTCACCTGGTGATGGTGGCCTAGATCTCTCTGAGGTTGTGTGCTGTCTTCGTCTGCCACGCAGTGGAAGACTATCTATAGGAGAGAGGGACAATCCTGAGGACAGTGTCTGAGTTCCTGCAGTCAGTCTTAAGGTGAGCTCTATGCTGGAGCTTTTCAGTCTTGTGAGCCAATGAATCCCCCATCCTTAAACCAATTTGGGTTGATTCAATCATTTGCAAACAAAAGAATCCTCATCAATTCAGGCAGCACAACATGGTTATTTTTTAAATGTAAGGAAAAGTAATAAAAGATCACATTTCCACAACACACTTTGTGGCATAATTGGCATTATGTAAGGACAGTGGGGCCTCAAGGCACGTACACACAGATGCACCAGTCAGTTTAAGGCTCTTCTTCTGCAATGCTCTCATTCAAGCTTCATAGGAGACCCACTTGCCCCCAAAAGCTCATGATATAATAAAGATTATCATGGAATTGCCACCCAACATTTGTCAGTGTGTCATATTATGGTGACTTGCATGTTGCAATGACGATGGAAGCTATGCCACCAGTATTTCAAATACCAACAGGGTCACCCACGGTGGAGAGGTTTCAACAGAGCTTCTACCTTAAGGCAGACTAAAAAGAAAGGTCTGCCAATCTATTTCTGAAAACTGACCAATGAATATGTTATGGGTCACACAGTATTGTTGTCCAACATAGTGCTGGAAAATGAACTTTCTTTCCATGTTGAAAGGCATGCAAAATGTACCATACTACAACAGTGGATTCAAGGTAAAAGTGGACAACAAAAGCTACAACAGTGGACTCAAGGGACAAGGTAAAATTTCCTTCTGTGTACATGAGGTCACCTTGAGTCAGAGCCAACTCCACAGCAACTAACAACAACATGAAATTGCCATCTTTTAGATGAAAAATTGTTACAAACAAGCAATTTCATATGGCACAACCTAATACTTGAGCAGTAATAAAAGGTAACTTGTGAGTTTAAGTGGGAGAAAGGTGAGCAGCTCTACTCTATCTTATAGGGTTGCTATGAGTTGGAATTGGCTCAATGGCTGTGGGTTTATTTTTTGGTTTTGTGAGTTTAAGTCTGTAGTGGTGTGCTGTTTTATATACTATTACAGCTTAATATGTATACTTAATTAAAGACCCATTCGATCATTCATCCAACAAGCCAACAACTATTTTTGAGAGCTCCAAGAATGTGCTAGGCATGATGCAAAGTGCTGAGAAGACAGATGTGTGACCCTAATGAGCTTTACCCAGTGTAGGAGGAATCTGGAACAGTAGCCTCAGCCTCTGAGAATATTCATTTAGTGCCTACCAGAGAAATATGCTGAAATGTGAAGTGTGAGTCCTCCAACCAGGTTTTTCATTTTCAAGATTGTTTTTGCTATTCTGGGGCCCTTGAATTTACATATGAGTTTTGGGGTCAGCCTGTCAAATTCAGCAAGAATCCCACTGAAATTTTGATGAGGATCTGTAGATCAAGTCAGGGAGCCTTGCCGGCTTAGCAATATATTAAGTTTTTTGATCCATGAACATGGAATATCTTTCCATTTATTTAAGTCTTCTTTAATTTCTTTCATCATTTTTTTTTTTTTTGTAGTTTTCAGAGTGTATGTTTTGCACTTCTTTTGTTAAATATATTCCTTGGCATTTTATTCTTTCTGATGCAGCTGTAAATAGAATTGTTCACTGCAAGGGAAGCTGATGTTAAATCAGTGTTAGACAAGTGAGACAAAAACCCAGAAAAGCAGTCAGTCAGTTAACAACTTCTTATACATGCCAACTCCATCATGGCCATTGTCCTAGACCCTGGAGATAAAACAGAGAGAAAATAGACAATTGCTCCTTCATGGAGTTTGAAGTCTGCTGAGGAA
Source organism: Orycteropus afer afer (assembly GCF_000298275.1). Taxonomy (NCBI): domain Eukaryota; kingdom Metazoa; phylum Chordata; class Mammalia; order Tubulidentata; family Orycteropodidae; genus Orycteropus; species Orycteropus afer. The sequence continues at coordinate 4,825,661 of NW_006921736.1, read as the reverse complement.
GACAGACATCTTTTAAATCTAAAATAATCAAAATTTTAAATATTATTTTTTATTTTGATCAACCAAAATCTAATTGTCACATTACTTT
>NW_006921736.1:4810392-4823393 GCF_000298275.1 Orycteropus afer afer | reverse complement strand
CCATTTAATGGATTTGGGGCCTTTGTCAAAGATCAGCTGATTATAGGTAGATGGATCTACTTCTGGGTTCTCAATTCTATTCCATTGGTCTACGTATCTGTCATTAAACCAATACCAGGCAGTTTTGACTACTGTGGCTGTATAGTAGGTTTTGAGATCCTGCAATGTGAGACCTCTTACTTTGTTTTTCTTCTTCAATTGTGCTTTGCTTATCTGAGGTCTCTTTCCACATTACTTTTTTAAGGCTTAAAAGTCTTCAAAAGTTTCTCCTAGCTATGGCATTGATAAGTACCCATTTCTAAATACTAATTTTATTGTTCCTATATACTAGTATTTTTACCTTGTCAAATTCTGTTCTTATGCGATTATTGCTTTGAAGAATGTAGTTACTCCAATTAAAAGTTGACACTTAGAATAAGTTAGACTGTGTAGTCCAAGGTTTTGTTCAAATAAGTACCATTAATACAAAGTTTTCCCAGGGAGTTTTGTGCTCTATTTAGTTTCTCATATCTATGTTTCTTGTTGGGGGAGCTCTGGTGGCATAGTGCCTAAGGTATTTGACTGCTAACCAGAAGGCTTCTGATTCAAACTCTCCAGCCACTCTTTGATAGGAAGATTGGGCCGTGTGCTTCCATAGAGATACCACCTCAGAAACCTGAGGAGGAGTTGCTATGAGTCTAATTGACTTGAGGGCAGTGAGGTTTTTTTTTGTTGTTGTTGTTCCTTGATGGAGAAAAGCAATTAAAAGGTTAAAGAAATACTTTTTGGGGTAGGCTGTGTAGCACAGAGCTTTAGGATGGTACAAACCATTAACAAGCTCACCTGCTAACTGGAAGGTTGGAGGTTTGAGTAATCTAGAGGTACCTTGAAAAAAAGACCTAGTGATCAACTTTGGAAAAACCAGCTATTAAAAGCCCTATGGAGCACAGTTCTACTCTGACACACATGGGATCACCATGAGTCAGAACTGACTTGATGGCAACTGGACTGGTATTGCAGCACAAATGAATTTGAAGAAATTACTTTCAATTTTTATTACTGAGTGATTCCTGTGTGGCAGGACATAGGTCCCTCATAAGAACACAAGGAACCACAGTGGAATTCCTCCATTTCATAAATGAGGAATTGAAGTCTTAGGCAACTTACTAATTCCCTAAGGTCATACAAGGAAGAAATGAGATTTAAAGTAAAATCTTTTAGGTTTCTCAAAGCAATACTTTTTCCATACTAACTTCTTGCCAACTTTTCCCTTCACTTATGACTGCCTCTGGGATAACAGCACTAAAAAGTAAGGGCTCTGTCATATTTATACACACAAGATTTTATTATAATATAAAGGATGGCATAGTCCTTCAGAAATGTTAAATTAAGTGAGACAAAAACCCAGAAAAGCAGTCAGTCAGTTAACAACTTCTTATATGTGTCAACTCCATCATAGCCATTGTCCTAGACCCTGGAGATAAAACAAAAAGAAAATAGACAATTGCTCTTTCATGGAGTTTGAAGTCTGGTGAGGAAGACAGATATTAAGCAAAAAAAAAAAAAAAAAATTACACAGGACTGCAAAGGATTGATCTCCAGTTCTGTTTTAGGAAATCACACTTCTGTTGATGGTAATTATTAAGCTATCATCTCCTTGCCCCAAGTCCATCTTTCTATATTGTGGCCTCTGGTGGCACACAAACTACATTTCCCAGATACCTTTGTCAGGTGGTTTCATGACAGATTCTGTTATTAGGAAGCATTTGAGGTAGCTTGGAAAGCAGGAGGAAGTGAGAAGAAAGTAGGAGGCTCTAGAGGGACTTCCCTCTCCCTATTTGTTTACTGTTCGCATTGAAGTTGCCTCAGAAGCAGCCTTTCACCAAGAAGAAGCAACAGGCTCCAACTTTCAGCTTTGGAATTCCCAGGACTAGGTTCCTCCCCCTCAGATAAGCCAGCCAACACCAGCTGGGTTGTGCCCTTCTTCAGGGAACAGAGACTCAGCTTTTTATGGCCTCTCCTGTGAGCTCCTCAATTCCAATAAATCTCTAATTCTTCCCTTTTGTTTCACCATTAAAAGTGATAACTAAATCTCAGTGTACATCTTCTTTTGCTCTTTAAGCCTTCTAACATCTGAGTGCTAACTCCCTATACTAAATCTCCTTTGTTAAAATACCTAGAGTGCTTTCTGTTTTCCTGATAGACACCTGATACCTCTCCGAGTGAATCTCCATCTACAAAGTACAAGCACAGATATTCTTTCTCTGAAGCAAGGCAAGGAGAAGACATTTTATTTGAGACTTCACTATTTAGAAACGCAACTTTAGAAGACAGAATCCTTGGAAAATGGCAACATGTGCCCTCTTGAATTTCCAGTCTAGTGGGAGGTGTTGTTGTTGTGTTGTTAGGTGCCATTGAATCATCTCTGACTCATAGCGACCATATGAACAGCAGAATGAAACACTGCCCAGTCCCACTCCAGCTCCGCAATCGCTGCTATACTTGAGCCCATCGCCGTAGCCAGTGTCAATCCATCTCATTGAAGGCTCTCCCCTCTTTCGTCGACCCTCCACTTTACCCAGCAGGACATTCTTTTCCAGGGAATGGTCCCTTCTAACAACATGACCAAAGTAGGTGAGACTAAGTCTGGGCATTCTCACTTCCAAGTACTTCTTCCAGGACAGTCCATAATACTTTTTAGCAGCCCATGCTACTTTCAGCATTCTTCACCAGCACCACAACAAAAAAGCATCATTCGGTCTTCCTTATCCGTTGCTCAGCTCTCACATGCATATGAGGCAACTGAAAATATCATGGTTTGTGTCAGGCGCACCTTAGTCCTCAAGGAGACATCTTTGCTCCTCAGCACTTGAAAGAGGTCTTTTGTAGGTGACTTGCTCAGTGCTATACGTCATCTGATGTCCTGACTGCTGCTTCCATTGGTGTCAATTGTAGCAACAAGCAATGTGAAGTCTCTGACAACTTCAATCTTTTCTCCATTTATCTTGATGCTATTTATAGGTTCAGTTGTGACGATTTTTGTTTTCTTTATATTGAGATGTAATCCACGCTGTAGACTGTATTCTTCAACCTTAATCAGTAAGTGCTTCAAGTCATCCTCACTTTCAGCAAGCAAAGTTGTGTTGTTAGTGTATCACAGGTTGTTAATGATTCTTCCTCCAATCTTGATGACACCTTGTTCTTCATATAGTCCAGTTTCTCGGAATATTTTCTCAGCATCCAGATTGAATAAGTATGGTAAAAGGATACAACCTTGATGCACTCCCTTCTTGATTTGAAACCATGCAGTGTCCCCTTGTTTTGTTCAAATGACAGCCTCCTGGTCTAGGTACAATCAAGTGTTCTGGAATTCCCATTCTTCTCACTGTTATCCACAATTTGTTATGATTCACACTATCAAATGCTTTTGCATAGTCCATAAAACACAAGTAAACATCCTTGCTTTGATCCGTCTGACATCAGCAATGATATCCCTTGTTCCACATCCTCTTCTGAATCTGGCTTGCACCTCTGGAAGTTCTCTGTTGCTCTAATGCTACAACCATTTTTTGAATTATCTTTAATAAGATTTTACTTGTGTGCAATATTAATGATATTGTTTGATAATTTCCACATTCTGTGGGATCACTTTCTTTGGAATGGGTACAAATATGGATCTCTTCCAGTCAGTTGGCCAGGTAGCTGTCTTCCAGACCTCTCAGCATAACTGAGTGAGTGCCTCCAGCGGGGTATCCATTTGTTGAAACATCTCAATGGGTATTCCATCAATTCCTGTAGCCTTGTTCTTTGCCAATTCCTTCAGTACAGCTTCTACTTCTTCCTTCAATACCATTGGTTCTTGACCATATGCCACTTCCTGAAATGGATGAAGATTGAGTCATCTTTTTGTCACTTTTTGGTACAGTGACTCTGTGTATTCTTTCCATCTTCTTTTGATGTTTCCTGTGTCATTCGATATTTTGCCCATAGAATCTTTCAATATTACAACTCGAGGCTTACTTGTTTTTCCTTTAGTTCTTTCAGCTTGAGAAATGGTGAACATGTTCTTCCCTTTTGGTTTTCTAACTCCAGGTCTTTGCACATTTCATTATAGTACTTGGCTTTGTCTGCTCGCTGCTCTTTAAAATCTTCTGTTCATCTCTTTTATCTTGTCATTTCTTCCATTTGCTTTAGCTACTCTCTGCTCAAGGGCAAGTGTCAGAGTACTCTGACATCCATGTAGGTCTTTTCTTCTTTTCCTGTTTTTTTAAGGACCTCTTGCTTTCTTCATGGATGATGTTTTTGATATCATCATACAATTCCTCTGGTTTTTGGTCATTGATGTTCAATGCATCAAATCTATTCTTTAGATGGTCTCTAAGTTCAGGAGAGATATATTCAAGGTCATATTCTGGCTCTTGTGGACTTGTTTTAATTGTCTTCAACTTCAAGTTGAACTTGCATATGAGCAGTTGATGGTCTGTTCCACAATCAGCTCCTGGCCTGGTTTTGGCTGAAGATATTGAGCTTTTCCATCACTTCTTGCCACAGATGTAGTCAGTCTGATTGCTGTGTATTCCATCTGGTGAAGTCCATGCGTATAGCTGTCATTTGTGTTGTTGAAGAAAAGTATTTGCAATGAATAAGTCGTTGGTCTTGCAAAATTCTATCATGCGATCTCCAGCGTTATTTCTGTCACCAAGGCCAAATTTTCCGATTACTGGTGATTCTTTGTTTCCAACTTTTGCATTCCATTCACCAGTGAGAATTAACACATCTTGATTGCATGTTTGGTCAATTTCAGAGTGTAGAAGTTGATAAAATTCTTCAATTTCCTCATCTTTGGCTTTGGTGGTTGGTGCATAAATTTGAATAATAGTCATATTAACGGGTCTTCCTTGTAGGTGTATGGATATTATCCTATCACTGACAGCATTGTACTTCAGGACAGATCTTAAAACATCCTTTGTGTTAATGAATAACACGCCATTCCTCTTCAAATTGTCATTCCCGGCATAGTAGATAATATGGTTCTCTGATTCAAAATGGCCAAAACAGGTCTGTTTCAGCTCACTATTGCCTAGGATATCAATCTTTATGTGTTCCATTTCATTTTTGACAACTTGCAATTTTCCTAGTTTCATGCTTCATACATTCCATGTTCCAATTATTAATGGATGTTTGCAGTTGTTTATCCTCAATTTGAGTCGTGCCACATCAGCAAAGAGAGGTCACAAAAGCTTTACTTTATCCATATCAGTAAGGTTGGTTCTACTCTGATTATGCAGCTCTTTTCCAGTTGTATTTTGAGATCCTTCTGACCTAAGGGGCTTGTCCTCATGTACTGTATCAGACAATGTTTCCAGGCTATTCATAAAGTTGTGCAGTAATGTATCAGACAGTTTTTCTCTGCTACTTACAAGGTTTTCCCTGGGCAATTCTTAGAGAGAAGTGGATGGCCTCTTCCTTCTTCCTAGTCTGTTTCGGTCTGTAAGCTGTGTTGAAACCTGTGTACCATGTGCAACCCTACTGGCATTTGAAACATTGGTGTCAAAGCCTCAACCTCACAGCAACACACAAGCCACGACAGTATGACAAACTGACAGACAAGTTGTCTAGTGGGAGGAGCTAAATCATAAACAGAGGCACAATCCATCATCACACTAGTTTCCCAGGGCTATTGTAACAAGTTACTACAAACTGGGGGACTGACAATGTCAGAAATTTATTCTCACAAATTTGGGGGCTAGAAGTAAAAATCAAGGTGTCAGCAGGTCCGTGCTTTCTCCAAAGTGGAGGGATCCTTCCTTGGCTTTCCCAGCTTCTGGTGGCTCCTTAGTTTGTGGCAGCACCACTCCAATCTCTGCCTCAGTCTTCACATGCACACCCTTCTCTTCTTTCCTCTCTGTGTCTCCTACAAGGACACTTGTCATTGGGTTTAGGGTCTACTTGAATAATCCAGGAGGGGATAATCCAGGATGATCCCCTCTCGAAGTCTTTACCTTAATTATATCTGCATATATAAGTTCACAAGAAGTTCTGGTGGTATAATACCTGAGGCATTAGGCTGCTAACCAGAAAGTTGGCAGTTCACACCCACCCGTCACTTCATGGAGGGAAGACTGGAAAATCTACTTCTGTAAAGATCAGAAACCCAAAGTGTGTAGCTATGAGTTGGAATTGACTCGATGGCATTGTGTGTGGTTTTTTTTTTTTTTTTGTATATAAGTTCTCATTCACAAGTTCCAGGACTTGTATATAAATTTTGGGGAACTACCATTTAATCCACTACACAGAGAGAGGGAGTAGAGAGTGATAGGGGTCACGGATCTGAGGGAAGAGCTTTCCAGCCTTCCTTTTATCACTGTTCTCCTCTCCCACAATATTCTAGCTAGAGTTGTTTCCTTCCCTTCCAATCATCCTAAACACAAAATTTGCTTCTGCCTCTTGGTCTTTTTCTGTTTGTTCCTGCTGTTTCCTTTGCATAGAAGTCTTTCCCCTGAATGTTACATAAGTGGTTCCCTCTCATCATTCAGATTTGTTTAAATGTCTCCTCCTCAAGGAGACCATGTTTGACAACTCTGTATAATACCCTCACTCAAGTGTATCAGAAACCCCTGATGCCAGCTTCCCATCCCCTCCACCCACCTCCAACCTCAGCCACAGCTGTAGTGGACAGTTCTGTGAGCTCAGACTTGCCTTGTGCTGCCTGCATCCTAACCCAAGTCTACCCTCTATCCTTTATCTTTCAGCTTCAGGGCCATCTCTCACTCTGTGGGAGCCCTCTCAATGACATCCAGGCACAGCCCCAATGCACGGGGAGTTAATGTCCCTGGAGTCTGGAGTCTCCTGTCCATTGTCCCCAAACGGACATTCCTGGAGGTATTTTATATACTGTACTTCTCTCTACTCCTATTGGAGTCCCTGGGTGGTGTGAATGGTTAATACACTCAGCTATTCACTGAAAGGTTATAATTTCAAGTCCAGACAGAAGCAGCTTGGAAGGAAAGCCTGGTGATCTATCCATGAAAAATCATTCATTGAAACCTTGATGGAGCACAGTTCCACCCTGACACACATGGTGGCAGCATGAGGCAAAAAACGGACTCAATCGCAACTGAGACTGGTGTTCCTCCCATAAGAATGTAAACTCTGTGAGCACAGAGACTTTTTCATACTTCATATATCCATATATATGGATATCCTTCATATATACTGGGAACTCTGGTGGTGGAGTGCCTAAGGCATTTGACTGCTAACCAGAAGGCTGGTGGTTCAAACCCACCAGCAACTCCTCAGAAGGAAGGTTGGGCAATCTACTTCTGTAGTGATACTGCCTCGGAAACCCAAGGAGAGGTCACTATGAGTTGGATCTGACTCAACGGCAGTGAGTTGTTTTTTTTTTTTTTTGGTTTTTCATATATACTGAAGGGCTCTTGTATGCAATGGTTATTGTGTACATTGGTTATATCTCTTTTAATAACCCAGAGATATTTATCCATATACTGATGAAGAATTTAAATCTTAGGTGGTTTGTTAATTCCCTAGAATCAAACAGCTGGTATGGAAGTAAAATTTAACATCAAGTCTTTCAGACCCCTAAGTTAATTCCTTTTTCACTATATTATACTTGCTTTCACTGAGTAATGAAATAGAATTTTGAACAACACTGGATAGCAAGTAAAAACAGATTAATTCAATGGGTGCTGAATTCGTCTTATTAAAATGTATCTTTTCAAGATTTAATGGTGGATGAACACTAACATTTATGAGACTTCTACTAAGCATTATTTGATTACTTCTCTAATGGCATAATGGAAGATGTACCATACAAGCCCTTAGAGTAATCTGAAAGCCCTTGATTTGACATGGAAGCACTTTTTCTGCTGGTAATCTAGGATTGCTGGCAAAACATCTGCCCTCACCAAAGGTCACAGCTCAGTTCCCTTAAGTCAAGTCAGACCCATCATGGTAATGTCAATATCATCAGACCAGTTTACTACTTTACTTATTTTACATGTACAGTTCAGTGGCATTAATTACATTCTCCATGTTGTAGCACCATCACCACTGTCGATTTCCAGAAGTCTTACATTCCCCCAAACAGAAACCCTTCAGCAGTAACTCCCATACACTGTCCCCCTCCAGCTCCTGGTAACCACTTTTGTTTCTATGCATTTGCCTCTTCTAGGAGCTCTGGTAGCATAGTGGCTAAAGCACTTGACTGCTAACCAGAAGGCTGGCGGTTCAAACCCACCAGCCACTCCTTGGAAGGAAGGTTGGGCAATCCTACTTCTGTAGTGATACTGCCTCGGAAACCTAAGGAGGGGTCATTATGAGTCGGGGCCGACTCGACGGCACACAACAACAACAACAACAACAGGAGCTCTGGTAGCATAGTGGCTAAGGCACTTGACTGCTAACCAGAAGGCTGGCGGTTCAAACCCACCAGCCACTCCTTGGAAGGAAGGTTGGGCAATCCTACTTCTGTAGTGATACTGCCTCGGAAACCTAAGGAGGGGTCGCTATGAGTCGGGGCCGACTCGACGGCACACAACAACAACAACAACAACAACAGGAGCTCTGGTAGCATAGTGGCTAAGGCACTTGACTGCTAACCAGAAGGCTGGCGGTTCAAACCCACCAGCCACTCCTCGGAAGGAAGATGGGGCATCCGTAGTGATACTGCCTCGGAAACCCAAGGAGGGGTCACTATGAGTCAGGTCTGACTCGACGGCACGTAACAACGACAACGAGATATTTCATATGAGTGACACTGTATGGTATCTCTTCCTGGGTGGTGCAAATTGTGCTCGTGTACTAACCTAAAGGTTGGTGATTCAAACCTACCCGGCAGCTCCACAGAGGAGAGGCCTGGTGATCCTCTTCTGTGAAGAGGACAGCCAAGAAATGTTAAGGAGCTCAGTTCTGCTCTGTAACACATGGGGTCATCATGAATTGGAATCAACTCAAAGGCAGTGAGTGTTTTGGGTTTTGAACACCAGCAAAGTCCTGAGCTGCTGATGACTATGCCTGAAGTAGTTGCAGAACAAGACATGGTAAAAATTATAGTCAGTGAGGTGCTGTAGAATAGTGCTGAGCAAAGGCACATCTCATATTTAAAACTTGCCAGTTTATATTATCGTCACATGGAGTGAAGAGGATCTGTGATGGGCACTTGACCAAGAAAATTAAACAAATTTAGCCCTAGTCTAGTAAACTGCAGAGAGGGTAGGGCTCCAGGCTCTTTAATTTGCTGATTTAGCCCCATGCAGATGATTAAGTGATAATGATAATTGTGTTTTTCATGGGTATTTTTTTTTTTTTTTAATCTGGACTTGGCATTTCTTCAGGAATTAGGAATCCTTGGCAATGATTTAGTAACCCAAACTTTTATTTCTACTACATTAATATTAGAACATAACTCTAATCTGGATCCCAGGTTTTACAGGAATTTGATTGAAAGAGGAATTTGGAGCACTGAATTGCATTTTTAAGATGAGGCCAAGGTGGCATTTTGAACATTTACCAGAAGATGGCAGTGTTCAACAGAGTTTTGATAACTTTCCTCTACAACCCAGCCTTTGAAAGGTTACCTTCAAACTCCACAATAAATATATGCAAAAATACAGACAATTCTCATTCCTAACAAGTGCACTTTGCAGCTGAAACCACTTGTGTCAATCCATTGGAAAAGTAAAATAAAACAATTATTTTCAATGTTTCTCTTAATATCCCAAATAATGGTTTCAATTTACTTCAATAAATAAATATCATAAGATTAATTTATGATAATGTAAAAGAATTGACACCAGTGAGAATCAATTTCTGTAAAATACTGATTTAATGGGGTGTTTCATCATTGCTATTTTGCCTCATGAATTTCCAATAACTGTATCATTAGATTTGGCTATTATTTCAATTCAATTACTATGTGCCAAGCACTAAATTACAATCTATCTGCAAGACATCTCTCTTTCCTGTAAGCACCAAGTATTAATAAACAGAAAAAGAATAATTACATGGCTAAGAGCAAAGAATATAGAGTCTGCCAGTTCTGGTTAGAATGCCAGTTCAACTTAACCTGAAAATGACATTTTACTTTACTTCTTTTTTCATACGAGATAAACTACCCTCTGTCTCTCTGACTATCTGTTTTAAACTGTATCTCAGGAGCTATGCTTAGAATTTCATAAATTAATCTATATAATCCTTACACAATGACACTACTCATTTTATTTTATAAATATGCCAGCGATTGAAGCAAACAGTGATAAATAAGCTAAACAAAGTTCTTGCTGCTATGAAGTCTACATGCTGGAGAGGAGAGGCAAACAATGCAACCATCAATTAATCTCATTTCAGCTTTGCCAAAGAAAATAATGGCCCATCTAGGATTTTAGACCATCTTACTGTGGTAGATACACTCTAAAGTAACCCCCAGTGATGTCTGCCAACTTGAGTATGTGGGTGGGACCTATGACTTGCTTCTAACAAAAAAATAGAGCAAAGATAAACCTGCAATTATGTTCCATTATATTTGTAAGTCTGTCTTAGCAACTAGAGAGAGATTCTCCAACTGACTTTGACAAAGCAAGCTGCCATGAGGTCTACAGCTGCAAGAATATAAATTCTCCCAACAACCTGAATTAGCTCTGATGCAAATTCTTCCCCAGTTGAGCTTCTGATGAGACTTCAGCTCCAGCCAACTCTTGGCTTGCAGGCTGGCAAGATCCTGAAGCAGGGAACCTAGCTAAAGTTGTGATCAGATTTTTGACCCACAGAAATGCTGAGATAATGAACTGTGCTGTTTTAAGTTGCTCAATGTGGTAATCTGTTACTATGTAGAAAAGTAGTACATTCACTGTGGTACTTAAGTTGTCCATCAACTGGCTGTGCCTGGTTTTGACTGGCTGGCAGCTGGATGTAGTTATTCCCCATGATGAGACTGGTAATCAGCTTCATGGTGGAATCTATTGGAGCAACTGAGTAGCTGTCTTAGGGATGTGGTCTGTTTCCAGTATATAAGGAGAACGGCTGAGAAAGTTCTCTGAGCTTTTTGGCATGCTTGGACCCTGCATATAGCCGAGTTTTTGTTAAGTAGCCTGCCGTGTTGCCTGCCAATCTTGGGACTGTCTCTGGACTTGAACTAGTGGCCTGCCATATTGTTTAGTAATCTTGGGACTGTGCCATTTTATTTGTTGACCTTGGGTTTGTCAGCCTCAGCAGTCAGCAGCTGCTTGAGTTAAGAGATGACTCTTGCTCCAGTGGGCTGGGAGCAAGAGGCAGAGCTGAAATCCAAGGGGCCTTTACTCAGGCCCTAGAGCTGGCACTTTGAACTGGGGCATCTAGCCCTCTAAAGTGTAAGAGAACAAATTCCAGTTTGTTAGAGTGACCTGTTTGTGGTATTTCTGTTAGAGCAGCACTAGAGAACCAAAACACCCACCAACTTCTAGAAACATCCCGAAGTTTACAAAGCTTCACTCACCCATGTCTGCATCTCTTGCTGCTTGAGTATGACAGCATGGTGTATCAATCCTCAGTCAGGAGGACCCAGAAGCCATCTAACAAATAAGAAAATTACTTGCATTCTTGGAAGGAAAGTGGCACTGCTGGGGAAGGTTTTCTAAAAACAAATATGAAAAGAAGCAAACCAAAAGACTTGCTGCTCAAGCCTGAGCTCATCAGACGTTTTGAATGACATGAGTTCTCTGTTTTCAAAGTGTTGTGGCCAATTTTGTGTTATTTGTATTTTACCTCAGTTTTAGAAAAATAAATTTCCCTATTTGGCTCATGCCCTATTTCTGTTCCATGGTGCTACATTATACACTGTCATGCACACTCCCAGCACCTTCAGCTCTGGTTCTTCCTCTTGCCTCCGATTCAGCAGCAAAAAATAATATGGGAAGAATAAATCTCATTTCCTGATTTCAGATCTGCCTATTCTTCCCCGGCAGATCTCAACCCTGAGGTGTAGCATATCTGTGTGTGGCTGATCCAGGAAACACAGCTACACTGGAACCTTCCAAAGGGTCTAGCAAACTCACAAAAACCTTTCTTGTGTCCCAAGCTCCTGGCCTCAGGCCATCCCACACCAGACTCCATCCTTCCAGCTCAGTATTGCCCGACCAAATATTACTTGAGTGAGACGTGGAATATCAACACAGAATCGGTTATCATGTGGGGTCTCACTGACTTATCCCCTGGTCAGAAATACATGGGAAGGCTGTGTCAACATGTAGGGAAGTCCACAGTTCATTTGCCCCACCCTAGGGCATTATTAGGATTTATGCTTTCCTGCAATTCACATCATTTCCTCCCCACGCCCTACAAACTTCCTGTATTGCCAATCGGCAGGTGACAGCTAGCTACATCTCTTTCCTGCAAAGTGTACTCATTTCCCAGAAACTAGAGGCAAATGCCCCTGATGTTTGCTGTGAAAGTAGCTCCAGGGAGCAGACGAAAGCTCCTGAGTGTGCTAGGTCTTGATTAATATCCCTGCAGCTGTCAAGCCGCTCACGGTCTCCCTCAGACACAATACAAATAAGCACTTGGCACACTGAGAGGCCTCACACACACATCGGTGCCTCCCAGGAGGGTGTTGGGACCAGGATTTTCATCATTTGCCAGTGAACTGAGAAAACAAAACAAAAACCCTATTATGAATTTTTAATAAATCAAAATTTAATCCATGAAAAGCATTGTCTTTTATCCCTGTCTTTTTAACACTAAAATATCATTATTTTTATGAATTAATGGTCAAAATAAATAGCATATGTATGTGTATGTATGTTTAATGTTCTTATTTGACCACCCCATATCAGTGCCCAAATATGAGAGCATCAATACTGATCCAAATACAAAAATGTCTGCCAATCACTGCTGCAGGCTGACACAGAGGCAGCATCCTTAACCTGACGTCATAAAGTCTGTATAGGTATTTTTTCAGTATTACTAGTACACGTGGACTTCACCAGATGGAACACACAGGAATCAGATTGACTACATCTGTGGCAAGAGGC
>NW_006921736.1:4803757-4808297 GCF_000298275.1 Orycteropus afer afer | reverse complement strand
AAAAAACCACAACATTTTGTGTGTTAGGTGAAACTTTACATAGCAAATTAATTTTCCAATCAATAGCTCATATGTAGATTGTCCCATGACAATTAAATACCTGGACTGTGACAGCCCTCTCCCCATTTCCTCCCTGGGTCCCCTGTTTCCATTCATCAGATTTTCCTGTCCCTACTTACTTTCTCATCTTTGGTTTTGGGCAAATATTGCCCTTTTGGTCTCATATAGTTCATTGCTCTAAAGAGGATTTTCTTCCCAGGTGTCATTGTTTATTTTATAGTCCCATCTTATATTTGCAAGATGGCCTCCAGGAGTCTCTTCAGGTTCAACTTAGAAGGTTGTCTTAAGGCAATATTCTCAGGAATTTCTCCATATTACAGGTTTTCTCCAACAAAGAGAAGTCCTTAAATTTCCATAACATTACCATTTGATTTGGAATAGAAATCACCCCTAGCACTTTTTTATTCTCACCTAATGTCTAATATAGTATAAGATACATATAGGTTCTCAATAAATGCATATGACCTTGTATAATGCAGTAGTGATAAGGAGCCCTGGTGGTACTATGGCTAAGCCTTCAGCTGCTAACCAAAATTTAGATGGTCTTAACCCACCAGTGGCTCTGTGGGAGAAAGATGAGGCAGTTTGTTTCCATAAAGATTTGCAGCCTTGAAAACCTTACAGAACAGTTCTATTCTGTGCTATAGGGTCATTACGAGTAGGAATTGACTCTATAGCAAATGAGTTTGGTTCTTTTTGTTTGTTTATTTAGGTGGTACAATCTGTTAAGTGCTTGACTACTAGCTGTAAGATTTGTGGTTCCAACCCACCCAGATGCAGCTCAGAAGAAAGGCCTGGGAATTTACTTCTGAAAGGCTACAGCCTACAAAACCCTATGGAGCATTCTACTCTATATACATGGGTTTGCCATGAGTCAGAATAGACTGATCAGCAACTAACAACAATACAATGCAGCAGTAATAATTATTGATGCTTTAAAACCTGTTCTGATGTGTTTATTTCCCTCTATTTCTATTTTAACCTTATGCAAAAACAAAACCCAACTCACTGCCCTGTCTTTCTTCCATGGAGCACCACCAACTTTTTGGTTAGCAGACAAATGCTCTAACCACTATACCACCAGAGCTCCCAGAAAAGGGATATTTAATACATAAGAGTAATAACAGTGCTTTTCATATGCAAATTTAAGTACCAGATTATTATTGAGACTTCTATATGTGTATAGGAGCTCTCGTAACATAATGCCTAAGGCATTTGACTGCTAACCAGAAGGTTGATGGTTCAAACCTACCAGCTTCTCCTCAGAAGGAAGGTTGGGCAATCTACTTCCATAGTGATACCACCTCAGAAACCCAAGGAGGGGTCACTATGAGTCAGATCCGACTTAACGGCAGTGAGTATATGTGTGTATAGAATATAGAGGTAGGCGTCCAGGAGAGAGTGAGGAAGCAGCAGAGGGATCCAGGTAAGGGGAGAGACTCAGGCCCCCATCCCCAAGAGGCAGGAAAAACAGAGGGAAAAGGAAAGGAAAGCCAAGGCGTCCAGGAGAGAACAAACAAGTGGCTGAGGGGTCCAGGTAAGGGGAGGGACCCAGGCCCCAACACCCAAGTGGCAGGAAAGGTGGAGGGGAAAGGAAAGAAAAGCAAAGGCATCCAGGAGAGAGTATGCAAGTGGTAGAGGGATCCAGGTAAGGGGAGAGAAACAGGCTACCCCCCCCAAGAGGCAGGAAAAGCAGAGAGGAAGGGAAAGGAAAGCCAGGCCATCCAAGATAGAGTGAGCAAGTGGCAGAGGGATCCAGGTAAGGGGAGAATGGAGAGGTTTCGAGCAACAAAGGGAGACAAACTTGTCTGTCAGTTTGTCATACTGTGGTCCAGGAGAGAGTGAGGTGATGTGTTGCTGTGAGGCTTGAGGCTGTGCTACTGGTGTTTCAAATACCAGTGGGGTTGCATATGGTGCACACATTTCGGTGAGGCATGCAGACTGAAACAGACCAGGAAGAAGGAAGAGGCCATCTACTTCTAAGAGAACTGGCTGGGGAAAACCTTATGAATAGCAGAGAAACACTGTCCATTACGATACTAGGCTACTATATGAATAGCCTGGAAACACTGTCTGATACAGTGTAGAAGGATTAGCCACTTAGGCTGGAAGGCTCTCAAAATACAACTGGGAAAGAGCAGCATCATCGGAGTAGAACCAGCCTTACTGATATGGATAAAGTAAACCTTTCAAGACCTCCATTTGCTGACATGACACAACTCAAATTGAGGAGAAACAGCTGTAAGCATCCATTATTATCAGAACATGGAATGTATGAAGTACGAATCTAGGAAATTGGAAGTTGTCAAAAATGAAATGGAACCCATAAAGATTGAAATCCCAGGCATTAGTGAGTTGGAGTGGACTGGTTTTGGACATTTTGAATGAGACAACCATATGATTTACTATGCTGGGAATGACAATTTGAAGAGAAATGGCATGGTATTCATCATCACAAAGGATATTTCAAGATCTGTCCTGAAGTACAATGCTGTCAGTGATAGGATAATATCCATGCGTCTACAAGGAAGACCAGTTAATACAACTATTATTCAAATTTCTGCGGCAACCACCAAACCCAAAGATGAGGAAATTGAAGATTTTTACCAATTTCTGCAGTCTGAAATTGACTGAACATGCAATCAAGATGTATTAATTATCACTGGTGACTAGAATGCAAAAGTTGGAAAAAAAGAAGAATCACTGGTAGTTGGAAAATTTGGCCTTGGTGATAGAAATAATGCTGGAGATCACATGATAGAATTTTGCAAGCCCAATGACTTATTCATTGCAAATACTTTTCTCAACAACAAAACTGGTGGCTATACACGTGGACTTTGCCAGATGGAATACACAGGAATCAGTCTGACTACATCTGTGGCAAGAGGCAATGGAAAAGCTCAATATCTTCAACCAAAACCAGGCCAGGAGATGACTGTGGAACAGACCATCAACTGCTCATTTGCAAGCTGAAGTTGAAGTTGAAGGCAATTAAAAGAAGTCCATGAGAGCCAAAATATGACCTTGATTATATCATTCCTGAATTTAGAGACCATCTGAATAATAGATTTGATGCATTGAACATCAGTGACCAAAAACCAGAGGAATTGTGGGATGACATCAAAAGCAACATCTGTGAAGAAAGCAAAAGGTCATTAAAAAGGAAAGAAAGGAAAGACCAATGTGAATGTCAGAAGACACTCTGAATCTTGCCCTTCAACAGAGAGTAGCTAAAGCAAATGGAAGAAATGACAAGATAAAAGAGCTGAACAGAAGATTTCAAAGAGCAACTTGAGAAGACAAAGTCAGTTATTACCATGAAATGTGCAAAGACCTGGAGTTAGAAAACCAAAAGGGAAGAACACAGTTAGCATTTCTTAAACTGAAGAACCGAAGAAAAAAATTAAGCCTTGATTTGCAATATTGAAAGATTCTGTGGGCACTATATTGAATGATGCAGGAAACATCAGAAGAAGATGAAAGGAATACACAAGAGTCACTGGTCCAAAAAGAACTGGTCAATGTTCATCCATTTCAGAAGGTGGCATATGATCAAGAACCATTGGTACTGAAGGAAGAAGTTGAAGCTGCACTGAAGGAATTGGCAAAGAACAAGGCTCCAGGAATTGACAGAATACCCACTGAGATGCTTCAACAAATGGATGCCCCACTGGAGGCACTCACTCAGTTATGATAAGAGATATGGAAGACAGCTACCTGGCCACCTGACTGGAAGAGGTCCATATTTGTACCCATTCCAAGAAAGGTGATTCCACAGAATGTGGAAATTATCGAACTGAAGATAATTAAAAAACAGTTGCAGCATTATATATTGACAGAGAACTTCCAGAGGTGCAAGCCGGATTCAGAAGAGGACATGGAACAAGGGACATCATTGCAGATGTCAGATGGATCTTGGCTCAAAGCAAGGAATACCAGAAAGATGTTTATTTGTGTTTTATTGACTATGCAAAAGCATTTGACTGTGTGGATCATAACAAATTGTGGATAACATTGAGAAGAATGGGAATTCCAGAATACTTAACTGTACTTATGAGGAACCTGCACATAGACCAGGAGGCTGTCATTTGAACTGAACAAGGGGACACTTCATGGTTTAATATCAAGAAGGGAGTGAGTGCATCAGGGTTGTATCCTTTCACCATACTTTTTTAATCTATATGCTGAGCAAATAATCCGAGAAGCTGGACTATCTGAAGAAGAATGTGGCATCAAAACTGGAGGTAGAATCATTAACAACCTGCGATACGCTGATGACACAACTTTGCTTGCTGAAAGTGAGGATGATTTGAAGCACTTGCTTATGAAGATTGAAGAATACAGTCTGCAGTATGGATTACACCTCAATATAAAGAAAACAAAAATCCTCACAACTGGACCTATAAGCAGCATCACGATAAATGGAGAAAAGATTAAAGTTGTCAAAGATTTTACATTGCTTGGTTCTGCAATCAACACC
>NW_006921736.1:4801559-4803007 GCF_000298275.1 Orycteropus afer afer | reverse complement strand
GGTATTTTCAATTGCCTCATATGCATGTGAAAGCTGGACAATGAATAAGGAAGGCTGAGGAAGAGTTGAATTACGGTGTTGGTGAAGAATACTGGAAATATTATGGACATCTAGAAGAACAAACAAATCTGTTCTGGAAGAAGTGCAGCCAGAATGCTCCTTGGAAGTGAGAACAGCCAGATTTGGTCTTACCTACTTAGGTCTTGTGGTCAGAAAGGACCATTTCCTGGAGAAGGATATCATGCTTGGTAAAGCGGAGGGTCAGCAAAAAAGGGGAAGACCTTCAATGAGATGGACTGACACAGTGGCTGCAACGATGGGCTCATGTATAGCAAGAATTGTAAGGTTAGAGCATGACTGGGCAGTGTTTTGTTCTGTTGCTATGAGTCAGAGTCCACTCAGTGGTACCCAGCAACAACAACATAATGACATATGTGTATATAGGGAACAAAATATAAATATAAAAGACATAAATAACAAAACTTCTTGAGGAGTTTCTAGTCTGTGTTTTTAACTCCTTACTGACTCTGAAGAAAAACAGCAAAAATTTCTTGAGGGCCTAGAAATTATGACATATTGTTGTGTGTTGAGTTGTAAAGCTGGAAAGTTCTCATCTTCATGGAGCTTATAGCCTCTAAGGGAAAGGCTAATATTAACCAGGTAATTTCACTAAAACATGATAAAATTAATGTGGAAAGATGGACTGGATTTGAGTCCAGAAAATTCCCGGACAAAGTTTCATTAAAAAAGGGGGGGGGGGCAGTTATTAAAGTGAATACCTAATTAAGTCCTAGGAGAGTACACCAAAACCAAAAACCAAACCCACCGTCATCTAGTTGATTCTGACACAAAGCAACTCTTTAGCGCAGAGTAGAACTGCCCCTTAGGATCTCCAAGGTTGTAAATCTCCAGAAGCAGACTGCCTCATCTTTCTCCCACTGAGCAGCTGGTGGGTTCAAGCTGCCAACCTTCTGGTTAGCAGCCAAATACTTAAACCACTGCACCAGAGCTTCTTAAGAGAGTATATAGAAGAAGAAGAAGAAGAAAGATATTTGAGCTGAGTGAGTGGGGTCTATAAAAAAGAGAGACTAGAGATTAGCAGCCACCACCTGTCTGTTGTACTGTTTCAAAAGTGTTGGTAATGGTTAATGAAATGTTTTACCCTCCTAGTTATATTTGCATTTTAGTACAGGAATTCTGGAGACAACTGCTTATCTGTCAGTTTGTCATACTGTGCTGGCTTGTGGTGCCTACGATGCTGGAAGATATGCTACACATATTTCAAATACCATCAGGCTCACTCAGGGGGAACAAATTTCAGCAGAGCTTCCAGACTAAGCAGACCAGGAAGAAAGGCTTCGCAATCTATTTTCCAAAAGTAGCCAAGTAAAACCCCATGGATCAGTTCCATTAAGATGGCAGACTAGGCAGAAAGACTGCACAGACCC
>NW_006921736.1:4796570-4797091 GCF_000298275.1 Orycteropus afer afer | reverse complement strand
ACACAAGATGACATAACCCAGAAACCACAGCTATGGGTATATCCAAAGTAAAATGAGATTACAAGATTGTAAACAGGGAGCCAGAAACAGCAATTGGCAAGTGAGGACAACTACAAACAAAAAGAGGGGAAAGACTGTGTAGTTACAGAACTTGGAATGGATAAGAAAACAAAACCCATCAATATGCTGCCTACTAGAGACACATCTTACAGATAAAGAAAAAAATAGACTAAAAATCAAAGGCTGGAAAAAGATATATCAAGCAAATGGAAACTGTAAGAAAGCAGGAATGGCAATATGGCAATTCCTTCCAAAGTTGGAATTAGAAATACCATTTGACCCAGCCATTCCATTACTAGATATATACTCTAAAGAAGTGAGAGCCATGAAAAGAACAGATATATGCACACTCAGGTTAATCGCAGCAACTATTTACAATAGCCAAAAGATGGAAACAACCTAGGTGTCATCAACTGAGGAATGGATAACCAAACTATGGTATATACGCACAATGGAATGCT
>NW_006921736.1:4792147-4795225 GCF_000298275.1 Orycteropus afer afer | reverse complement strand
AATAAAAACCCATGGATCACAACAGAAAATTGTCTTATATTGTATTGGAAAATACAGACTTGACTGCTAACCAGAAGACAGGCGGTTCAAACCCACCAGCCACTCCTCGGAAGGAAGGTTGGGCAATCTACTTCCACAGTGATACTGCCTTGGAAATCCAAGGAGGGGTCGGTATGAGTTGGATCCGACTCGATGGCAGTGCGTTTTTTTTTTTTTAGGTTGGAAGGCACTCAAAATACACAGTGGCTACAAGAATGGACTGGAGCCGACTAACGATGATGGAGATGGCACAGGACCAGGCACTGTTCCATTCTGTTCTATACAGGGGAAAGCTATGAGTTAGCACTCAGGGCACTAAGAACAAAGAGTAGCAGAAGTCTTCATTTGTGTCATCAGAATGGCTCTGAGTCTCCTGCTTCTCTTGATGGGAGAACAGGGAATTATTTTGAGATTTCAGATTTGAAATCCCAAGTGAATTTAAAAAAAAAAAGCTTGCCCAGATATGGGAGGATGCCTCTGTATAGAGAGTATTTTAGGGGAAGCCAGTTTAGGACAACTGTCCTTTGTAACAAATGACAATGCAGTCATTTCTTTGCATCTGAGAAAAACACACACATGACCTCAAGCCAACTTGAGCTGGTAGATTTTCCCAGGAAAGGCATTCATTGGGCAAGACACATAAAAAAGTACACAAACATTGCCAACATGTTTAGATAGATAAAGGACTATGATTGTTTTTTGGAAGTTAATTCAATTTTTCCTACATTCAAATTCAGTAACAATGATGTTTGGAAAACTATAACAGAATGCTGTGACAGAAGGTGATGTCTCAGACTTAGTACCATTCCTGGGATACTTGGTTGTCTCCTGGTTTGTATTAGATGGCTTCTGGGATTGATTTAATTAATTTACTTTTGCTCATCCAGATGATGGACTCATGAGAAGATCAGGCAGAAATAATGGATTCAGCCAGTCTTGATCAATGGGTCCCCTGGAAGCCTATTATTGTAGGTGTTAGAAGTCTGAGTTCTCTTAGGGAGGAGGTTTTCTGGTTTGGTTCATAGTTCTGGGTAAAGGTGATATGAAGGTGGTGCAATGGTTAAGCACTCAGCTGCTAACTGAATGGTCGGCTGCTCGAACCTACCGATCTGCAAGAGAAAGACCTGGTGAACTGCTTCTGTAGAGCTTACAGCCAAAATAATCCTATGGGACAGTTCTACTGTGTCGTATGGGATCACAATGAGTCAGAATTGACTTGATGGTACCTAACAAGAGAGGTGACATAGGTTTGCCATGAGTTGGAATTGACTGGAAGGTAACCAATAACACAGCAACAAAGAGCTGTTCATCATGCCATTCTTTGTTTCCATGGAGCAAATAACCTAGTAAGTAAACCAGAAAAAAGCGAGGATGCAAACTGCTGGAGGTTGAGTGGTGGGGTGAGCTGGAGGGGACGACTTTTGTGAGCCAGTGTGGTATGGTCATCTGGGTTTGAATTCCTGGTTCTGCTGAATTATTACCTGTCTGATATCGCACACGGAATCTCTCTGGGTTTTTGTTTGCTCATCTATGAAATGGATATGGCAATCATACCTTCTTCAGTAACCCTTTATTGAGAGAAATAAATTATTATGTGTATGAACTGTTCGGGAGCTCTGGTAGCATAGTGGTTAAGACACTTGCCTGCTAACCAGACGGCTGGTGGTTCAAACCCACCAACCACTCCTCGGAAGGAAGGTTGGGCAATCCTACTTCCGTTGTGATACTGCCTCGGAAACCCAAGGAGGGGTCGCTATGAGTTGGGGCCGACTCGATGGCACATAACAACAACAACAACATGAACTGTTCATAACAGTATCTGATAAAAGTAAGCCTTCAATAAATTATTTTTAAGATAATGACCACCACCACCACCACCACCATCATCATCATCATCATCATGCAGTTCAGTGGCTTTTATCCTGGGTGACCAGGATCTTCAGAGATTGTGAGAAATGTCTCAGGGATGGCAGAGGGGTCTACCACACTCTAGTCCTCCCTTTCAAACCATGCAGCTCTCTTGATATCCATGTCAGATACCAGATTTCTGTGTAAGAGTTCATTTGAAAAGAAATACTTTCAGTTACTAAAATTTTTTAAAGTTTGAAAAAACCCTGATGCTGCATAACCCTCTCATTTTACAAGTGAAGAAGTGAGGGCAAGAGGGAGAGAATTTGTGAGTATAACTCTCAGATAAACTAGAATTTATGACTCAAGAATGTCTTGTTCCCAGTCTAAAATTCTTTTCATGCCCCAAGTGGCCTCTCATACTGCTCACGTTATGCTCAGTTTAAGGTGTGTGTCTGGAGGAGCTGAGTGGTCAAATTACTCTTAGCTCTGATTTGGAACCTCTATCTCTCTCACTTAAAAAATTTTTTTTGACAGTTTTGATTAATATAGCAGTTAATAAATTGTTTAATGAACTCCCATGTATGTATCACCAGTTTCCACAGTGTTACTCTACCTTTTCTCTCCCCCTAACTTTCCTCAAGGTAATCTCACTCACCAGATCTCATCATTTCAAAAATATTACAGTATACACCTCTAAACCATAAAACAAACAAAAACAAAAACAAAAAAACAAAAAACCACCCAACGCTGTTGCCATTGATTTGATTTGGACTCATGGCAACCTCATGAGGTACAGAGGAGAACTGCTCCACAAGGTTTTCTAGGTTGTAATCTTTATGGAAGCAGATTGCCAGGCCTTTCTTCTGAACAGCCACTGGGTGGGTATGAACTGCCAACTCTCAGGTTAGTAGTCAAGCACAAAGAGTTTCACCACCAGGAACCTAATTTATAAAGCATGTTGTTGTTGTTGTGAGCTGTCGAGTTGATTCCAACTCATAGAGATCCTTTATGACAGAATACAAATGCCCCACTGTGTTGTAATCTTTATGGGAGTAGATTGTCAGGTCTTTTCTCCTATGGAGCAGATGGTTGTTTTTGAACTGCCAATCCTTTGGATAGCAGACTTAAACACTTAGCCACTGTGCCATCAGGGCTCCTGTCTAAACCATAGGATTTTTTTTTTTTTTT
>NW_006921736.1:4770373-4788059 GCF_000298275.1 Orycteropus afer afer | reverse complement strand
ATATATTCTCATCTTTCATCATATCAGGGAAGTTCTCTTCCAACAGATCTTGGACAATTTTCTCAGTGCTATTATTTTTCTCTTCCTGTTCTGGAATTCCAATGACACATAGGATATTCCTTTTGATGGTATCCCACATGATCCTTAGGCTTTCTTCATTTTGTTTTGATTTTTTTTTTCTGCTTGATCCCTTTCCAAAGTATTCAGGCATTTGTCTTCAATGTCATTAATTTTGTTTCCCATTGCATCTATTTGCCCTTCCAGTGTGTTATCTATTTCTGACAATTTAGTATCAGTCTTCTGGATTTCTATCTGTAGATTTAGAATCATTTCTATTTTTGCATTTATTTTGTCATTATGTTCTTGTATTTTCTTCCAAAATTCTTCTAGGGTTTTTTTCTGTGTTTTCTTTGGTCTGTCTCTCAATCCTTTGTAGGTACCTAAATAGCCTTCTTTTGAATTCCTTATCAGAGAGTTCCAATGCTGCTTCTTCCTCAGGGATGTGTTCGGATGTGTAACCTGTTCCCTTGTTTCTACTACTTTATCTTGCTTCTTTACGTGGACTGTGATGGTCTGTTGTCTCCGAGACATTGTGGTGTTATTGTATTAAGATCTCTGTTAACTGTTTGTGAAGAGCAGCGAAGGGTGATTCAGGCTCTTCTTGGTGGTTCTTTATCATTGGCCCATTGATGGAGAAGGAGGTGGTGGCTCTTGGCCAGTAAGTGAAGTTGCAGGAGGTGTGGGTGTAGTTGTGTCTTATGGGGACTATTGTTGTCTCCCACACAATTAGACAAAAATTACAACTGAATAACCATCCAAAAACTAAAAGCACATGAACAAAAAATACACCATGTAATCACACAAGAACAGTAACCAAAAAGCAAAAATGGAAAAAATAAGAAAAAAAAAGAAAACTTGCAGTATCTGGGTATAGGGCAATAAGAGAAAAAAGGTGGAGAAGGAGAATAATGAAGAAAAAAATGGGAAAAATGCAAAAAGAAAAACAAGGAACAAGGGTAACCATGAGAAAAAAAAAGAAAACAAAAAATTTGCAACTAGGAACAGGGAAAAGAAAAAGAGCTGAAAACTAGGACCTGGGAGAAGAAGAATAAAGAATAATAGTAAAAGGGACAAATGCATTAATAATCATTGTAGTTTTAAAACAGACAAAAACAAGCAAAGTAAAAACCAGAAAAAAGAAAGAGAAAAAAAGACAAAGAAAAAAAAAAATCAGGGGAGGGCACCCAGGCTCTGTCTGAGCACACAGACTGGGATGGAGTTCCTGTGGGCCCAGAAGGTGGGTGGGAGTGGGGGATGGATGCACCTCTGTTCACCAGGGGGTGTAGGGATAAGAATAAGAAGGGGAATGTCACACCTTTTCAGTCATCTAGGTCCGGGGTGTCCTTGTAGTTACTGGCAAGCAGAACCTGTTCTTAAGCCCCTGGAATCTGGGAGAGTTCTGTCTCTTTAAATATCCAAAACGGTCAAGCCTCTTGTAAACATTCAAAATGGCGGCGCACTCTGGACAAGCAAAAGTCCACAGCTCAGCCCACTTTTCTCTTCGCCGGTGCTTCACGTTTTATTCCCCAGCCACCACAGCAGTCATCTGTGTGGTGGGCTGATTTTTAGGTTAATTCTTAGGTCCTACCACCACTGAGCACTCTCCAAGCTGTCTGTGCCATGCCGTCAAGGTTGCTCAGGATCTCTGCCAGACTGCAGCTCTGTATGTCTCTTTTTTTTGGTATTTTCATGCAAATTCTTTTGCTAGTTGGGGTTTAGTCCACTTCTATATTCTTCCCTTCAAGGCTCAGGGGCCCAGGATTATCTTCTGTGTCTGTGTTAATTGGTTCCCCTTTTCTTTGTTGAGGAGGGTCTGTGCAGTCTTTCTCCCTATTCCACCATCTTACCCTGTGTGTACCTCTTATGCATCTCTCTATATCTTCTTCTTCCTCACTGCCACCGTGTTGATCACTCACATTTGGGACATTGCCCTTCCTCTCACCCAAATCAATACTTGTTTCCACCTATCTAGCAGTGTTCCCTCCACTCCCCACCTATCCCTGGTAACCAACAAGGAAAAATTCTAAACCATAGGATCTTTTAACACACAACCTCAATGTCATTACTTCAATAATAAAATTAGCAATAATTCCTTAATATCATAAAAAACCTAGTAAATGTTAACATTTTCAGTAGTTCCATAGAAGTAGTAATTTTTATATTTTGTTTATTTGAATCAGGATCTAGATATAATCTGCATAGTAAGATTGATTTATAAGTCTAAGTTTTGTTAACTGGTACATTTTCTCCATCTCTTTTTGCATCTTTGTTTATTGGAGAACTGGATCTCTTTTGATTTTGAGAAAGCACAAGGAAGATTATTTTTTTCCTACTGATAAAATGAACTTTTCAAAATTATGCTGGTGGTTGTCTGAAAATTCCATGCTATGATTTAGGGTTAAAATAACAGTGATGTAATTTACCTTTATTGAATGTTGACTATTTGCCAGGCAATATATTTATAGGGATCATGTAAAGTGATATGAGGGAAATGCTATTGTTATCCTAATTTCACAGATGAGGAAACTAAGGAATAGGACAGTTGAATGATTTGCCCAATTGGCAAAGTTGGTAACAGGAGAGTTGATAGGTAACTCACATATTCTGATTTTGGACCTGTGTCCCTAACACTAAACCAGCTGTCATTGAGCTAATCCTAACTTATGGTGACTCTGTGTGCTTCAGAGTAGAACTGTGTTCTATAGGGTTTTTCAATGGCTGTTATAATTTGGAAGCAGATTGCCAAGTCTGTCTTCCAAAGCACCTCTGAGTGAGTTCGAACTGCCAACCTTTCAGTTAGTACCTGGTCACTTAAACATGTGTACCATCCAGGGGTACCGCTAATACTAAACCACCTCCTAAACATGTCCAGAATCACGAGAGGCTGAAACTATCACCCTGGGGGCATATATACACTTTTGTTCTTTTTGTTTTTGTTGATAAGCTCTTTTCATTAAGGGATTCTGTTCTGCTGTAACTTCAGCATGGGGCTAAATTTATAGCTGATGAAATTGACCAGTAACTGGATTAGGGCTGGACATGTTACACACCTGGCTCAAACAGTGAACCCTAATTGTTGTATGGGCATGTTGAAAAACTCTTTTGTTTTCCACTGGATGTGGATGAGAGTTTCCTTTTTCAAAAATTTGTGTGGGGTCTCTGCATGCTAGAGTACTTTTTTGAATGGATAAAAAGTCAACCAAGCTATTTTAACCAAAAAGTGAATTTATTGAATTGCATCAGTTAAAAGACCAAAGAAGTCTGTCTTCAAGTATGGTTTGTTCAGGACTCAAACCATGTTACCAAGCTCTGTTTTGTCTCCATCTCTCAGCTTGCCTTTTCTGTCCTCTGCATGTTACCTTCTTTCTCAGGCTACCTGTGGTGGGTGGCAAGAACAGTTACAAATCCAGTTGCCAACACCACAACTCAAAAACATCAACTCTTCTTTGGTCTTCCTTATTCATTTTCCAGCTCTCACATGCATATGAGGCGATTGAAAATACCATGGCTTGGGTTATGTGCATCTTAGGTTTCAAGGAGATATCTTTGCTCTTCAGTTTTTGAAAGAGGTTTTTTGCAACAGATTTGCTCAATGCAATATGTCTTTTGATGTCTTGACTGCTGCTTCCATTGGTGTTGATTGTAGAACCAAGTAATATTATTGGTCCAATTGTGAGGATATATATATATGGGTAATCTATACTGTAGGCTGTAGTCTTTATTAGTAATCTTAATAGCCTGTAGTTTTCTTTTTTTGTATGGTGTATTTGCATGGTTTTTTTTTTTTTTTTTGTATGGTGTATTTGCATGGTTTTGGTATCAGAGTTACGTTTGCTTCATAGACTTAATTATGTAATATTTTCTCCTCTTTTAAGTCTAAGCAGTATTGGTGTCAGTTCTCTAAACATTTGGCACAATTCCCCAGTGAAACCATGTGGTCCAGGATTTTTTTGTTGTTGTTGTTGGCAGGTTTTTAATAACTGATTTGTTCTCTTCAGTTGTTATGGATCTGTTGGGACTTTCTCTTTCCTTTGGAGTCAGTTTGGGTAGGTTGTGTGCTTCTAAGAAATTTTCCATTGGGGATCTGTTTGGAGTATGATTACTTCTCCCCAAACTGATAACTGTTGGCTGCTGGACTGACATGAACTCCTACAGAAGGAGTAAGAGTTATAGTGGAGTCAAGCAGTGGGTCACCTAAGTGAAGGGTGTTCCCCAAAACACCACAGGGTCACTAGGGCTTTGAAACCAACCACACATCTTCTGGAAGTATTTCTGGGGTGTGTCAGCCCCTCATTCTCCTGAAATAGAGGGAAGCCTACCTGTGCTTCCCTTGAAAGCCAGCTCAGATATAAGCAGACCTCACAGAATAGGGAAGGATAGCATGGACAAAACTAGAGGGCAACACCCAGCCCTAACTAAAAACACAGTTGCAGAAACAAAGGGAAGGGAATAATAACCAGAGAGAGGGGACTATACCCCCTGGTGGACAGATTGATTTGTACATGATCTCTCCCCTGAACGGTGGTTCTGGCTGAACGTGGTGTACTGAAGTCTCCAAATATTATTGTAGTATTATCTTTTTATCCCTTCAATTCTATCATTGTTGATTTTATATGTTTAGGTGTCCCAATGTTGAGTGGATATATATTTAAGATTAGTAAATCTTCTTGATTAACTGATACTTTTATCACCATATTGTCCATCTTTATCTCTTCTGACAGATTTTGACTTAAAGTCTACTTTGTGATATTAAGATTGCCACTCCAGATCTCTTTTGGTTATTTTTTTGCATGGAATATTTTTTTCCATCCTTTCACTTTCAACCTTTTTGTATCTTTGTGTTTAAGCATGTCTCTTATAAACAGCATATAATTGGATCATATTTTTTTGTTTTGTTTTATTTTTATCCTTTCTGCCATACTCTGCCTTTTGATTGGAACATTTAATTCATTTACATTCCTGGTAATTACTGATAAGAAGTGATTTATTTCTGCCATTTGTGTGTGTGTGTCTTAAGACTTGTCTTTTGCCTTTAGTACTACTTGCTTTTGTGTTTTGTTGGTTTATTATAGTGAACTTTGGTTCTCTTCTCCTTTCCTTTTGTGTATGTTTTTTATGTATTTTCTTAGCAGTTACCATGAGTTAAGAGCTTGTATTTATAACATTTTAGGGTAAGTTGGTACCAACTTAACTTCAGTAACATACAAGAAGTTCTCTCTCTCTATATATATATCATTCCTGTCCCTCCTTTTGTTGCTATCATTAATTGCATCTTTATAGTCCATGTGCCCTGTAACATAATTTAATCCTTTATTTTTATGTATTTGTTATTAATAAACATTAAGGACAACACACTTAGAATTATCAAGCATGAATACCTTATTATTAGCTCTTAAACCTGTTCTGGTGGTGCTGTGGTTAAAGCATTGGGCTGCTAACCAAAAGGTTGATGGTTCTAACCTACCAGCTGTTTCATGGGAAAGATGAGGCAATTTGTTTCTCTAAAGATTTACAGCCTTGGAAACCTTATGGGGCAGTTCTAATGTGTCCTATAGGGTGGCCGTGAGTCAGAATGAACTCTATGGCAGAGAGGGTTTTTTTTTTTAAATACTTTTTCATACATTTCCCTTTATTAAGGATCTTTCTCTTTTTTTCTTTTCAAATTTTTATTGTGATTTGGGTAAAAGTTTACAGAGAAAATTCATTTTCCATACAGCAGGTCACATATACTTTTTCTCATCACATTGACTACAATTTACCACAATGCTACAGCTCCCCTCCCACTTCCTCCCCATAGTTAGCTCTTCCCTATGTTCTACCCTCCCATGCACTCCTGCCCCCCAAGCTA
This sequence comes from Orycteropus afer afer, assembly GCF_000298275.1. Lineage (NCBI taxonomy): Eukaryota > Metazoa > Chordata > Mammalia > Tubulidentata > Orycteropodidae > Orycteropus > Orycteropus afer. The sequence continues at coordinate 4,782,151 of NW_006921736.1, read as the reverse complement.
TGTTTCTGTGCATACACAGGCATTCTATTCTCCCATGATTGGTCTCTCCAAGGAGTATATCTGCCTAATGGAAATGTTCAGTTGATATGGCTGTCTTATTTTGGCTGGAAGCCACAGGAATGGATTCAATTCCAGACCTAAAGAGCAACTAGAGGCCATAGTCTCAGTGGACTAGCCACCAAGCTCCATCAGACCAGCAAACCTGGTCCTTTTTTTTTTAATGATTTTGAGTTTTGTTCCACATTGTTCTCCCACTCTTTCTAGAATCTCCTACAGAGATCCCTTTCTGAGTGCTTGACAGGGGTGGCCAGGCACAATCTAGTTCTTCTGGTCTCATAGTCATATAGGCTGAAGATCGCATAGTGTACCAGTCTCTTGGACTATTTGTTGCCATATGTCTTTGGTTTTCTTCATTCTTCTTTGCTCTGGGTGAGGAGAGACCCATAGTTGCATCTAGATGGCTGCTTGCAAGCTTTTTAAGGATCTTTCTTTTTATGTATAACTTTGAATTACTTTATAGTGTCTTTTCTTTTAGATCTACATAACCCCTCATTAGTATATTTTTTGTAGGGTTGGTCTAGTGGATATGAACTCTCTCAGCTTCTGTTTGCCTGGGAATTTTTAATTTTACCCTCATTCTTGAAGAATAGTTTTGTTCGGCATAATATTTTTGGTTGACAGTTTTTGTTGTTGTTGTTGTTGTTGTTTGTTTGTTTCCCTTTTCTTGCAGTACCTTTCATATATCATTCTATCATTCCCTTCTGGCCTCCAATGTTTCTGAGGATAAATCAACTCAATTTTACTGGGAATCCTTTGTATTTGACTGTTTATGTCTCTCTCACTGCTTTCAGGATTCTATGTTTATATTTAATTATTGAGAGTCTAACTATTTGTGTCTTGGTATAGATCTCTTTGAGTTTATCCTCCTTCTGGTTCTTTGAGCTTCTTAGATTTATAAATTCCTGGTTTTTATTAGACGGGAAATTTTGTCATTATTTCTTCAGATATTCTTTCTGTCCCTTTCTCTCATTCTCCTTCTGGAATTTCCAGGATGCATGTTTAGATCTCTTGTTGTCCCATGATTTTATTAAACTGTGCTCAGCATTCTCGAGCCTCCATTCTTCTTGCTCTTCACTATCTGTCATTTTAACTATCTTGTACTCTAAATCACTGATTCTTTCTTCTTCCTGATTAATTTGTTAGTAAGACCTTCTGTTGTTTTTCTTTTCTCAGTTTCTGTCTGTGATAAAGTTTTATATCAACTTGGCTGGGCCATGACTCTAAATGATTTATCACTTATGAAGTAATCATCCTCCATGATGAGATGTAATATAATCACCTCCATGATGATATCCACTTTAAGCAGACAGTCAGTTGAAAGAGAGTTTCCTATGGGGTGTGGCCTGCTTCCAATATATATGGAAGAGCTCTGCCAAAACTCTCTGGGTTTCTGCTTGTTCTGTATCCTGCATCTGGCCCATCATGATCAGACCTCTGTTCTGAGAATTAAACCATTGGGCTGCCATATTGCTGGCTGATCTCAAGACTGTTTCCTTCACAGCCAGTGAGCCAACAGCATGCCACATCACCTGTCAATCTTGGATTCACCAGCCTCTGAAACAAGCAGCTTGGTGTACTGCCCCTGCAGCTACCTGAGTCAGGAGACACTATCACCTTGACATTTGACCCAAGGACTTGGGATTGCCATCCTCTACAACTGTGTGAGCCATTTCCTTGAGATAAATTTCTCTTTCTCATATATATACATAAGCTTCACCAGTTTTGCTTCCCTAGAGAACTCAGCCTAAGACACTGTCCCTTTCAGTTGCAGTATCTTTTTTGTGGTTGTTCTTGCACTGTTTTCCTTATTTCTTCTACCTCTTTTTCTATGGTTTCCCTTAGTTCTTCAATTATGTTGAACAGTGTTGAATTATTTTCTTCCTTTCCCCCCTCCCCCATTATCTGGTCATCCCTATATACACTTTTACTCTTTGTCATGTTAATTTGGATGGACTATTGTTTCTCTATTCTTTGTGTGTCTTGTGATTTTTTTGTTGGGCCATCAGATTTCCAAAGGTGTTAACTTTCTCATTTTCCTCCAGTATATGGTGTTTTGTTTTCCTACTCTCACCAAGAAACTCTTAGTGGGCCTTCAGCCTTTGGTTACCATTTCCATTTCTTCTCTGTGATAGCTCCTTCTCCCTCCCTGGTTTAATTGGCTTTTGAAAGTTCCAGATCTCATTTTTCAAATTTCAATCTCTCCCAGATGCACCAGAGAACACACTGTGGTCAGTCTGTCCACCAGCCAGAACCACCATTCAGGGGAGAGATCATGTACAAATCAATCTGTCCACCAGGGGGTATAGTCCCCTCTCTCTGGTTATTATTCCCTTCCCTTTGTTTCTGCAGCTGTGTTTTTAGTTAGGGCTGGGTGTTGCCCTCTAGTTTTGTCCATGCTATCCTTCCCTATTCTGTGAGGTCTGCTTATATCTGAGCTGGCTTTCAAGGGAAGCACAGGTAGGCTTCCCTCTATTTCAGGAGAATGAGGGGCTGACACACCCCAGAAATACTTCCAGAAGATGTGTGGTTGGTTTCAAAGCCCTAGTGACCCTGTGGTGTTTTGGGGAACACCCTTCACTTAGGTGACCCACTGCTTGACTCCACTATAACTCTTACTCCTTCTGTAGGAGTTCATGTCAGTCCAGCAGCCAACAGTTATCAGTTTGGGGAGAAGTAATCATACTCCAAACAGATCCCCAAGGAGGTCAGCTTTTAGCTACCAGAACCTTCCCTATAGTATGTTGGCTGTGGATATAAGCTCCACTGAAGATGTCTGCTTCCTAGCATACAGCAACCTCAGACAGTATCCTCAGTGCTACCTGTAAGGGGGAACAGACAGATCCAAACTGATCCACAGGGAGGTCTGTCCTGTTGGTTTCAGAGGCCCGAGTTATGGGATGCATAAGGAGTCAGGTAGAGTGGTGAGTAGAAGAGTAGACTCCACTAAGGAGGCCTTCTGAAGCATTTAGCAACAGCCTGGCAACCAAAAATTACCAGGTGGGGGAGGGGTGTCATGGTCTGGTCAGATCCCCATGGTGATCTGCTTTATTGCTATCAGAGTCCCCACAGTTGAATGTTGACTGTGAATACAGCTTTCACTCTAGACTACTGCATCCTAAAACACAGTACTCCCACTGCAAGTGGGGACAGACTAACTCTAACTGATGCCACACCCCCATCTCAGAGAGGTTTGTCTTGTTGGTTTCTGAGCTATGAGGTGTGCATGAAGGCAGGAAGAGTGCTAACAATGGGAACAGACTCCAGTGCAGGAATCCTTCCATAACAATTCACAGTAGGTTTGCAGCCAACAGTGTCTGGGAGGGGGAGGTGCTGGCACTCTCCAAACAGACCACCCCCCTTGTTCATTTGAGAGTAGAAGTTTGGGGTCCTATTTCTTTGCACAGTCAGGTGGTATGATGTTTAGGGAAATAGGCTCCTAGGCTCTTTTTCTGAGGCCACTTCCGTGGTTCACAGCAGTCAGTGGCTCACATAGCTGGGGGAAGGTGCAGGGATGGTGGGAGAAGCAATTTTCCTATCATATCAACCCGTTGATTCATTGCTTCTTGCCTCTCTGAAATTCCTAGCTGATATTCTCTGCTCCTTGATTCAGAATTCCTCAAAGCAGAGAAGTGTTTCCTATTTGTATTTCTTGTATTGGTGGGAGAATATCAGAACAATGGTTTATTTATCCCCAATCTTCCCAGAATTGCTTCAATTTATTTTTGGAAGGTGTACTTACTGTAAAGAGTCCTTGGGTGGTGCATATAATTAACATGCTTGGCTGCTACTGGAAAGATTGGAAGTTTGAGAATACCTAGTGTCACCTTGGAAAAAAGGCCTGGTGATCTACTGAAAAATCAGCCATCAAAAACTCTAAGGAGCACAGTTCTAGTCTGACACATGTAAAGTTACCTCAGTTGAAATTCATTAGAGAGTAAGTGGCAATTGGCAATTGTAAGGGTAAATTTCATGTGCTGCCTTGACATCTTTCAGTCTCACAGAGCCTCAAAGGTCTAAGGGTGAGTTTCTATGTTCTTACTAGATATATATTCCCCAATCAGCAGGAATGGCTACCTACCCAGCTTACTTTCCTGGACAAACTACTTTACATCTAGTCCTCAACCTAATGAGTTTCACTTACCTGTCATCCTATGGAATTATTCAAACAAGTCAACCACATGCTTCTGCAGAAACCAGAGGACACCTCATCCTCTTGTTACTACAAAGCCTTCCTCCCCACAGACCCTTCTTGTTTGCTACGGAGTTCAAATCCTGTGTAGCTTTGCATAGTGTGTAGCATCTTCCTACTTTGGGCTGTGAGTATATGTGACTAATAAATTGCTGCCAATCTCATTTGTTCACTGTTGAGTGTTGTGTTGTTGGCCGTCTCCAGCACCCTAAACTGGAACTCTATCCTTCACCAATTAAGCAAGAAAGAAGTAGACAAAATAGAGGGATGGTGCTTAGAAATAAATATTTGAGTCTTTAGTGTGCTCATTCCTACTGAGATACAATTGCTTCTTAGCACTCACTGTAGACAGAGACAGAAAACTACATTTGTAAACACAGGTGTATATACACACACTTTCTTTCTATGTACCTATACGTAGGAATATCGTAAAACTATCAGTTATTACTGACTTCTCCAAATGCAATTCAATACCTCTGGATTCTTTCTAGCTTTTTCCCTTCTGTACCTGTAAACAACTTCACTGGCAGAGTAAACTTGGCTCCCAATGTATTTACTCATTCACTCATTCATTCATTCAGACATAATGCTGACTTCAAGGCAGGGAGAGAAGAAAATGAAAAGGAAGGCAAGAGGAAAGGAAAAGGAAAGTGGGAAATGAAGAGACTCCCCTTTTATTTAAAAAAAAGAATTCTCAGTTCTAACTTCTTCAATTCAGATTGAACAAATCCTCATATTTTTTGCATAAAACTTGGAGGTTATTCTGTCACACCAAGTTAAAAATTCTCCCTTAGAAAATTCTAAAGAATATAGGAATTCTTCAAAATCACAACTAATTATCTTAAGTAAAGAAGTAAAAGGAGTTGTTGACTTATGTCAACCAATGTGCAAAGACATTTTAGTCAGCATATATAATCAGATTAATTTGAACAAAAATAAACCCAATATGCTGAAGAGGACACTAAAGGCTCATTGAAATATTCTTTTTTTTCCAACAGAGAAACTTCTTAGATTTGAGAGGAGAATCTGAATATCTTGAATTATTATAGTTTTAAACCTTTTCTCATATATATTCACTAAAGATATTATAAAACTTATTGGGATATTCTCACAAAAATGTTAGTAAATCACTAAGAAATGAATTTGTCCTGAAATGATCGCCTCAAGGCCACTTTCTTTACATGAAGTTTTCCCTGACCCCAGTAGAACACAGAATCTTCAGGTACAGTTGTACAGATTGGGCATTGTACATCTTCAGGGAGCCATCAGTCACACTGACTCTTAGAGTCTCTAATGTAAATGATGCCCCCACTCCCCAGAAGGTGTACCATGCTCAACCTGCATAGCTGCACACAGTGGTCCTGACATTGACCTTTGTTTGTTCCTCTTAATTACTTTGACACTTATTGAGCATATATTGCATGTGTGTGTGTGTGAAAGAGAAACAGGGCACACTCTCATAGTCTTACCTCTTCCATGACGCCTGCCTTGACCACTCTAGCCCATGGCAATAGTTTCTTCCTACCTCTCATGTCCTATACCATGTCTCCCCAAGCTATCATAAATTGGTTTGTTTTTGTTTTTAATTTTAAATTTATGTGTTGGTGGGCCCAGCTAGGGCAATGCTGTGATTCAGATTTGTCTGATCCGAGATTGGACAATTTGTGGGACAGGCCTCACAGAGGCCTATTTACATGAGAGACTTGGAAGATTTCTGCTAAAAAACTCATCCTAAGTACAGAGGAATAGGTAACATAGTATTCAAGATTGAGTTTGAGTCCTGATTTAAAATCAACTAGTTATAACCATAAGCTTCTTACTTTTATTTTCTGTAAAATAAGAAATTTGGATTTAATAATTTGAAGGTATCATCTAGTTCTAGCACTTTTAAAAAGCTATGGTGGTGTAGTAGTTAAGGCATTTGGCTGCTAAAAAAAAGGTCAGTAGTTCAAACCCACTAGTGGCTCAATGGAAGAAAGATGAAGCAGTCTGCTTCCATAAAGATTTATAGCCTTGGAAACTCAAAGAGGGATGCTATGAGTTGTAATCGACTCAATGACAATGAGTGAATGAGTGATATTGTAACTAAACCCATTACCCAAAGAGAATCACTGTGAACATTTTGGCATATAGCCTTCCAGACATGCTTCTATTCATATATATGCATATGTTTGGATGTAGGGGCATAAATGGATTATGACAAATAGGATCATGTTATCAGTACTCCTTCATTTTATAAAATATATATAGATTTTTTTTTTTTACCTTTTTAAAATTAACGGCATAATGTGCCTTCTTTAGCACAGTAGGTAGCATGTCAGTCTCATAAAATTAATAATGTATCTTGGATATTTTGCATAACAATACTACACACAGTTTTATAGCCTACTTTTAAATCTAAAACTATTTCATGTTTTTAATTGCTTCGTGATATTTCATTGTGTTGCTGTTGTTGTTAGGTGCCATTGAGTAAGCTCTGATTCAAATCAACTCTATGTACAACAGAATGAAACAGTGCCCAGTCCTACGTCAGCCTCACAATCCCTGCTATACCTGAGCCGTTTGTTGTGGCCACTGTTTCAATCCATCTCGTTGAGGGCCTTCCCCTTTTTCATTGAGTCTCCACTTTACCAAGCATGATATCCTTCTCCTAGGACTGGTCCCTTCTGACAACATGACCAAAGTAGGTGAGGAGAAGTATGGCCATTCTTGCTTCTAAGGAGCACTCCAGTTGTGCTTCTTCCATGGCAGGTTTTTAAGTATAACATGTATCCTTTTTGTATGCTTTTATTTGATATTTTCTTTTGTATTTAGTTCTTGAAGTAAGATTCCTGAATCAACAGCTCTATCATTCTACTTTTCTAGGGCACTTTCAATAAATATTTCCTGAAGAGGATCACAATAATAGGCCTTCCATCACATGGGAACTATTGCATTGGTGAGTATGACCTGTGCTTTGTTAACTGAGAAAGCTATGTGACAAAAAATCCTTTAGAAGAAAATGAGTCATGTCCAATATATAAAAACCACTGCCATCAAGTCTACTCCAACTCAAAGCACCCCCCATAGGGTTTTCAAGGCTGTAAATTTTTATGGAAGCAGTCTTCCTTGTCATTCTTCCACAGAGTGCCTTGTGGGTTAGAACTGCAGATCAGCAGATCTTCTGGTTAGCAGCCAAATGTCTTAACCACTCCACCACCAGCATTCCCCAAAGCTTATAATGATCTCTAGAAAATAAGTTTCCAAGAGAAAGCAAAAGCACAAACATGGAGATGGTTGGAGCAGTGGACTGTCAGCTATTCTGATGGGACCAACAGCCTGAATATTTCCAAGTGGTGTTGGGACCTGAGAATTGACCTAAAGATCAGTCCTGGTTATCAAGGGCTGCAGAGATGACTGCCCTGGTGACAACCAGAGCTGTGGACTTTTGGCTGTCCTGAGGGTGCAGACATTTTGAATGTTTACAAGCGGTGGTCATTTTGGATATTCAAAGTGACTGAAGGTGCAGCCATTTTGTGTGTTTACAAACTGTGGCCATTTTTGATAGTGAAAGTGAGCGAACGTTTTGAACATTTACAAGTGTTGGCCTGGCCACTTTGGATTTCCATTTATTTATTTATCTATTATTTATTTATTTATTTTGTTTTACATTTAACGTTACGTGTGCATTTAGATTCACTCCCCATTTACCATGTCCAACCCTAACCCAGTCTCCTCCCCTCCCTACTCTGTAACCCTCTCCTTGTGCCCTTCATATTTATGCACTCCTGTTTGTCCTGCATTTCCTCTGGTGCCCTGTGGTCTCCTGCTGTAGGGGATGTATCATAGAGTATGTGGGTGCATCCTCTTGGGTTGAGTGGTCTGCGTGTACATCTTGTTAACTATTGGGCTGAGAGCCAGCCCCTGGGAGTGCATTTCATTCCAGGCGCAGAATGTATTCCAGGGCCCTAGTATTGGAGGTCTCATCAGATTTCATTTGACCAGTAATTCTGGTCATTACTGAATTTCTTGATTTTGTTCCATGTTTTCCCTCCCGCTCTGTCCAGGATCTCCAGATTTGATCCTTTCCTGACTGGTTGGCATTGGTAGCCAGGCATCATCTAGTACTTCCAGTCTCGAGGGCCATCGTGTTCTAGGGCTGATTGCTTCCAAATGCCCTTGTTTTTTTGCACTCTTCTTTGCTTCCGATGCTAGGAGACCATTAGCTGCATCTTAGATGGCCGCTTGAAAGCTTTTAAGACTCCAATCATTACACACCAATGTAGGATGTAGAACAAGGCTTTTATGTATTTTGTTGTGCCAATTGAGTCTGGTGCCCCCCAGTACTATGGTCCTGACATGGTAGATCTATTGGATCTCTCTCCCATAGTGTCTGGTTGTCTGTGAGGGACTACTCTGAGTCTGTCTTCTATTGTTCCTATAAGGACTGCAAGTATTTTGTATCACTGGTGTCTGTGCAAGATTGTTGTTGTTATATGCTGTCGAGTCGGACCTGACTCACAGTGACCCCTCCTTGGGTAACTGAGGTGGTATCACTATGGAAGTAGATTGTCCAACCTTCCTTTCAAGGAAGGTGGTTTGAACCACCAGCCTTCTGGTTAGCAGTCAAGTGCAAGATTAGCCTCAGCTGAATCTATCACTGGTTTAGAGTATACTTCTGTTAACTGACCCCCATCTGATCATCTCAGGTGTTTATGTGTTTATTTGTAGCCTGGTGTTTGGTGTTAATGGAAATGCAGTATTGTGGACACATTGGTTGGTATTAGCACCTGTCGTCTATCTCTTATGTGCACAATTTGATGTACTATCATTTCCCAATGTCAACATGGTGGTCAAGGATCCTTTCCGTATATCCCTCCCCCTACCTGCATCAGCATGTGGGCCCCAACTAGCCTGAAATTAATCCCTCTCATTCCCTCCCCATCCCAGTAACCTACAAAGTGAGTTCCCTTCCCCAAGCAAACCCTTCTTTGTCTTTTTATAGTAATGGGCTCATACAGTACTTGTTTTTCTGAGATGACTTATTTCACTCAGCATAATGTCCTTCAGGTTCATCCACGTTGCAAGATGGTTCACATATCTCTCATTGTTCTTTAATGTAGCATAGTATTCCATTGTGTGCATGTACCATGATTTGGTTATCCACTCATCTGTTGGTGGGCATTTAGGTTGTTTCCATCTCTTTGCTATGGTGAATTGCGCTGCAATGAACATAGGTGTACGTATGTCTGTTTGTGCGCTATCTCTCACCTCTTTAGGATATATTCCTAGTAATGGAATTTCTGGGTTAAATAGTACTTCTATTTTAAGTTTTTTAACAAAATGCCATACCATTTGCCACAATGGTTGTACCATTTTACGATCCCAACAGCAATGCACAAGAGTTCCAATTTCTCCGTAACCTCGCCAGCATTTTATATTTTCTGACCTGTTTAACTTTTCTATTATTCCAGCTGCAGGAATCCAGGTGAGGAGAGAGAACCCAGGCACGCCCAAAACAGCAGGATGGGAGAGTGGGAGAAAGGGGATTAAAAGCCAGGAACCAAGACAGAGGCACAATCAGCCACAGGGGACCAGGTGAGGAGAGAGAACCCAGACATGCCCAAAACAGCAGAATGGGAGAGTGGGAGAAAGAGGATTAAAAGCCAGGAACCAGGATAGAGGAGCAGTCAGCCACAGGGATCCAGGTGAGAAGAGGAAGCTCAGACACACCCAAAGCAGCAGGACGGGAGAGTGGGAGAAAGGGGATTAAAAGCCAGGAACCTGGACAGAGGAGCAGTCAGCCACAGGGATCCAGGTGAAGAAAGGAAGCTCAGGCACACCAAAAGCAGCAGGGCAGGAGAGTGGGAGAAAGGGGATTAAAAGCCAGGAACCCGGACAGAGGAGCAGTCGGCTGCAGGGATCCAGGTGAGGAGAGAGAACTCAGGCATGCCCAAAGCAGCAGGATGGGAGAGTGGGAGAAAGAGGATTAAAAGCCAGGTACCAGGATAGAGGAGCAGTCAGCCACAGGGGTCCAGGTGAGGAGAGAGAACCGATGCACGCCCAAAGCAACAGGACAGGAGAGCCAGAGAAAGGGGATAAAAAGCCAGGAACCTGGACAGAGGAGCAGTCAGCCACAGGGGCCCAGGTGAGGAGACAGAACCCAGGCATGCCCAAAGCAACAGGATGGGAGAGTGGGAGAAAGGGGATGAAAAGCCAGGAACCAGGACAGAGGAGCTGTCAGCTGCAGGGGTCCAGGTGAGGAGAGAGAACCCAGGCAAGCACAAAGCAACAGGACAGGAGAGCAGGAAAAAGGGGATTAAAAGCCAGGAACCCAGACAGAGGAGCAGTAAGCCTCAGGCATCCAGGTGAGGAGAGAAAACCCAGGCACGCCCAAAGCAGCAGGATGGGAAAGTGGGAAAAAGGGGATTAAAAGGCCGGGAACCTGGGCAGAGAAGCAGTCAGCCACAGGGACCCAGGTAGGGCTGGTACAAGAGGTTTCCAATAGGGAGACAAACTTGTCTGTCTGTTTGTCTTACCATCATGATGTGTTGATGTGAGTTCTGAGGCTGAGCCACTGGTGTTTCAAACCCAGCGGGATGCACATGGTGCACAGGTATCAGCCCAGCTTACAGACTGAGACAGACTAGGAAGAGGAAGAGGCTGTCCACTTCTCAAAGAATTGGCCAGGGAAAACTTTATAAATAGCAAAGAAACACTGTTTGATACATTACTGCGCATCTTTATGAATAGTCTGGTTAGGTTAGAAGGCTCTCAAAATAGGACTGGGAAAAAGCTGCATCATCTGAGTAAACTCAGCCTTACTCTTATGGATAAGGTAAACCTTTCAAGACCTCCATTTGCTAAAATTGCAGAGAAACAGCTGAAGACATCCATTAATCATCGGAACATGGAATGTATGAAGTATGAATCTAGGAAAATTGGAAGTTGTCAAAAATGAAATGGAACGCATAAAGATTTATATCCTTGGCATTAGTGAGCTGAAATAGAGTGATTTTGGCCATTTTGAATCAGACAACCATATGATCTACTATGTTGGGAATGACAGTTTGAAGAGGAATGGCATGGCATTCATCATCACGAAGGATGTTTCAAGATCTGTCCTGAAGTACAAGGTTGTCAGTGATAGGATAATATCCATATGCCTACAAGGAAGACCCATTAATATGATTTTATTCACATTTATGCCCCAACCACCAAAGTCAAAGATGAGGAAATTGAAGAATTTTATCAAATTCTGCAGTCTGAAATTGACCGAACATGCAATCAGGATGTGTTAATTATCACTGGTGACTAGAATGTAAAAGTTGTAAACAAAGAAGAATCACCAGTAGTTGGAAAATTTGGTCTTGGTGACATAAATACTGCTGGAACTCGCATGGTAGAATTTTGTAAGACCAATGAGTTGTTCATTGCAAACACCTTTTTTCAACAACACAAACGGTGGCTCTACACGTGGACTTCACCAGATGGAACACATGGGAATCAGATTGACTACATTTGTGGCAAGAGGCGGTGGAAAAGCTCAA